>NW_007726169.1:323887-331061 GCF_000696425.1 Galeopterus variegatus
CGGCCAGCCGGGGGCTCGGCCCGTGGCTCATGGTGTGGCCGGGCGCGCCCTGGGCTCGAACTCGAGGTCGGGCTCAGCGGCAGCGCCGGAGACGTGTGGCTGACGCGATCCCACTGTGCATGACGGCCACCGCGACCCACCGCGACCCACCGCTCTCCGGGCTGCGGGTGGAGGACGCCTCCTGGCACCTGCGAGAGAACACAACCGTTACGACGCTGTGGCCACCATCCATCCGCACGATCAGCTGCGCGAAGGGCCCGGCAGGAGGAACAGCATGGGCAAAGGTGGGAGTACAGAGGTCTGTTCCAGGAGACACCCAACGAGGCGGGGATGGCGTGCAAGGGCCTGCGACCGCCTCCTCACTGGCCTCCAGACTCCCTCCTCCAGTGCCTCCCCCGTGCAGCAGCAGCCTCTGATCTGAAACCTCGATCTGCTGTCCTTGATCCATCCCACCTCACACCTAACGTCTTGTACGGCTACTACACCGTCTCCACACTGAACCCACGCGGGAGCCCCGGTCTGCGCCAGGAGACCCTTCCCTGCGCTTCCTGCACTGGGCTAACTCTTCTCGTCCTCAAAACTCATCTGACATATCACCTCCTTCTAGAAGCCCTCCGCGACCACCTCAGGCCAGGTCCATAGCCTCTGCCTGTGTCTGCATCACTACACGACCTTGCTGTACCATTTATCTGTGTCTGCTCCCCATTCTCATCCCAGGCTGTGAGTTTGCTGAGGGCAGTGGCTGGTCTTGGCCATTGTTAGTCTTAGCACATGATGACAATGACAATTTCTGGAGGGCCGACCAAAGGCCAGGCACCGTGCCTAGCTAGCGTTTTATGTGAATTTTATTTTCTTTTAATTTATCAATATACAATGTAGTTGATTTTTGTGTCCCTTTACCAATTCCTCTTTCCCCCTGCCCCCCATCAACATTATATCTGTTCATTTGTCTTAACAAGTTCAAGGAATTGTTGTGGTTGTTGTGTCTTCTTCCGTGAATTTTCTAATTTATTTCTCTCAGACTTGAGATGAGGGAAATTATCAAACACATTTACAGTATCTATGAGTCCCAGTGCAAACACCAGTGAGGATTTGCTGAATAAATTGCATGTACCGGTGACAACGGTGGAAATAACCAGTCTCTTAGATGGCGAAGATGTGGTAGGATGTTCCCCACCCTTCTCTGCCAGGGCCACCCCTCCCTGACACCCTAACTCACCGCAAACACTCCCTCTCCCTTTCTCTTGTGTCTCACCTCAGCTCCCCCACACCCAACACTGGGCTCTGCCATTCATGGACCATGCCCACCTTTAAAATAAATGAGACACGTCCCTCCCTGTCTCCAACCTGCCCCTCTCTCCTTCCATTGTGGCCTCATGCTGACCGTCACCAGCAGCCCCTCAGGTACATCACGCCCTTCCTTCCCCATTCGGCTGAGCCTTGGTCCACAGATCACACCTGCCCCTAAGAGCTCCCTTTCTGAGTGACCAGTGCAACACTGGTGGGACTCACAGCATGGCACTGTGGACCTCAACACTGGCTGGCCCCAACGCTGCCTGCCCACCCTCTGTGTCCCTTCTACCCCCTTCCAATCTCTAATCCCCCTCACTCTCGGTAGGTGATCTAATGTCATAGTTTGCTGTCACGGGAAGCTGTCAAGACCCATGGTCCCCTCCTCTCTGCCACTGAGAGGACAGAAGGGTGCCCCTTCCTTGAGCCCAAGGCCCCTCTCCCATCCCGGCCAATGATGTCCTCTCCAGAGGACTTACCCCTGCTGAAGTCTCTTCTGGCCCTTTCTTTGACCCTCCCCTCTCTCCTCCCTTTCAAGGCCCATCAAGAGTGGCCCACCTCCCCAGCCCTCTCTCCTCGGGCCACACCTGCCAGGCTGTCATTCTCTCTCAGGACGCCATGCTCACTCTTCAGCAGCCTCCCTGGAGGGCTCCCCAGGCTCATCCTCAAGTGCCGCTGTCATCTGGTCCTGGGTCCCATTCTCCTCTCATGCTGCCCCTGCCTGAACCATCTCACTATGTCCTCAGCAACCCTGAACCTCTCCCTAGCCCAGGCTGTCCTTCAGAGCCTCCCATACTTCCACCAGGATGTCCCACGGCCATCTCAGATACATCTTGGTGTGTAAACCTGACTCACTGTGTCCGTTCCCCTGACAACAGCTCCTCCCTCTGGATGCCCCCTCTGGGAGAAGGCCGCCCCCTCACTCCTTCCACTTTGGGGGCATCCTGGAATCTGCCTTCTCCCCTCCCAACCACCTCCCCCGAATCCTGTCAGTCTGTCTTCCATACATCATTTGGGTCCATCCACCTTTCTCCTCCATAGCCACTAATCTGTCAAGATCCCCCCACCATCATCACACACCTGGACAACTGTAGCCACCCCCTGAACCGCCCCCCACAGCGTTTGCCTCCTTCAAATCCATTCTCAACAGCAGCAGCCAGAGTGAGTTTTTAAAAGTGCAAACCTGATCATGCTGGTGGTCACACCCTTTGTCAT
Organism: Galeopterus variegatus; assembly: GCF_000696425.1. Classification (NCBI taxonomy): domain Eukaryota; kingdom Metazoa; phylum Chordata; class Mammalia; order Dermoptera; family Cynocephalidae; genus Galeopterus; species Galeopterus variegatus. The sequence goes on from NW_007726169.1 coordinate 326,393, forward strand.
TACCAATACTTGTGACTCCTCTCCAGCATCAATTCCAAGCTCACTCCCTCTAGGACTCCAACTCAAAAATTCTTCAATCCCATAAAGGAACCACAACCCAGTGTTCCCACCACCTGTTTACTGTCCACCGGGCCCACCCCAACGTCCCTTTCTCCTTACACAGCTCACATTCCACAGTCCTAATCTCTCCCTTGCAAACACCCTCAGTGCCCCAGTCCCCTGTCCTGTTCTTGCCTCTCTAGCCACATGCCAACCTTGGTTACCTCCACTGCTCTGCCTGCACTTGCTTTCACCTGTAGAGCCGGACATTGCAGGTTTTACACCACCGCATGGAGCAGTGTGATTTTAAATGAATGACCTTTAGTGTCATGTTTCCTCAGTGCTGCTCAGTGATCATACCACATTTCTCTAGTCCATTTGCTGTTTGTTAATTGTCTGCCCTTATCAGACATGAGTTTTAGGCCCAGCTCTTTCACTAACCTTATGTAAACCACTGTCTCTTTCTGGGCTTCAGCTTCCCCACCTGTTGAACGGGGGAGGGATTCAGGAGACCAGTGCTTCTTAATCAGGGGTGTCCTTCAGATTCACCTGGACGCATGCTTAAAATACAGTTCCTGGGTCCCATCCCCTAGAAAGTCCTTTTCAGTAGGTGTGGGGCTAGAATTTGTGTTTTAATAGTTTGGGACATTTGAGTATTCAGTGACGCCTTCTTACTGCCCACAGTTCTAGACACATGCACACCCCTCAATCCCAATAACATCTGCACAAACTCACGCACCCAGACACAGCCATATAGATCCAGGCTCGAATTCCATGTACACCATCAACACCCTGAGAGATCCCTGGCAGGCCAAGTGCTCTCTCTGTGACTCAGTCTCTCTGCCTGTGCAATGAGATGGCTGGCCTTGATGCCCATGGGCATTCACAGACATCTCTGCACACACAGGCACATCGGTAATCCTATGCACACAAACACAGATGCAAAGTTACACGGGCAGACACACATATACTCAGAGACGATCCATTTGCACATGCAGCTAGGGATGCAGAGAGAGCCAGACACAGCTGAAGAATACATGTGTAGACACAGACACAGCTGAAGAATACGTGTGCCAGCACACTGACAGGCAGGAACGCATGCACAGATATATCCTCACCCTAAGAAAAACAGATACACTCACATGTACACACACAAACACACATACAGACACTCATACCCCTCCTCCCCCCATTTTCCTGGCCCAGCTCCACATGGAGAAGCTCTTGGAAAAGAAAAACAATTCAAGAGATTGTGGGGGAGGGGAGGAGGAGGCAGGAAACCCGAGGGCCAGCCCAGCAGCCCCACCAGAGCTGTGCCAGGAATGGGGGCCTGGCCCCTGTCTGCTGGGCCCTTCCTGCAGTCCCTAAGCTAGGAGCGTGGCAGGAGGAGGCCACTGCCACATGCTCTGGCTCTGCGAGCTGCCAGGCTTGGCATGGGGCTCAGCCAAGAGGGAGACGCCCACTCCTTCCAGGAATCCCAAGCCTGTCGTGCAGGGGCAGGGCAGGCACCAACCAAGCCTCTAATTTCTTCCAGGGACCCATGCTAAAGGCAAGGGTGGGGGCTTCAGACTTAGCCCCTGTTCCCCTCCCCAGCCACCTGGCTAGGCTCCTCCTGGGGGCTGGGGGAGGAGGAAGGGAAGCAGTTGGAGCAGGGAGGCTCTGGACCAACCCCGCTTTTACTCCTGCAGGCCCAGGGTCCCCTGGAAGGTGTGTGGGCACATGTTTGTGGGAAGGGGTGGGGGTGGAAGCCCTCAGGGTGGTTTTCTGGAGACTCCCACCTTTCCTAGCACACCAGGAATCCTGCACACCCACGTAGATCCAAGGGCAGCTTGACCCTGCCTAGCAACGTCTCCCCCACCCCTACCTCCACCCCCACCCCACTCACATAACACAACCTTGGGGACACATACACACAGCCCTGGTAACGTACACACTCAACAAGAGGCAGATGCAACACAGAGGCACAGTTGGCAGTTATGGACACAGGCTCCAGCTGCCCTACCTGTCCTTCCCCACCAGGCTGGTGCCTTCTTCCCAGGGTGTGTGCGTATGTGTGTGTGGGGTGGCCTCCTGATTCCCCCAGGGTGCCACCTCACCCCCCAAGGAGCAGGTCAGGGTGGGACCTGTTTCGCATTGCTCCCCAGGGAGGCTTCCCCGCCCCACCCTCCCCTCTCCTGTCTCCCAACAGCCAGATGGGTCTATTCCTGCCCTTTTTTTTTTTTTTTTTTTTTTTTTTGCTGGCCGGCCTGTATGGGGATCCGAACCCTTGACCCTGGTGTTACCTACACCACTCTCTAATCAAATGAGCTAACCGGCCAGCCCTCTATTCCTGCTTTAACTCTCTGGGTTTCTGTTTGGGCCATCCTCCCATTAAGAATGTCCCACTGCCAGACTCTGAAACCCCCATTCATCCTTCAAGCTTGGTTGCCACCACCTCCAAGATATGCCTTGATCTTCCCAGCACTACCCCACCTGGGGAACACAGCCCTACACCATCCCACAGCCATACCTGGCCAGTGGCCCTCTCTCTTCTTGCAGCACAGGCTTCCCCTCATCCAGATAGGACACTTGTGCCACTCAGAGCTTCTAGGACAGGCCCTGCATACAGTAGTTGCTTAAAGCTGCCTGGTGGAGTGAAGAGCAGAAGGCTGAACTATGACCTTGCATCCCCTAAAGTGGGGAGCAGAGCCAAGTGAGATGCAGAGCTCCTGAACCCCAGCCCCACAGCTATGCTCACTGACCACTCCAGGACAGAAGCAAGAAAGCTTGGATCTGACACTTGCCACAGGCTAGGACCTCATCAGCCTGCACATAATGGTTCCTATTGCTCATGCACTTTTCCGGAATGTCTCTCCCACCTTTCTCCATCAGCAAACTCCTACACATCCTTCAAGACCCACCTCCAGTGTCCCCTCCCCTGGGAAACCTTCCCTAGCCTCTGTGCACAGACTACGTCAATGCTCCCAAAGCCCTGGGCACCTCCATGTTCTACACCAATAGCCACACTGTGAAGTCCACAAGGGCATCTTGATCTTGGTGACTCTCAGCATGGAGCCCAGCATACAGTAGATGCTGTATAAATGTTTCCTGGCCTGATGAATGGAAGATGGACAGATGCTACTGTTAGGGGTACCATTGTGACCATGGAGAGTTTGGAAAGGTTGAGCCCTCCTAATGATCAGGAGTCAGTTTGCAGCCAGGCTCAGGGGCAGGTAGGTGTCTGAGCCGGTTTGTGTCAGGGTCAGGGTCAGAGGTCATCTCATGGCCAGGCCAAGGCTCCTGCTTCTCATTGGAGAAAGCCTAACCGACTCACAGGGGGACAGCCTTGTGTTTTGTCCTAAGCATGTTTGGATGAGTCTCTCAATGCTCTCCAAAGGAATGAGCAATGCTGAGGCCTGGATGGATGCCAGCTGAAGGGATGGGGGGCCCTATGGCCCCAACTCCCACCCCCAGCTCAGAAACACTGTACGTCCTCCCAGAACATTTCAGGTGGGGCTCTGGGGCAAGCCCATGGCCACAGGCCTAGCTGCGGGCAAGAAGCAGAGCCTGGCAGGAAACCACATTGGACAGCCTGATTGAATAAGTGCAGGGCCCAAGACTGGTCAGCCCGCAGGCTGTGGGAACCTGTCCCTCTGACCTGCTGCCCAGTCTCCAGCTGCTGGACCTCCAGAGGAGGACTGGGAGGAGGCGGGAAGCTAGGCCTCCAGGCTGGACCTGAGCCCCAGGGCAAGCATTCTTGGATTGTTCCCAGGTACCCATCTCAGACTGAGCAGCTGCAAAGAAATCCTAGATCATTGATTTGAACTCTTTTCTTTACAGATGGGCCAACTGAGGCCTAGGGAGGCAGCTTCTTGTCTGCATCCACACAGTGGACCAGCACCAAAGCCGGGGCAGGGGACCGGAGTGCTGGGATCGGATGCCTCCTCTCCTGGGTCATGACTACCTGAAGGGCACACTGCCCCTGGGAGCACCTACAAGGCAGCGTCCTCAGGCACCAAGCCAAGTGGACAAGCATAGCTGGGATGGGAAGGGGTGGGAGTCTTCATGGGCGTCGATCCCAACCCCAGACCTCATAGTAATTTCTTGAACTGTACACCCTTGTACAGCAGACATCCCACTAGTCCCAGAGCTGCCACTGATGTGCTGTGTGATACCTGCAAGTCCCTGTTGTCTCTGCGTCTCAGTTTCCCTACCTATAGGAGGCGGAGATGCACTAACAAGGTTCCTGTCCAACAGGTGTGCAGAGGTTGTGCCAACCTGAACCAGCCCTACCCCAACGGCCCTATGAGAGGGTGGTGGGATGGTGGATACCACCACGACTTTATGTAGAGAAACTGAAGCCCGGCTAGGGGACGGGCTTGCGAGATGTCACCCGTCGGCACCATTAGAACGTTGGGTAACTGAGGCCCGCTCTCTTCTCGCACTGAGCCATCGCTCCACCTGTCCCAACTCCTTACAGAGATACGCTTCCTGCTTCCCGACCCCCTGAGTCGCCCCCTCCCCAGCCGCCTCGGCCCCTCGAGCCGCCCCGCTCCCCCTAGCGGCGGGCGGAGGGCGGCGGGGGCTCCCGGCCTGCGCGGCCCCCATTGGCAGCCGCCGCGGGTCTGGGGCGGTGGCGTCGTGCTCTCGG
>NW_007726169.1:331640-369258 GCF_000696425.1 Galeopterus variegatus
CCGAGAGCACGACGCCACCGCCCCAGACCCGCGGCGGCTGCCAATGGGGGCCGCGCAGGCCGGGAGCCCCCGCCGCCCTCCGCCCGCCGCTAGGGGGAGCGGGGCGGCTCCAGCGAGGGGGCTGGGGAGGGGGGGGGGACGGAAGGCAGGTCGGGGGCCTCGCGGGCTCGGCTTTCCCGCCTCAAGTTTCCCGAGCGCCAAGGATGCACTAGGCGCCCCGCGGCAGAAGGGGGCACGGCGTGTCCCCGGGCACAGCACGTGGAGCGTGCTTACCGAGTCTTCACTTCTGTTACCTGCATTCTTCCTAATGCCAGGTTTGCCACCGAGTGGACGTATCCCAACCAGTCTGTGCCCTCTCCAGGCCTCAGTTTCCCCTTTTGTACAACAAAAGGGTTGACCGAAGCAACCTCCCCGCTGTTAAGAAGTTCCCGGCCGAGGGAAACTCTTGGCTGTGCGATGGTGCTTGACGGGCCCGGCGATTACTGTAAGGGACTGTCGCTTGCGCCCAGCATTCAGGGCTTCCTCTCTCTTGGGGGTAGGGTGTCTGCGGTCTTGACGAGACGTCTCCCCACCACATCCTGTGCCCTGGAAGGCCGCCCGAGTTGAATCTTCTCAAAAAGAGGATCAGAAATTCACAGCGAGAGTGAGGGGACCCAGCTGGATCGGAATTTTACCTACAAAAAGGAACTAAAAATTATGATGTGTGTTTTACCCCATGATGAACAATATTTAAATTATAATTGCAACCATGCATGCGCTAGAATGAAGAGTATCAAATTGTTAATATTTGAAGACTTTTTTTCTGACAAATTTGAACATGCAGCATCCTTCCCTTTTGAGTCGTTTTTTTGTAGCAAGAGGTTCATTTTGCATAAACATTTGAGGACTTCCTCAAACTCAAGGGTCACTCTGAACCATTTGATAGTCCAACAATTCTTTTTGGAAGGTCTAGATCACTTCCCTCACAGATATCCTCTTCCTCTGTGGTCAGCCGCTTCTCCTTTTCTCTGGCATTCGTTCCATCAGTTTCATGAAATCCCACTCTTTTTGCAAGATTTGCAATTTCGCTTGTCAATTCATTTGCTTTGTATTTGCTCTTTGTGGTTGACTGTTGACAGCATCTGATCTGCTAGAGACTGATTTTGGTAGCAATATGTGGGGCTTGAGTACTCAGAAGACAAGGATATCCCCATTTTAAAGCTGGGGAAATGAAGGCTCAGAGAGGCTCTTGGCTCAGACTTACATAAGATCCCATAGCAAATAGGTGACAGCCTTAGATCGGGAGCCCAGAGCTCTGTCCCAGGGTTTTCAGAGGTGGGGATAGGGCTGGAGAAGGTGGTGGAAGCTGAGGTGATGGTGTACCTAAACTCCAGCCAACCTCATTCACAACTGGGCCCTCTCTCTTAAGGGAGCAAGCAATAAATACTGTCTTGGGGGGGGGGGTGTCTTGCAGGGGCCTGGCTAGGGAGGACCCATCCACTCATGGGATGAAGATGGATGTTGGTCATAGGCTTGGCATGCATGAATTATTTCATTTTTGCATCCACCTTATGGGCTGGGTGTTAATACCACCATATCATAGGGAAGAAAGTCACACTGGGAGGACCAGAGCCCAGATTCAACTCTGAATTTTACCATTGTCATTCCTTTTCCTAAAACTACACCTCTAAGCACCTCTCTGAATGCCATCTCATCTTGTGTCAGCCTCCCCAGTGGCCCCAGCAGGGTTCTATTCCCAACTCAGGACTGCAGCTTGTGTCAGAATTTCCCACACTTCAGAGGTTCTCTTGTACTACTGCCACCACTTTTTGCCACCAGCACAGAGCACTTGTGCCTTTATTTGTTTAGCATTTTCCTTAAAATCATTTCACTTTTTAGGGTGTAAGTGTATTTTAAGGGACTATTTCATATTACCAGGGTAAATAGTAAATCTACATCAGTTGCCATAAGTTGCAGAAAATCATTAAAATAAACAGCATGCAAACAAAACAACATTATTAAAATCTATTTAGCAACTTTCTCTTTGTTAAAAAGGGACATAAGTTGTACACCAATGATCTAAGCAGCATTATTCACAATAGTCAAAAGATGGAAGCAGCCCAAGTGTCCCTCAACAGATGAATGGATAAACTAAATGAGTATATACGTAAAGTGGAATATTATTCAACCTTTAAAAGGAAGGAAGTTCTGACACATACTACAATGTGGATGAACCTTGAAGACCTTATGCTAAGTGAAATAAGCCAGTCACAAAAGGACAAATACTGTACAATTCCACTTATATGGGGTACTTAGAGTAGTGAAAATCAAGGATAAAAAGTCAAATGGTGGTTGCCAAGGGCTAGGGGGAGGGGAGAATGGGGAGTTTTTGTTTAATGGATACAGAGTTTTGGTATGGGAAGATGAAAAATGTTTTGGAGATGGATGGTTGTGATGTGAATGCACTTAATACCACAGAACTCTACGCTTAAAAATGGTTGACATGGTAAATTTTGTTATACATATTTTAGTACAATAAAAAAATCAAGGGCTGGCCCAGTGGCGCACTGGAGAGTGCGCCGCTTGGGAGCGCGGCGGTGCTCCCGCCGAGGGTTCGGATCCCATGTGGAGACCGGTTCCCGCTCACTGGCTGAGCGCGGTGCGGGCGCAACACTGAGGGTTGCGATCCCGTTGCTGGTCCCCGGTACGGGCGCGACACCGAGGGTTGCGATCCCGTTACCGGTCAGTAAAAAAAGACAGAAAGGGGAAAAAAAAAATCAAACATCTTGTTTTTGATTTCTAACAAAAGATAGGAGAATGAAAAAAGGGGGGGCGGTAGCATAAGTCAGTGTCAGAAAGGGGTTAAAGACAATTTAGCCCTAAACCGAGGCTTCTGCTGGATGCAACCAAGACATGGTGTGAATCAGTTATCTAATGTGTCCTGTTGCAGGTCACCAAGGTGAGTAGCTCCCACATGGGGAGATACTTCACTAGGGATGATATGTGGCTCTCCTCCCTGCCTGGGGGACTGAGCAAGGGACTGGCATCTCCTAAAGCTTAAGCATCCAGAACGTTTTGTAGGGGAGTAGGAGGCAGAGAAGCCTTCCCAGAAGAGGCAGGACTCAAGCCAAGCCCTGATGGGTGGAGAGAAGCTGGAGGACTGTGCAGGTGTATGTGTATGTACCTGGACAGAGCAGGGAGGTGCATATGAATATAACAAGTGCATCCAGAACTGGGTGGAAGAAGTTGGATGGGCAATAGGGAGCCACTACTGGCTTTTGAGTAGGAGAGTGTCTTGGCACTGAGTTTCAGGATTTGGAGTGCAGGGCTAAGTTACCAGCACCCCCAACTGAGGCCGGGCACAGTGAGGCTGGTACAGATCCAGGCTAGAAAATGGAGGGGCTGCAGGGTGGGCAGGGCCTCCTCCTGGGCCTTGAGAGCAGCTGCTTGGGGTCATGAATAGCATGAGGAGGAGGTGGCTGGAGTTGCAAGCGTAGAGGTGGGCAGGAGACCTCAGAAAGGGAGGGCCTAGAGGTCAAGGTGTGGGTCATGGCCAAAGAAACGAAAGTGCAAAGAATGGCAAGAGCTTACATAAGTCACTCAGCAGAAGTGTGGCTGAAGGAGTCAAGGGCACAGGTGCTCTGGTGTTCCTGCAAAGCCTTCACGCTGTAACTGAGGTGGGGGATCTGGCTGCCCTCCAAGGAGCAGCTCCCCTCCCACTTCTCATGAGGCCATCTGTGCTACCTATGGGCTGTGCTTGGGCTGATGCTGGAAGGGCTCATGTTGGGACCTGTCTGGTTTCCTCTTTTGCTGCATCTCCATCTTACCCCCTCGGGGGTAGAAAGTCATAATTTTCCCAGGGAACCTGGATGAGACCGAGACAAGAGAGAGTACCCTGTCTCCCCTCTCCCAACACACACACATGGGGGCCGGCCCGTGGCTCACTTGGGAGAGTGTGGTGCTGATAACACCAAGGCATTGGTTCGGATCCCTATATAAGGATGGCTGGTTAGCTCACTTGGGAGAGCGTGGTGCTGACAACAGCAAGGGTTAAGGTCCCCTTACCAGTGATCTTTTAAAACACACACACACACACACACACACACACACACACACGAGTCACTTCCCCCCTCTCCTTAGGGTTCTGGGGACGGCGTGGCCTGTGTAGGCTTACCCAGACCCCTGGCTCAAGGAGAAGCAAGCCAGCTTTTCAGCTCCACTCTTCTGGCCACGTTTTCTGAGATCGGCTGTCAGGGAGGCCCTTCCCCAGAGGGCTCTGCCACTGGGTAACTTAGGGCTAGGCCCTTGTCCTCTCTGGGATCCAGGTTCCCCATCTGTGAGACATGATGGCTTTGTGGAGCACTTCCAGTGACTTTGTCAGCCTTACCATTTATAAGCACCACGCTATCCCACAACCTGGTACTGTCATTATCTCCATTTACTGAGGTTCAGAGAGTTTGTTACTTGCCCAAAGTCACCCAGCCAGTAAGCAGTGGGCTTGGTACTTGTACCCAGACTATTCAGGCTGTCTGATCCAGCCCTTGCCTGAGGTCCTTGCCGTCATCAATCCCATTGACTGTTAGCTCAGGCAGGGATCATTCTCCCTTTTCTACAGGTGAGGAAACTGAGGCCTAGAGAGGCAACATCTCTTGCCCAAGGATGGGAGCTGAGGTGGGTCTTGAACCCTGCACGGTTCTATGTTGCCCAGTCCTCGAGCACCTCCAGGAAGTGCTGCAGGCCCTGGGGGGTGCTATCAAGAGGTGAACAGGGCGTGGCCATCAGCTCAGTCAAAAGAAGAAGTGAAGCGAGAGTGTTGTGTGCGGGTGTGGGGTGAAGAGAGCAGAGACTTCCCCTTCTTCCTGCAGAATCCACAGATCAGCAGCCGGGCAGGAGCTGAGGTGGCAGCAGTAGCAGCTTCACAGGTCAGCCCCCTCTGGGCCTATCCTCCCTCATGTCCCCCCAGTGCTCTGTTCTTATCCACAGGTCCCCCAGTGGGCATTGGGCATGCCCCTGCCCAGGTGGACACAGGCCCAGTGACATCCTGGGAGCAGCAAGCTGGGACTCACCCTCATTCCATTTCTGGGTGGCAATTCCAAATCTGGGGGAACGTAGAGATCTATGTTTTTGGAAGAAAAGGTGATTTAAATTAAGGAGTGGTCAGGCATTGGGTTCAAGTCTTAGCTCCCCCATGTGGTCTGGGGAAGTTACTGAACCTTTCTTTTCTGGACCTGTTTCCTCACCTGTAAACTGGCGCTAGTCCAGTAACCTGCACCTTGGGTGACGGGGTAAAAGACTCTCAGGTGCTCAGTAAGGGGCCTGGCACAGAGCTTGTGTTTGGCAAACTGGAGCAGGTAAAGTTCCTCTCGGAGCAACCTGGACTGGAGCCTGGGGACATCGTGTCTCCGGGAAATGGCCCTGTGCCAGATTGGTCACAAACTCCCTGTTGGGCTTTGGCATGGCCTCCCTTTCTCCACTTCTGAAATGGGGCTTGTAGCATCTCTCAGTGCTTTTTTGCAGAAACCACAGGTTCACTGCTCACCCAGGCCAGGAGGAAGCCTGAGGCAGGGACTCCAGGCTGTGGTTGGCAGAGGCAGCTGTTTGGTGGAGGCAGGTGGGGCTGTGTGCAGAAGCATGGCTGGCTCAGCAAGCCCAGTGCTGCTGGGAAGGGGGTGGGCTTTGGGGGTGCATGGTCAGCTCTGGGGAGGAAGGCAGGGGTTCCCAAGCCTTGTGCTCAGATGTATTCCTGGCTGCAGACTCTGTTCAGAGCCCTGGACCTGGGTCAGGGCCTGATTCTCAGGATTGTGGATCATGAAAATGGCTGTTTGAGTCTCTCTGTGGAAAATAGGTCTCCTTGGCCTCATTTACAGATGAAAAAGGCTGAGGCACAGAGAGGTCAGTTTCCTTGCCCAACGTCACACAGTACAGGCACTGAATACTGGAGCTGGTTATCAAATCCTCCTCTTTAAAGGCTTTATCCTGTCCTTCACATGTCCCCTCATCTCTCTGTTGGCCTAAATACACTCTTACTTGTCCACACAGCAACTCAGGTACCCAACCATCTTCAGGAGGCTGCAGCATGCTGGGGATAGAGTACTGGACTTGGAGTTTGGAGCCCTGGGTTTGAGTCCCAGCTTGACCACTGGCCTGCTGTGGAACCCCAAGCAAAGTCCTCCTCGAGTGTGCTATTCAGTTTCCCCACAGTCAATTGGAGCCATCTTGGAAGTCAGGTAAGGGATTTCTGTTTCCCAGAGGGCCCCAAATAATGAATTGCAGGGTGAGGGACAAGATGGCTGAGGGTGTGGGGTGAAGGTTCAAGGTGGCCTCTCTGAAGGGATGGGGAGGGGGATGTTGGAGGTTGCAAGCAGAAGTAAAGATCATGGTTTGCTCCTGGGAAATGGGGTGGAAACCACAGCTTCTGTCTGGAGGGCTTGAGGGAGTTGTCACTTCTGCTTTGGCCTTGATTTCCCCAGTTGTGTATTGGGGTCAAGCACCTCTTCCCTTGGTGCCTGCCTGGGAGCATCACAACTAGGGGTCTGGGGACCTGACCTTAATGTCTGGACCCTGGAGGTCAAATCCACCTGCCTGTCTAGGCCTCAGTTTCCCCATCAGCACAGTGAAGGAGTGGACAGGTTGGCTCAAGGTCCCTTCTGTGCAATCAGTTCTTCTACTGCCAAAGCCTCAGTTTTCTCACCTGAAATACTTCAAATTGTTTCATTTAATGCTTCCCTTGTCTCTTCTCTGAGGTTCTGAAAGTGTAAGTGAATTGCCCAAGCTAATGATATAGGAGGTGTTCAGTTTCCCTGGGCTCGGTTTCAGGAAACACCTCGGTTTCAAGACACTCCCTGAGGTCTCAGCCCCCGCTCCTCTGGATCCTCCCCTAGAGGAAAACTACTTTTGCCAGTTAGACCTATTTTCAGCACCAACAGGGGGAACATGAGATCACAAGGAGCTGGCTTATGCAAATCCAGTGACCAGGCATGCTCAGGAGAGAGGGGTTGTGTAACCCTGGAGGCTGGGCATGCTCAGTAAAATGGAGTTTATCCTCTGAATGATCTTCTACTAGAGATGTTAGAGAGTACAGAACATTTTTGAACATGCCTGGTGCATGTGACAGGATTTGACCAATGAACATGCTCCAGGTAGGAGCCAACTGAACATGTGCAAGACTGGTGTTATATAACTGGGACCCACCCCTTTAATTGAGTATTCATTAGGTAGTGAAACTATAAAAGCCAGATCCCAGCAGAATGTGGGGCCGTTGCTCACTCTCCTGGAGCCGGCTTGGTCTTTGCTTATGGAGTGTGTATTTCTTTCTTTTTGTATCAGACTTACTTTCAGCAAGCAGCTGCTCATTCTCTTGAGCCAGCCTGCACTTTAAGTGTGTATTTCTTACTTGTGCATTAAACTTGGTGTGGTCCCTGCTCAGTCTCTGGAGCTATGCCACACTCTCTCTGTGAAATCTGTATCTCTTATTTATTATATTAAACCTGTTCTCACTGTCTCCTGTGACTCTGCTCTTGAATCCTTTCCTATGGTGGAGTCAAGGAGGATGGGGTGGGTTGAGGCTATCAGGCCCCCCGGACCCTACCTCTGACATCAATATTATGTGTGTTGTTTTCAACCTGCTCTTTCCACTCAGTAATATGCTGTGCTCATCTTTTACGTGGCCACATACACATAATTTTTCATAGTGAAATAGCAATCCATTGTACCGTGTTATTTAACTTTAATTTTGAAAAAAATTATAAATTCACAAGAGGCTGCAAAAAAGAGTACAGAAAGGTTCCATCTGTCCTTCACTTAATATTGTCCAATGGTAACATCTTGAGTACGTATAGTACAATATCAAAACCAGGAAATTGACTTTGGTACAATTCACAGACCTTATTCAGATTTCACCAGTTTTATAAGCACTCATTTAAAAAGTGTATCTTAACTTCATAAGAAACTGCCAAACTGTTTTCTATGCAATTTTATGATATATGTAGATTCCCGTAACCAGCACCACAAACAAGACACAGGACTGTTCCATTGCCACAAGATTCCTTGTAACTAGCTCTTTATAGACATACACACCCCTTCCTAACCCCAGGCAACCACTAATCTGTTCATCTCTATAATTTTGTCATTTCAAGAATGTTATATAAATTGAATCATACAGCATGCAACATTTTGAAACTGACATTTTTTTTTTCCTTTTTGCTCAGGATAATTTCCTTAAGATCCATCCAAGTAGTGTGTATCAATAGTTTTTAAAGAAATTTATTATTTTTTAATTTCTGAGTTGTATGAGAGTACTTCAAAAAATTCATGGGAGGATTCATATGATCTCAATTCTATTTTTCCACAAACTTTTTGAAGTAGTCTTGTATTTCGTGGTATGGATATACCACAGTTTAACCATTCACCCATTGGAGGGACATTGGGGTTGTTCCCAATTTGGAGCTATTATGAATAAAGCTGCTGTGAACATCTGTTACAGGCTTTTGTGTGAACATAAATTTTTATTTCTCTGGAATAAGAGCCCAAGAGTGCGGTTATTGGGTCATGTGGTAGGTACATGTTTAGTTTAGTTTTTTTGTATGTGTGGTGGGGAATTGAACTCTTGACCTTGCTGTTATCAGCATCGCACTCTGCAGAGTGAGCCAAACGCCCAGCCCAGTATACGTTTAGTTTTATGAGAAACTGCCAAACTGTTTTCCAGAGTGGCATGAACTGTAATTTATTTAACTCTTCCTCTATTGATAGACATTTAAGTAGTTTTCAATTTTTCTTAATTAACAATAGTATTATAGATATTTTTGCATGTACATATTTCTAGCTTGCCCTAGTATTTTCATAGTATAAATTCACGAAAATGAGTTTCCTGGGTCAAAGGATAAACAGAATGTAAAGTTTATATGTGTCACCAAATGATCCCCTTGGAGATTAGACTTGACTTTCAGATGGGGAAGTGGAGGAATGTGCTTGTCTCTACAGACTGTCATGGACGGGTGCTATCATATTTCACATCTTTACAAATTCAGTGGTGGAAAAATTAAAGCACACGCTCAACCACTTTCCTCTGCCACTACCTTCAAACAGGTGTTTTGAATTTTGTGGTTCTCCCTCTTTGGAGTCCTGTGAGTTTTTCTGTGACTTTCTTCCTCAGAAGAAGAGGCAGATTACCTCTCTTGCCCTCCCCTCCCCTTTCTATTTCCTCTTCTCTGTCTTCTCAGTATTTTTTTTTTTTTTTTTTTTACCGGTAAGGGGATTGCAACCCTTGGCATGGTGTTGTTTGCACCACGCTCAGCCAGTAAGCACATCGGCCATCCCTATACAGGATCCGAACCCTCAGCCTTGGCGCTGCCAGTGCTGCACTCTCCCGAGTGAGCCACGGGGCCAGCCCCTCTGCATTGTTTTTGATTTGATTTTATAAAGTTCGTTTTATAGAGGGATACACCCAATAAAATTCATCCTTGTGGAGTGTAATTTGATGAGTTTGAACACATGTGTACGGTCACGTGTGCATATATATCACAGTCATGATACAGAACTTTTCTATCACCCTGAAAAGTTGCCTCATTCCCTTTTGTAGTAAATACCTTTTCCCCACCTCCTGGGAACTACTGATCTATTCTGATTCTATAGTTTTGGCCTTTCCAGATGGTCGTATAGGTGAAATCTAAATATAGAGTCTTTTGTGTCTGACTTCTTTGATTTAGCATAATGATTTTGAGATTCATCTATGCGTTGCTCATTTTAGCAGTTCATTCCTTTTCTACTGCTGAATAGTATTCCACTGTATGGACATACCACAGTTTGCCTTCACCAGTTGATGGATATTCGTATTGTTTCCAGTTTTGGGCTGTTGTGAACAAAGCTGCTATAAACATTTGCATATGGAGGTCTTTGTGTGGACAGATGTTTTCATTTTTCTTGGGTAAATACCTAGAATTGCTGGCTGTATGGTAAGTGTATCTTTATAAGAAACTGCCAAACTATTCTCAAACTGGCCGTCTTGTTTTGCATTCCCTCCAGAAATGTATGAGCATTCTGGCTGTTCCATGTCTCAACAATGCTTGGCATTGCCAGTCATTTTAATTTCAGCCATTCTAGAAAGTGTGTCCTGATATTTCATTGTGGTTTTTATTTGCGTTTCCCTAATGACTAATGATATTGAGCATCTTTTCATGTGCTTACTTGCCATCTATATGTTATTTGGTGTAATGACTTTTCAAATATTTTCCTATTTTTATTGTGTTATCTTCCTATTAGTTATAAGAATTATTTATATAGTCCAGATAAAAGTTTTGATTTCTTTTAATTTTTTTTTAATGTTAAAGTTGTTTTTTTTGTCCTTTTTGAGACCAGCCGCACCGCGCTCAGCCAGTGATTGTTTCTATTTTTTAGTATTTATTTATTTATTTATTTAAAATTTTTATTGAATCAAAACTGATTATACATATTTTGGGGGTTCAAAATTGAGATATGTTGATCAAATCAATATTACTAGCATATATATTGTTACGAACTGTAATTATTCTTTATGCCCCTCCCTATCCCCCTTTCTCTCCCCCCTTCCCCCTCTAATCACCTTAGATTTCTTCTCTCTCTCTGAAAGAATAATGGTTACTTTGTTGATTTGCTGCCTAAATGATCTGTCCAATGCTGAGAGGCATGTTCAGGTCCCCCAATACTATCAGAGAGCAGATGTCTCTTCTGTCACTATGAAATGGGCTCTGTGGAGAGAGACATCCTCCTCCTTTCTTTATCTCTGCTGGTGACTCTCCTTGTGTCATCTCACTCCAATGGCTGGCGGACCATCTGTGTGGTGGTTGTGGCATCTAGCTGCCTTTATGGCAGCCATGATTATTGTGGTGGCTGTGGTGGGCCACCCACATGGAGGAGATGTTTTTGGCATGCTCCGTGGTGCTGGCAGTGTGCCTGGTTGTGGAGAGTGTCCAATCCCCAGTTCCATGCCCCAGGTCCCCGAGTGGGTCCTGAGGTGCTGGCATGGTGTTTCTGGTTGTGGGAGGAGGGTCCAGTCCCCAGCTCCTTACCCTAGGGTCCCTAGGCGGTCCCCAGGGCACTGGCGTAATATGCCTGGTTGTGGGAGGGGGGACCAGTCCCCTTCTTGTTTTCAGAGTGTTTCCTTTTTTTTTTTTTTTTCCTTTTTGTCTTTTTTCGTGTCCGGCAACGGGTCGCAACCCTCAGTGTCGCGCCCGTACCGGACCGGGACCGGCAACGGGTTCGTAACCCTCGGTGTCGCGCCCGCACCTCGCTCAGCCAGTGAGCGGGAACCGGTCTGTATGTGGGATCCGAACCCTCGGTCGGAGCGCCACCGCGCTCCCAAGCGGCGCACTGTAGCAGTGCGCCACCGGGCTGGCCCTTTCAGAGTGTTTCTAAGTAATCTTTGCCTAACCCAAAGTCAGAAAGATTTTCTCCTTTTTTTCTTCTCTGGGAGTTTTATAGTTTTAGTTCTGACATTTGGATCTGTGATCAATTTTTTTTAAAAAATAAATTTTATTGTGTATATTTGAGGTTTACAACATGATGTTATGGAACACATATAGATAGTAAAATAATTACAACAGTGATGCAGATTAAAGAATCTATAATCTCACATAGTTACTTTTTTGTGTGTGACAAGAGCAGCTAAAATCTATTTATTTAACAAAAATTCCTAATACAGTACACTTTTATTAACTTTAGTCTCATGCTGCACATTAAATTTCTAGACTTTTTAGTCCTATATATCAGCTACTTTGTATCCTTTGACCAAACTACATCTCCCCATTCCCTCCTCTCACCCCATGGTAAGTAACCCATTTCTATTTTTTTAATTTGAGGTCATATGTATATTTCCATATATATATGATGTATAAGTGGGATCATGCAATATTTTTCTTTCTGTGTCTGGCTTATTTCACTTACCATGATGTCCTCCCGGTCTATCCTTGTCGCAAATGGCAGGATCTCCTTCTTTATTTAAGGCTAAATAATACCCTGGTGTGTGAGTTTGTGTGTGTGCATGCATGTGTGTGCATGCACGTGTATTTTCTTTATCCATTTTCTTCATCCATTCATCCATCGACAGACCCTTAGGTTATTTCCATGTCTCGCCTGTTGTGAATAATGTTTCAGTGAACATGGAATGCAAATATCTTCACAATGTGGTAATTTCATCTCCTCTGTGTACCTGCCCAGAAGAGGGATTACGGGGTCATATGGTAGTTCTATAGGAAATTTCATACTGTTTTCCATAATGATTGTACCAATCTACATTTCCATCAACAGTATACTAGGGTTTCTTTTTCTCCACACCTTCTCCAGCGCTTATCTCTTGTCCTTTTAATAATAACCGTCCTTATGGGTATGAGGTGATATCTCATAGTGATTTTAATTTGCATTTCCTATATGATTAATGATGTTGAGTGCTTTTTCATGTACCTGTTGGCCATTTATATGTCTTTTTTGGGGAACGTCTATTCAGGTCCTTTGCCCATTTAAAAATCAGGATTTTTGGTTTTCTTCTATGGAGTTGTAAGAGTTCTTTATAAATTTTAGATATTAACCCCTTGCCAGATATGTAATTTGTAATTGTTTTTTACAGTCTGTAGGTTGCCTTTTCATTTTGATGATCATTTCCTTTGCTGTGAAGAAGCTTTTTAGTTTGATATAGTCTCATTTATTTATTTTTGTTTTTGTGGCCTGCATGTCTAGTGTGCTGTCCAAAAAATCATTGCCAAGGCCAATGTCAAGGAGCTTTCCCCCTGTGTTCTCTTCTAGGAGTTTTACAGTTGCAGGTCTTACATTCAGGTCTTTTATCCATTGTGAGTTGATTTTTGTGTGTGATGTAAAGTAATTTCATTCTTTTGCATGTGGATATCCAGTTGTCCTAGCACCCATCTATTGAAGAGACTATCTGTTCCCCATTGTTTCTTCTTGGTGCCTTTGTTGAAAATTGGTAGACTATGTATGTTTGTATTTACGAGTATTTCTGTGCTCTCTATTCTGTTCCATTGTCTATGTTTTGTTTGTATGCCAGTACCACACTTTTCAATTACTATAGCTTTGTAATATAACTTTAAATGAGAAAGTGTGATGCCTCTAACTTTGTGTTTCTTTCTCAGTATTACTTTGGCTTTTGGGTTTTTTCATTGTTCCATACAAATTTTAGGATTTTTTTTTTCTATTTCTGTGAAGAATTCCGTTGGAATTTTGATAGGGATTGTGTTAAATCTGTATATTGCTTTGGGTAGTATGGACATTTTAACAGCATTAATTCTTCTCATTCAGAAATGTGGGATATCTTTACACTTATTTGTGTCTTCTTTTATTGATGTTTTATAGTTTTCAGTGTACAGATCTTTCACATCCTTGGCTAAATTTGTTCATAGGTACTTTGTGGGGATTTTTTTGATGCTATGTAGATGGGATTTAGAAAAAAAATTTCTTTTCCAGCTAGTTCATTGTTTGTGTATAGAAATGTTACTGATTTTTGTATGCTGGTTTTGTATCCTGCAACTAAACTGAATTCATTTATTTGTTCTAACAGTTTTGTTGAGTGTGTGATATTCTTGGTGTTTTCTACATATAGGATTGTGTTATCTGCAAATAGAGATAATTTTACTTCTTCTTTTCCAATTTGGATTCCTTTGATTTCTTTTTCTTGTCTGATTGCTCTTGCTAATACTTTCAGTTGTATGTTGAATAGAAGTGGTGAGAATGGTCATCCCTGCCTTGTTTCAGATCTTAGTGGAAAAACTTTCAATTGTTCCTCATTAATTATGATGTTAGCTGTGGGTTTTTCGTAAGTGGGCTTTATATGTTGAGAAATTTTCCTTTTATACCTAAACTGTTAAGAGTTCTTATCACAAAAGGATGTTGGACTTTGTCAAATTATTTTTTCTGCATCAGTTGAAATAATCATGTGGTCTTTCTGTTAATGTGATGTATCGCATTGATAGATTTGCATATGTTAAACCAGCCTTGCATGCCAGGGATAAATCCCATCTGGTGATGATGTATAATCTTTTTAATGTGTTCTTGAATTCGGTTTGCTACTATTTTATTGAAGATTTTTGTATTGATCTTCATTAGAGATATTGTAGTTATCTTGTGTCTTTGTCAGGCTTAGGTATCAAGGTGATGCTGGCTTTGTAAATTATGTTTGGAAGCATTTCTTCTAGCTTAATTTTTTTGGAAGAGTTTAAGAAGTATTGGTAATATATATATTTCAAATATTTGGTAGCTTTGAGTTGTGAAGCTATCTGGACCTCTTCTTTGTTGGAAAGATTTTAACTACTTCTTCAATCTTTATATTTGTTATTGTTTGTTCAGGCTTTCTATTTCTTTGTGATTCAATCTGGGTAGGTTATATTTGTCTAGGAATTTATCCATTTCCTCTAAGTTATCCAATTTGTTGGCATATAATTGTTCATAATAGCCCCTTATTATTTCTGAGGCATCTGTTGTAATGTCTCCACTTTCATTTTTGATTTTATTTATTTGAGTCTTCTCTCTCTTTTTCTCATTTAGTCTAGCTAAAGGTTCGTCAATTTTGTTTATTTTTTTCAGAGAACAAACTGTTGGTTTTACTGATTTTTTCTATGGTTTTTCTGTTCTCTGTTTGATTTTTTTTCTGTTCTAATCTTTATTATTTTCTTTCTTCTAACTTTGGGTTTAGTTTGCTTTTCTTTTTCTAGCTCCTTGAGGGATAATGTTAGGCTGTTTATTTGGCATCTTTTTTCTTTTTTCTTTCTTTCTTTATTTATTTTTCCTTTTTGTCTTTTTTCGTGACCGGCAATGGATCGCAACCCTCAGTGTCACGCCCGTACTGGACTGGGACCGGCTACGGGATCGCAACCCTCGGTGTTGCTCCCGCACCTCGCTCAGCCAGTGAGCGGCCGGTCTGTATGTGGGATCCGAACCCTCGGCGGGAGTGCCGCCGCGCTTCCCAAGTGGCACACTGTAGCAGTGCGCCACCGGGCCGGCCCCATCTTTTTTCTTTTTTAATGTAGGCATTTATTCTTATAAACTTCCCTCTTAGAACCACTTTTGTTACATCCCATACATTTTGATATGTCATATTTCTGTTGTTTGTCTCAAGATATTTAAAAATTTTCCTTTTTATTTCTCTTTGACCCATTCGTTGTTCAGGAGCACATTATTTAATTTCGACATATTTGTTAATTTTCCAAGATTCTTCCTGTTTTCTAGTTTCATACTGTTGTGGTCAGAAACAATATTAGATATGATTTCAGTCTTCTTAAGTTTGTTAAGACTTATTTTGTGGCCTAATACATAATCTGTCAGCAAGAATGTTCCATGTACAATGGAAAAAAATGTATATTCTGCTGCTGTTGGGTGAAAAGTTCTAGGTCTCTTTGGTCTAAAGTGCAGTTCAAATCCAGTATTTACTTACTAATTTTCTCTCTGGTTGATCTATCCATTGTTGAAAAAACAGTATTAAAATTTTCTATATTATTGTATTGCTATCTATTTCTTCTTTCATGTTCATTATTATTTGCTTTATTTGTTAAGGTGCTCTGATGTTGAGTGCATATGTATTTATAATTATTATGTCCCCTTGATGAACTGACCCCTTTATCAGTAAATAATGACCATCTTTGTCTCTTGTTACAGTTTTTGACTTAAAATGTGTTTTATCTAAGTATAACCATCCCTGCTCTAGTTTGGTTACTAGTTGCATGGAATATCCTCTTCTGTCCCTTCACTTTCAGCCTATGTGTGTTATTAATGCTAAAGTGGGACTCTTGGAAGCAGCATATAGTTGGATCTTGTTTTTTTATCAATTCAACCACTCTATGTCTTTTGACTGGAGAGTTTAATCCATTTACATTTTAGGTTATTATTATAGGTAGGGACTTACTCTTGCCATTTCGTTCATTGTTTTCTGGTTATTTTGTAGATACTTTGTTCCTTTTTTCCTCTCAGTTTACCTTTGTGGTTTGGTGATTTTCTGTAGTGCTAAGCTTTAGTTATGTTCTCTTTCTAATTTGTGTATATGTTGTAATTTTTTGCTTTGTGGTTACCATGGGGCTTACAAAAAAATTGTTACAGTTATAATAGGTGACTTTAAGCTGATAACAACTTGATTTTGGTCACGTACAAATAACCTGAACTTTTATCCTCCTCCGCACCATTTATATTTTTGTTGCCACAATTTATATCTTTTTATATTGTGTATTCCTTAACAACTGATTGTAGCCATAGTTATTTTAGACTGTTTTAGCTTTTAAGCTTTATACCAGAAAAATCTGAAAGATTTACACAGTACCATTACAGTAATGGTGAATTCTGACTTAGCTTATGAATTTGCCTTTGCCAGTGAGTTTTATACTTTCATATTTTTTCGTGATGGTAATTATTATCCTTTTACTTCCAGTTGAAACACTCCCTTAGCATTTCTTGTAAGGCTGGTCTAGTGGTAATAAAATTCCTCAGTTTTTGCTTGTTTGGGAGAGACTTTATTTCTTTTTCATTTATGAGGATAGCTTTGCTAGGTATAGTATGCTTGGCTGGCACTTTTTTTCTTTCAGCACTTTGAATATATCATTCCATACTTTCCTGGCCTGCAAGTTTCTTTTGAGAAATCTGCTGATAGTCTAATAAGGACTCTTTTATATGTGACTTTCTGCTTTTTTCTTGTTGCTTTTAGACTTCTTTGACTTTGACTTTTGACAGTTTGAGTATAATGTGCCTGGGAGAAGACCTCTTTGGGTTGAATCTATTTGGGGATCTTGGACCTTCATGTATCCAGCTTTTTATATCTCTCTCAAGACTTGGGAAGTTTTCAGCAATTATTTTGTTAAATAAGCTTTCTGTGTCTTTCTCTGTCTCTTCTCTCTTTGGAACTCCCATAATATGATTATTTGTTTGCTTAATGGTATCCCAAAAGTCCCATATGCTTTCTTCACTCTTTTTCATTCATCCCTCCTTCTGACTGTGTTATTTTAAAAGATCTGTCTTCAAGTTTAAGAATTCTTCTTCTTGATTTAGTCTGCAGTTGAAGTTCTCAATTGCATTTTTTATTTTCTTCACTGAATTCTTCAGCTCCAAGATTTACATTTGGTTCATTTTTATATCTATATTTTTGTTGAATTTCTCATTTAGATCATAAATTGGTTTCCTGATTTCATTGACTTGTCTATCTGCATTCTCTTGTATCTCATTTAGTTTCCTTGAGATTGTTATGTTGGATTTATTTTCATGCAGTTTGTAAATTTCCATTTCTTTGGGGTTAGTTACTGGAGAAGTATTGTGTTTCTTTGGTGATGTTGTGTTTTCTTGCTCTTTCATGTTTCTTGTGTTCCTGTGTTAGTATACACATTACATGAAACAGTAGTCATCTCTTGCAATTTTATAGTGGCTTTTATAGGAAAAGACTTTCACCTGCAGTTGTGTCTTAGGGTATTGATTGGGTAGGGTGTGTTGGCTCTGGTTCTAAGTGGGCATAGTAGTATAGTCTCCATGCAGCTTCTTTGGCTATAATCAACATCAGTGATGCTTGTGGGTGCATTAGCTGAAGAGTTTGTGGCAGTAGTGGTGACAAGTAGATTGTGCCAGGGTCGCTTAGGTGCTCAAGAGACACGCTGCTCTGCTGGCTCAAGTGTGGCTTCCCTGGGGGCAGGGAGCCAGGCTGATTTTTGTGTTGAGGGACTGTGACTGTTTTGCTGGCCTGGTAAGGCTTCCTTAGGGGTGGGGCACTGGGCTGTTTTGCATGCTAAGTGAGTGCAGCTGCTCTGCCAGTTCAGGCTCAGCTTCCCCACTGGGTTAGACCACCTGTTCCTGGGGGGGCAGGGTGCCATGTGGGCTCAGGCACCAGGGTCATGGCTATTTCTTCTGGGCCTAGGGTCCAAGTAGTCAGGATCAGGTCACAGCAGCCAGTGAGATTGGGAAGATGGAATGCCTCCTAGGCAGCTTGTTTCCGGGGGGTAGTAAGCTCCAGCAGTTTGGCTGGAGAATGATGTGCTGCCATGTGTGAATGTGGTGCAATGATGGTGAAGCCTCAGGGTTAGAGAGAGGCAGTAGCTTCTGGCCTCAGAGCAGGACAGTCTCTAGCAGTGGTTTCAGTTTCAAGATGGCTCAGTGCAGTAGCAGCTTGAGTCACCAGGGGGTGGGGCATAACATGGACTCCTTCTCTAAAGTAAGGCTGCCATGTGAACTCCGGGCAGCTCCCTAAACTGGGCTCAGGGCCTGGGAGGACCCCAATATTCTCCAGTAGCAATAACTGCAGGTGCCTGTGGCAGTAATGGGGGATACAGGCAGCTTCCTGCTTACCTTTTCCCTACAGGGAGAAGTCCCTCCTGGTTCTGAGATGATCCTGACTGAGGAGATGGAGTGACAGAGGCAGAGTGTTTTGTTCCTTTCTCTATGTGGCCATCCTGAGTTATTGTGCTCCACAGGTTTTTGGCCCCTCCCTTGCTGTCTTCCAGTGCTCTCCTTTAGTCACTCTGGTCAGAATGTAGTTGTTTGTGGGCCGGCCCGGTGGCGCACTGCTACAGTGCGCCGCTTGGGAAGCGCGGCGGCGTTCCGACCGAGGGTTCGGATCCCACATACAGTCCGGTTCCCGCTCACTGGCTGAGCGAGGTGCAGGCGCAACGCCGAGGGTTGCGATCGCGCTGAGGGTTGCAATCCCGTTGCCGGTCCCGGTCCGGTACGGGCGCAACACTGAGGGTTGCGATCCGTTGCCGGACACGAAAAAAGGCAAAAAGGGAAAAAAAAAAAGAATGTAGTTGTTTGTTCATTGCTTGGGTCTTTTCTTTGTGGGGGAGGGAGACAAGCATTAGGTGCCTCTGGTAGACCATCTTGTTCTGAGTGATCTGTGATCCATTCTGGGTTGTATTATGCTGCAAGGTATGGATCCAAGTTCTTTTTCTTTCATAGAATATTCAATTGTTCCAGAACTAATTGTTAAGAAAGATCCTCCTGTCTCGACTGAATTACCTTGCATCTTTGTCAAAATCAATTATTAAGAAAATCAATATGTGGGTCTATTTTTGGACTCTCTATTGTGTTCCATTCATCTATATTTCTATCCTTATGCCAATAACACACTGTCTTGATTACTGTAGATTTACAGTAAGCCTTGAAATCAGGTAGTATGAGACCTCCAACTTGGTTTTACTTTTTAAAAATTGTTTTGTTTATTTGAGATCCTTCGCTTTTACATATAAATGTAAATCAGCTTGTCAATTTCTACAAAATATGCTGCAGGGATTTTGATTGGGAATGGATCTATATTCATGAGGGCTAGTGATCTGTCATTTTCTTATAATGGCTGTGGTTAGTTTTGGTACTATGGTAATATCGGCCTCATAAACCAAGTTTGAAAATACTCCTCTCTTTATTTTCTGAAGAAATGTGTTTAGAATTGTGATTATTACTTTTTTTGTCTTCTGTTTTTGTATCAGTTTCTGTAGAATTGGTATTATCACTTTTTAAATGTTTGAAAGAATGAACTAGTGAAGCCATCTGGACCTAATGTTTTCTTTGTGGGAATCCAATTTCTTTAATAAATAAAGGACTAATCCTATTATCTATTTCTTCTTAGATAAGCTTTGGTAGTTTGTGTCTTTCAAGGAATTTTTTCATTCTATCTAACTTATATAATTTATTGTCATAAATTGTTAATATTATTTCCTTATATTTTTTTAGTGTCAGTATGTTCCGTAATGATATCCCCTCTTATTGCTGGTATTGGTAACTGTGCCTTAACTTTTTTTTTCTTGATCATTCTGGCTAGAGATTTATCAATATTATTAAGCTTTTCAAATAACCAGATTTTGGTTTCATTGATGTTTCTATTTCATTGATTTATACTCTTTGCTTTATTTTCTTCCTTCTGCTTCCTTTGTCTTAATTTGCTCTTCTTTTATACTTAATTAAGGTATAAGCTTATGTCCCTGACTTGAAATCCTTCATCTTTTCTATTACAAGCATTTAATGCTATACATTTTTCTCTAAGCTTTGCTTTAGCTGCATCCTACAAATATTATGTTGTGTTTGCATTTTTATTCAGTTGAAAATGTTTAAAATTTCCCTTCTGATATTGTCTTTGACTTATAGGTTACTTCGTGGTGTATTATTTAATTTCCAAATATTTGGGGGATTTTTCAGTATCTTTATATTATTGATTTCTACTTAATTTCTCTTGTGGTCATAAAACTTACTTTGACTACAGTGCGCCGCTTGGGAGCGTGGAGGCGCTCCTGCCGAGGGTTCGCATCCCACATACAGACCGGCCACTCACTGGCTGAGCGAGGTGTGGGAGCAACACTGAGGGTTGCGATCCCGTTGCCGGTCCCGGTCCGGTATGGGCGCGACACTGAGGGTTGCGATCTGTTGCCGGTCACAAAAAAAGACAAAAAAAGGAAAAAAAAAAAAACAAATTTACTTTGTATAATTTTAATCCTTTAAAATTTATTGAGATTTGTCTTATGGACCAGAATATGGTCTATCTTTTGAATGTTCCATGTGAACTTGAACATAATGTGTATTTTGCTGTAGTTGGGTAGGGTGTTCTATAAATATTAGTTCATTTTCTGCTGCTATAACAGAATACCACAGACTGGGTAAGTTATGGAGGAAAGAGATTTATTTGGCTCACTGTTCTGGAGTCTGGGATGTTCCAGATCAAGGGTCTGCACCTGGTGAAGGCCTTCTTGCTGTGTCGTAACATGGTGAGAGGCATCACATGGCAAGGAAATGAACATGAGAGAGAGAGGATGGGGACCAAATTTCTCCTTTTATCAGGATCCCACTCCTGAGATAATCAACCCACTCCCTTTATAACAGCATTAATCCATTCATGAGGGCAGAGCCCTCATGGCCTAATCACCACTTAAAGGCCCCACCTCTTAGTACTATTACAATGCCAATTAAATGTTAACATAAATTTTGGAAGGGACATTCAAACCATAGCAAAATATAAATAAGACTAAGTTGGTTGATAGTGTGGTTTAATGTCATTTATATCCAGTATTTTTTTGTCTACTGTTCTATCAATTATTGAGAGAGAAATATTGCATTTTGCAACCATAATTGTTGATTTGTCTGTTTCTCCTTTCAGTGTTATCAATTTTTGTTTTATTTTTTGAAGCTCTCTTAACAAGACTGTTATATTTTCTTGATGAATTAATTCCTCTAGCCTTATATAGTCTTTATCCCTGGTAATATTCTCATCCTGAAGCTTAAATTTTCAGATATTAATATAGCTACTCCATATTTCTTTTGATTTGTATATCTTTTTACCACCATTTTCTGTTTAATTTATTGGTGTCTCTATATTCGATATGTGTTTCTTTTTTTTTTTTTTTTTTGTCTTTTGTCTTTTTTTCCGTGTCCGGCAACGGATCGCAACCCTCAGTGTTGCCCCCGTACCGGACCGGGGACCGGCAACGGGATCGCAAGCCACGGTGTTGCTCCCGCGCCTCGCTCAGCCAGTGAGCGGGAACCGGTCTATACGTGGGATCCAAACCCTCGGACGGGAGCGCTGCCGCGCTTCCCAAGCGGCGCACCATCCAGTGCGCCACCGGGCCGGCCCACGATATGTGTTTCTTGAAGACAGTATATAGTTAGGTCTTGCTTTTATGATACAGTCTGCCTTTTAATTGGAGCATTTAGACTATTTATATTTAATGTAATTATTTATATGAATATAATTGAGTTTATATCTACCATCTTCCTATTTGGTTTTCTTTATCCTTCTTTTGTTTCTTTTTCCTCTTCTCTTGTCTTATTTTGGATTGAGTATTTGTCATGATTTTCTTTTATCTCTGGTATTGCCTTATTAGCTATCTTATAATTTTTTTTTAATGAGACTCTAGGGTTTACAAATATATGTATTTAACTTTCTACAATTTACCTTCAAGTAATATTACAACACTTAAAATATAGAGTAAGAACCTTACTACTGAATTGTTTCATTTTCTTCCTTTTGCCCTTGGTGCTATTTTTGGGGTGCATTTTTATTTCCATATATATTATGATCCCCACAGCACAACGTAATATTATATGAGACAGATACTAAAATTAAAGAAATTTATTGTATAGTTGACACCTTTTTTTTTTTTTTTTTTTTTTACCAATTCCCAAACTCTTCATTTTGTTGTGTTTGTCCAAATTCTATTTGGTATAACATTCCTTCTGTCTTAAGAACTTCCTTTAATATTTCTTTTAGTGCAGGTCTGCTGGCAATTAATTCTCTAAGTTCTTGCTCATCTGGAATGCAGCTATGCTCACCACTATACCATCAACACTGCCTGGCTCATCCTTGCTTATCTGAAAAGTTCTTATTTTGTCTTCATTTTTAAAAGATATTTTCACTGGGCATGAAATTATAGAATGACAAATTTTTCTGAAAGGTACGACTGCATTATCTTCTGGTGTGTATAGTTTCTGATGAGGAGTCTGTTGTAGCTCTTATCTTTTATCTTCTGTACAAAATGTTGTGTTTTGTTTTTTTCTGGCTGCCTTTGAGATTTTATCTTTGGTTTTGCAGCAGTTTGACTATGATGTGTCTAGGTGTGTGTACGTGTATGTGTTTTTGTATTTATCCCACTGGGTTTTGCAGAGCTTCTTGGAGCTGTGGTTTTGTCTTTGACTAATTTTTGAATATTTTTGGCCATTATCTCTTCAATTTTCTTCTTTATTTCTATTTCTATTTATTCTCTCTATTCTCTCTTTTCCTCTGGTACTCCAATTACATATTTATTAGACCATTTGCTTTTGTCCCACAGTTCTTGGGTATTCTGTTAGTTCTTATTTTCACTCTTCCTACTCTTTCTGTTTCAAGGTGGATAATTTATATTGCTCTATTTTCAAGTTCAGTGATTCCTTACTTTGCTATAAGTAAAAAACAGTTTGCTGATAAACCCATTGAAGGAATTCTTCATCACCTATATTGAGTTTTTCATTTCTAGCATTTGTACTTCACTATCCTTAATAGTTTTCATTGCTTTCCTGAAATTTTCCGTCTGTTCTTGAAAGCCTACCTTTTTCCACTACATACTTTAATATATTCACCATAGTTATTTCAAAGTACCTATATGATAGTTCCAACATTTGGGCCATTCTAGGTCTGTTTTGTGTTTGTTTGTTTGTTTTTCATCTGGCTTCTTTTATCTCTTGACAATGGGTCTTTTCTTTTATTTGATTTTATGTGTCTTACAATCTTTGACTGACTACCAGCCATTGTGTGTAGAGGAACAGTGGTGAGTAAGGTAAATGATATTTATGTCTAGAAATGGAAATATTTTATGTCATGGCTTTAGTGTAGGATGTCAAGTAAATCTAATCTGTAATTGATTTGGGTTTAAGCTTTGTTGTTGCTATAGTTACCTTCTGGATACCACACACTTCAAATTTCTTCAGTGGTGGACTGCCACTACTTTGTTCTTAGTAAGAGGCTTTGAGTCACACGAGGATTTTCCCAGTATTCCTGCTGCGCTCTCAGCCTTGCATGCACGCAATACAGAGGGAATTTCTCTTTGAGTTCTAGCCCCTTCCACAGTGGCAGACTGCTGTTGCTTACTTGGTGCAAGGTTTTTGGTAGAGTCACTGGATTCTTGGTTCTCTTGCTCTAGCTTCAGTCTTAGTATTAAGCCTGAGCCCCAGGAGTGGGGCTTTCTCAGCATTTCTGTGTCTCCTCCAGTTTCCTACAACCTCTGCCTCCTATTCAGTGCAGGTACTAGAGTGCAGGCAGGCTTCCTGTTCTCCACCTCTGTAGGAGCCAAACTCTGTCTTACTGGTGGGGGGATGTTGAGTGTGAGTGAGGTTCCTGCTCTTCTCCCAGCAGCAGCAGCAGACCTCTGCTTTGTTGATACACTAGTGCAGGATCCTGGGCACTAGTGGGTTTCCTGCTCCTTGTTAGTACCTGATGGCTTTTGCTTAGTATCAGTGCAGGCTGGGGGTGGGAGAGTCTTCTACTTCTCCACCAGAGGCAGTAGACATTTGCCTGGTGGCAGGTCAGGAACCTGTGGGATGGGGGTCTCACATCAGAGCAAAGCAGGGTGCAGGTATTTATCTTTCAACAGCAGCCAATCACCACTTTGTACTCCTGTAGGGCGCAGAGCTCATATAGTCTTCTCCAGGTACTCTTCCTCCACCCGTAGACCTTGGCAGGTCCTGCATGCCTATGTCACCATGGGGCCCCACTCAGGTCCTGTCCCACTCCCAGTCATTCTCATGAACGCCCAGTGGAGGACTGTGGCAATAAATTATCTAGTGAGTATGGACTTCCCTTGTGTCTGGGGCTCCCAGGTATTCTAAACTGCCACTGTAGCTCACATTCAGCCATTAAGAATTCATTAAGATATCTGTCGTTTTCTTCTTATCTACTTTTGTGGCAACTACATCTTCTTCCATGCTCTGTCAAAGGTGAAACTGTTGTGTTGTATCTATCAATGGTAATGTGTTCCAATTACCATTAGGAATTAGTTCACTTGGTTTCAAAAGGAGAGAATGGAACTGAGGCCACCAGAGGTAGGAAAGGGGAAGGGGGAGAGAGGCTAGGGAGAAACTGGTAAAGGAACACAAAAAATGTCTACATCGTGTAACGATAAAAGCAACAACAGCAAAGAGGAATTAGTTCACTTGGTTACCTGTGACTTCAGCTCTCCAATGGGCTAAAGAAATTGATTTTGTACATTATTTGGCTTTTTCCATTGTCGTGATGAAAATGGTGTTTTCTATGGCTCTCTTACATCCTCAGTGGAAGTCAAAATCACTTTAATATAGTTTTTATACAGTTTTAAAAAAAGTTCCATTCAGCGTTTCTATTATGACTATATAAATTTTACTCCTTATTAAGTCAAGTTGCATAGCAAAATTACATTTTCTTTCTTGTATACCTTGGTTTTCTTGAAATTAATTGCTTCTTTT
Source organism: Galeopterus variegatus (assembly GCF_000696425.1). Classification (NCBI taxonomy): domain Eukaryota; kingdom Metazoa; phylum Chordata; class Mammalia; order Dermoptera; family Cynocephalidae; genus Galeopterus; species Galeopterus variegatus. The sequence goes on from NW_007726169.1 coordinate 356,511, forward strand.
TATTTTTCATTTGCAAGCTTTCTATACTCTCAAAATACTTTTCCACATGCTCAAACCCAGTAGATAATACATAAACTAATAGATAGTCCCCTGTTCTCCCTTTCCTCCTCCTCCTTTTTTTCTTCAGGACCTCCCTTCTGCATCCTTCTTTTTTCCCACTCCCTTCTGGACAGGATGTACCCTAGCCCTGCTGTTCAACCATCAACCTGAGGCTTCTCTTCACATATTTTCTGGGATGTGGCTTCACCTTTCCTGTGATGGGATTTCTTAAACCCTATGTCTTCTTTCATGATTTGCTCCTTCGTTTTGTTGGAGCACATCCTCCAGCAGCTCCTTGAGAAAGGGTGCATGTTTCAACATACCCAGTAATCCTTGGTTGACCATTCATCTTTAAGAGTGGAGCACTAAAATTTTAATTGCTTGGCAGGGCTTGGCACCTGGTGAAGCGTCACCAGAAAGTTAGGTCTTCGCCATTTCATTGAGGAACACCAAAACGTCGGTGGCTATAGGATATTTTTCTTGGAATGGGCAATTCTTCAGAGAGGAATTTTCTCCTGCCTCGGGGCATAGTCCTGGCTGCTGCAGCCTTCTGGAAGCTGAGTGGAGGAGGAGGTGGGGAGGAGAGTGCTTATTTTCTATACCAGACTGGCACTCCCTCTTCCCCTCTGATTCTCTATGGCACTCCCTCTCCAGGGAGTGAGCTTTGTGTCGGAGTAGCATTGGGAATTTTAGGGTGGTGAGGAAGGTTCCTGGACACTCTGGGTGGCAGAAGAGATCTGAGGACTAAGCTGGACATTTTAAAGACTCATAACCAACAATCCTCTGTTTTTAGCCTCGTCCTTCATCCCCACTTCAGAGGTTCCTGATGCCTCCAGCTCTCAAGTGCTTCAAGGTTGTGAGGCTTGAACTAGGTGGTTTCTCCTGGTTCCCTTTCCCTCACAACCCTACACCTCTCCCCACTGCAGGCACATGGGCTCCACTTATCATGGTCTGATAAATTGGTTACAGGTGGCCGCTTGCTTTGTAGCCTCCAGAGTTTTGCTGACATCTCTCATCTCTGCTCTTCTTTCCCATTGTTCTGTCTTTGTGGCTTTGTGCCTATTTTATTTATTCACTCTCATTTCGGTGGGGCTTCATGGGGTAGATATGAGTTTGCTATATTTAAGCAGATGTTTACCACTTCATTTTAAAACCAAGGAAAATGAGGGCAGAGAGAGAGATTCTTACCAAAGCCTCACGGTGAGTTAATGACAAGGCTGCATGGGGTTACACTTTGCTGGCTCCCAAGCAACTTCTCCCCGGGTGAGGTCAGGGCCCTCGGGGAACCCTGAGAGAGACCATTTTGTGAGAGGGGGACTGTCTCAGGCAGAGCTGCGAATGGCAGCCAACACTCAGTGATCAAGGATTCTGGAGTCACAGAGACTTGGCTTTAGGCACCTTCAAGCAAAGCAAGAGACTTTGTCCTCTGATGCCCACTGAGCCTCAGTTTCCTCATTTGTGGAATGCAGGAGTAGTGAGGATCAATAAAATGTTGCATGTCCTACCCTTGGGATCTGCCAGATGCCTAGAAATTGGAGGTCACTCTTTTACCATAATGATGATGCATGCATCTTTTCCAGGACAAGAGCCAGTTCTTGGAGGAGACCTGGGCACAGGGCATGGATTGCTGTGGGGCCCTTTTCCTCTGCCTGTGCCTTCTGGCTTTTCAGAATGGGAAAGCAGGTAAGAGGGCCCGTGGCTGTGATATGAAAGGCAGAGGCCTCAGACCAAGGGAGGTTGAAAGAGGGCCACTTAAGCTTCCTGGCGGCAGCAGCATCGGGTAACTAGAAGTCTCAGGCTGGAGATGGAAGGCCCAGAGGCTGTGGGGCCAGAGGGATACTGAGGATGCAGGCCAAGGGGGAGGTCTGACTCTTGCTCCCCACAGAGACATCAGAAGAACTCCTGCAATGGATGGTGAAAATGGAGGGGACCAAGAGCCGGAGGCTGCCCTCTCCTGCTCAGTGAGTTGGGTGCCCTCCTTGCCTGCCTAGAATCAGCTGTGCCTCCACCCCAACTCTGCACCCTGAATCAGTGGCCCAGCACTGGTGCAGTGTAGACTCTTAACTGTTCATTTATTCAGCACGTGTTTATTGAGCACCTACTGTGTGCCCCTGAGTTTATTGTCTAGGGGCCCTATTGTCTACCCATGGATGCCATGAAACCAGGTGCAGAATCGTGGGTCTCTGGCATTTTCTTGGGAAGGGGCTCTAAGACTCTGGATGGGCTCTCCAGGGTCTGTGACCCAAAGACCGATCAGCTCTAGGAGAGAGACTAATGCTGATGACTGGCCAGGGCTAAGAGCCATGACCAGGAAGTACAGGGACACTTCACTCAGTTGGGGGAGGAGCAGTCAGGAAGGCTTCCTGGAGGAGGTGACTGACAGACTGGGACCTGAATAGGAGTTAATCAAGAGACAGGAACGGGTGGGGTGGGGACATAAGAGTGTGCCAGGGACACTGTGTGTGTGAAGGTCTGGAGTGACAAGGGTGTGGGATGGGGAGGCCCTGCCCTCCCAGGCTGTCTAGAGCCTGCTCCCCACCCCCCTCCTGGCTCGGCCCTCTCTGGCCCTCAGGCAGGTTCACATCCTGGAGCAGATGCTGCTGAACACCAGCTTCCAGGGCTACAGCCTGACCTTGCGGACACGCACCATCCAGTCTCTGGCCTTCAAGCTGGGATGCGACTTCACTGGCCTCTCACTGAGTAGTGGCATTCTGGAGCAGGTGCCCCAGGTCAGAGCCAGGGGATGGGGGGGTGGCCAACTGCCTCTGCCCCAGAAACCTTCCTGGGGTTTAAGGTTTGGACTTTCCCCAGGCTCCACTGTCCCTGCTCCCACCTCCAATCCAGGCTCTGCCCTAACTAGCTGCTAGTTGCCTCCTCTTTAGAATGGGGCTGATTTTCCTTGTGTGAATAATGGAAAGGGAGGTGTGTAGCGGCCTCTCCAGGGCAATGTCTTCTTCCTGCTTATGTCTGGAGGTGGGTGGAGAGCAGGTCCCTCGGAGGAAGCAGCCATGGGAGAGGCCAGGGAATCCTGGCTCCTTTTAGGACCCTGGCATGATGCCTGCTGCATGCCTGGCTGGTGCTGGGCGCTGGGTGTGAGAGGGCTCCATCCCGCGGGAGCCCAGTTGGGTGTGGCAAATAACCCCAATTCAAGACATGGAGGGAAGGCCTGGGATCTTGAGAAGTTTGGGAGGAGGCACAGCCTGGGAGGAGAAGTTTCTGTAGTGGAGGCTCTGAGGAAGGAAACACCCAGGGTGAGGCTGGAGAGGTTTTGAGGGGAGTGGGGCTCAGAGAAGGTGTTTGAGCTGGGTCTGCAGGCCTTGGACACCAGGCTCAGCCTGTCTGTGGCTCTCCGCAGGCCATGGCCCGGCACGCCATGCAGTTCCCTGCTGAGCTGACCCAGGATGCCTGCAGGACCCGTCCCAGGGAGCTGCGGCTCATCTGCGTCTACTTCGTCACCACCGACTTTTTCCAGGTCAGTGTGATGGCAGGCCAAGGAGGTGGGTGCCGGTCCCTTCCTGGTGGCACTGCAGGCATCCATGCCACTGCCTGGCCTCTGGATGGGGGCCAGCACCAAGTGGAACAGGCCCACTGTGCAATCTGAGTCAGCCATTGCCCCTCTGTGGTCCTCAGTTTCCCTACTAGCTTTAGCTAAATGGTAGGAAGGCACAATTGCAATCTGCAAGTGAGACTTAAGAAAACTACTATGTGCCTGTCCCTAGGAGGCAGGAGATGACAAGAAGGCACAAGGTCCCTGCCCTCAGAGAACTCTCTATCTTGACACTTAGCCCAGGACCTTAGAGATTTAATGTGAGCGCAAGGTTGATTATAGCCGTAGGGATACAGAGAGATAGATGAAGGGTGGGGTGTTCCCTGTGGGCAGTCCAGGAGGGCTTCTGGAGAAGGTGCCTTTCAACCTTGGCTTTGAAAGAGAGTTAGGATAGTGGTGAGGGGGAGTGTGTGCAGCTGGAATGCATTAAATGATGGGAGGTGGAGCAGGGGCTGTCAGGAGAACAGCTTTCCAGGTGGAGGCGACAGCATACACAAAGGCTGGGAGGTGGCCCACGCAGTGCACGTGAAGGGCGTGCTGTGTTCTCATCCGGGGCGAGGGGCTGGGAAGGAGGGCTCAGAGCTCATCCAGGGTCTCCCACGTCCTCTTCACTCAGCCTGTCTTCTGCTGCATTTCCAGGATGATGACAACTCATCTCTGCTCAACAACCATGTCCTGGGGGCCCAGCTGAGCCACGGACACGTGAACAACCTCAGGGAGCCTGTCAACATTAGCTTCTGGCACAACCAAAGCCTGGTACTGCCGGTGTGCCCCATTTCCACCCCACCCTTGCCCCTCTGGGCTCTCCTGTTGAACATTGATTTGACCAAACCCAAACCTGTGGAACCATCTTGGAAACAAAATGTTTTAAATTCATCACAGTTTGAAAATTTCTGCCAAAGAAACGAGAGAGAAGCTTTTACTCCTTGCATTAGTTAGGATTCTTCCAGTTGCAAGTGACAGAAGATCAACTCAATACAGCTTACACCCAAAAGGGTATTTATTGGCTCACAAAAGTGAAATGTTCAGTGGTATCCAGCTTCAGGCATGGCTGGATCCAGGGGCTGAGACCGTGCCATTACGGCTCAGTCTCTCTTCGTCTCTCAGCAGCAGTTTCCTACCTTGGCTTTCCATTTTGTAGCAAGATGAAGGCTGAAGTGCCAGACTTCCTTCCCCTTTTCCCAACAGGCTCTTCCTCACCAGTGCAAATCAGGGTCCCAGGTTCAGCTGGGTCACATGTCCATCCCTGAACTGGTCACTGTGACCAGGGGGATGGAATGTGTGGATCGGCCAGGCCTGGTCACATGGCCCAGGGACTGGGGTGGAGAAGTGAGCCCTGAAGGAAGTGCAGGTGCTGATACCAGAACAGGGGAGGGCTGCTGGGTGGGCATGAGCCCCAGTGCCTCTGCCTCCCCTTTCCTAGCATTCCTGTAAAGCCCAGAGCCTCTGCTTTCTGGCCGCATCCTCCCTTCAGCCTTATTAGGACTGCTCCATCAGCCTTTCCCTTCAGCCCTCCAGGCTTTGCCACTGCAGTTCCTGCCAGCTGGGATGCCCTTGCTCCACTTTGGTTGAAATCTAACAAGTCCTCTGAAGCCTCAGTGCCCTGATCTCCCTGTCCCTCCTTGGGACACCTCTGCCCGTTCCTCCATGGTTTTCTGTGGCACTGCCTGTGTCGTTTCCCCCACCCCTCCATCCCCATGGCTTGGTGTCAGGGTCATCTGTGGATGAGTCTCTCTCTCCCCAGCTGGGTCTGGGTCTGGACCATCATTCCACAGGGAGAGGAGAGGAAGGGAATAGCTGCTTATAAGGCACCTACTGTATAAAAGGCCAGAGCCAGGCACTCAAAATTCCACATTGCCTTTAATGTTTCTGCCTTGGGTATAAATGACCCCATTTTGCGGGTGAGTAAACTGAGGCTCAGAGAAGCTTGGTGACTTGCTTAGGTCACTGTGAGAGTTCATGGTGGAAGTGGGGCTGGAATCTGGGTCTGGCTGATGCCAAAGCCCAGCCAGTGCCTGGTAAAATATTGACAGTGTGCAGTTGGGTCACCTTTGGTCCCCATGACTCCCAGACCCTGATCTTTGGCCTCATCCCTGTATCCTGCACCCCTTTGACCCCAGCATCTCCCCTCAGGAAGGCTACACAATGACCTGTGTCTTCTGGAAGGAGGGAGCCAGCAAGCACTACTGGGGGACCTGGAGCCCTGAAGGCTGTCACACAGAACAACCCTCACCTTCCCAGGTGCTCTGCCGCTGTGACCACCTCACCTATTTTGCTGTTCTCATGGTATGTGTGCATCCGGCCTGTGTGTAGGGGGGGTCAGAGCTGCAGACAGCCCCGTGCCTTTTGCAGAGGAGCAAGGCAAATGCTGGTGCAAGGGACAGAAAATCCAACTCAAATGGGCTTAAGAAAAAGAAAGAAAGCGAGCGAGAGAGAGTGAGACAGAGAGAGAGAGAAAGCGAGAGAGAGAAACTAATTGGCTCACGTTCAGGCGTGGCTTGATCCAGGGGCTGAATATCACTAAGACCGGACTCTATCTCCGTCCCTCACCTGTGCTTGTTCTGGGCTGGCTCAGCCCTCGGACAGGGTTAATAACATGGCTATTAGCAGTTCCTGGCTCGTGCACTGCTAGCTCTCAGTCCAGTGGAATGAGAGCTTCTCTTACCGAATTCTGCCAGACAAATTCGTGGGATTTGTCCTACTGTGTGTCATGTGCTCATCCCTGAACCAATCGCTATGGGTGGGAGGAGGGAGGGCTCTGATAGGCCAGACCTGGTACACCTGTCTGTCCACAGTGGGTGAATTGGTGGCATAGAGAGTGGGGAGGGGAGGTTCTCATAGAGGAAGGGGAGCCAGGAGTTTCTGTGGGTAAAAATCACCTCCTCTGCTATGGCCTTGTTCAAGCCAGGACTATGGTGGGGCTTGTGGGGAAGGGGACTTGGAGCTGAGGTCTCAGAAGGTCCCTCCAACTGAGCCTGGGAAGGGCATTTCCATGCGTTTGGCCTCCAGCCCCCGTTCCCTCCCACAGCAAATATCTGCAGCCCCAGTCCCTGCAGAGTTGCTGGTGCCTCTCACCTACATCTCCCTGGTGGGCTGCAGCATCTCCATCGTGGCCTCGCTGCTCACCGTCCTGCTGCACTTCCTTCCCAGGTATTCCCCTGCTGCAGTGCCATGCTTGCCCATCCCATTGCTGCTCAACACCCTCCTTCTTTCCCACTTGATGCCCTAGAGGAGGGTGGGCTTCCTCAGAGGGCGGGGGCTGGGAGGCAAGAGACCATCCTCACGGTGTGGCTGCTAATAGGTCTCTGCATCCTCTTGACCTCAGTTTTCCCATCATTGTGCATCTATGAGCCCACGGGTTGGCACTGCTGGGGTGATGTCCCCGGGCCAAGGAGGTTCATGCTCCCACCCACAGGAAGCAGAGTGACTCCATGACACGCATCCACATGAACCTGCACGCCTCCGTGCTACTCCTGAATATCTCCTTCCTGCTGAGCCCCGTGCTGGCCATGTCCCCTGTGCTGGGGTCAGCGTGCACAGCACTGGCCGCCACCCTACACTATGCGCTGCTCAGCTCCCTCACCTGGATGGCCATTGAAGGTTTCAACCTCTACCTCCTCCTGGGGCGCGTCTACAACATCTACATCCGCAGATATGTGCTCAAGCTCTGCGTGCTGGGCTGGGGTAAGCACGGCCCCCTCCCCCTCCTCCTGAGGCCTCCAGCCTGGCAGGGCATGGACCCCTCCTGTCTTCTCTTCCTCCTCCTCCTCATCATAGTGACCACTGTGTGACCACCAGCCATCATACCTGTCAACACCCACCACCACTCTACACAGTAGTCCCCTCCTATCTGTGGGGGACACATTCCAAGACCCCCCGTGGATGCCTGAATCCGCGGATGGTACCGAACCCTATATACTAGTACACTGTGTTTTTCCCTATACGTACATACCTGTGATAAAGTTTAATTTATAAATTAAGCACAGTGAGAGATTAACAGCAATGAGTAATAATCAAATAAAACAATTATAATAATATACTGTAATGGAAGTTATGTGAATGGGGTCTTTCTCACTCTCAGAATATCTTACTGCACTGCACTCACCTGTTTTTGGACCATGGTTGACTGCAGGTAACTGAAGCTACCGAAAGCAAAACCACAGATAAGAGAGAGACTGCTGTGTGCTGCTGTTCTCATCGCGTTTCCACCACCAGCAGCACCTCCACTTCCACCTCCACACCTGTCACCACCTGCACCTCCAACACCACTTTCACCACCTCCATCATCACCACCGTCCTCATTCTCACCTTTGCCACCATCTGTCACCACCACTAGTGCAACCTCCATCACCATCCTAGCCCCTTTCTCTATTATCTCTGCTTCCTCACCCCAGCCCTCTCTCCTATTAGCTCCCCGCCACCACCTCCCCAGTGTGACCACTACTGCTGCCACCACCATTCCACCCTACAGCCATCACTAATGTCATCTTGGAGAAGAGCCTCCTCCAGGACTGCCAGGCTCATTGCTCTGAGGCTGTTCCACATGCCAGGGCTGGAGACTCAGATGGTCTCCTTCCTCCGTCTTCCTTGCCCAGTAGAATTCTGTTTTAGCAGCCCCAGGGACCAAGGGCCAGCCCCTCCCCAAAGTCTCCTGAGCTTTTGTCCCACCCCTCAGGGGTCCCAGCCCTCTTGGTGCTGTTCCTTCTCACTGTCAAGAGCTCAGTGTATGGACCCCGTGTGATCTCCCTCTCCGACAGCCAGGAAAATGGCACAGGCTTCCAGAACATGTCCGTGTGAGTGCACTCAGGGCTGTGGTGGGATCCCTGCCTCTGGCAGAAGGGCCGCATGGGTCGGGGGCTCTAAACCAGGTATCTTGTAGGCAGGGCACTGGCTGTGGGGCAGAGGGAGCTGTGGCCTAGATGAGGGAGCTTTTCAGGGGGCTTTGCCCCATCCCTTCTCTGGATCCGAAGGTCTCCTGCAGGGGCAGGCTTGGGTTCTATGCCGTCTCACTCTAGGATGCCTTCGGGCAGCCTCCAGCAATGGCTCATTGGCCTCCAAGGCCAGGGCAGCCAGGCCTCCTGCCTCCTGGCAGCACAAGGCCTAGCCGCCCTCCAGCTCCCAGCCCTGCTGGTCTAGCTTGGCCTGCGCCTGCCTCTGTTCCCCCTTCAGACCACCTCGCTTCTCTTGCTCTGGCTCCGGCTCCTCCTGACGTGCACCGGGCACATGACTGCCAGGTGCCTCAAGAGGCAAGGAGGGGCAGCAGAGGTGGCTTCAGGGGGCCTGGGGGACAGACTCTGCTACTTTTATAGCCCCTGCTACCTCTCTCCCTGTGCCCTCAGACATGAAGCTTTTTATCATTATGAAACATTTCTATCAGCCAAACATAGAGTAGCATAAGAAACCCCTGCAGACCCGTCACCAGCAGGTGGCTGTGGAACCTTCTTCTTTCTTCCTTGGCTGACACAGCTCAGGATCTTTGAGGGCTGCCTCTGCGGCAGGTCTTGGGTTTTCACCTGCTTAACCCTCACAATAAGGTCCTATTGTCAGCCCTATTTTACAGTTAGGGCAACTGAGGCACAGACAGCTTAAGAACCCTGCAGTCAATGTAGAGCAGGCAGGCTGGCTCCAGAGCCTGTCCCCCAACCACTGCTCCACCCCTCCCAGCCATCAAGTGACGGCTGCTCTCACTGTGAGGGTTGGGCTGGTGTCTCAGAGGACGTGTGCCTCAGGACTCTTTGAAGATGTATTTTATTATAAAATACGTGATGTGGACAGAAGAGCTGAAGTGACACGTCCACAAGACAGGAGGCACATTAATGCATGTACGTCAGAGAACTCCCAGCCCAAGAACGAGCTTCTCCCTGAGTCTTCCTCTTTCTTCCCTCTCCCCTTAGGAAACTATTACCCTGGATTCTGTGATTTACTCTCCGACATTTAAAAAATTGCCTACTGCATATATATGCATCCCTAAACACAAGCAACAATTAAAAAAACCCAAAAAACCCTTGAAAATAATTCAGATATCCACTGATGGGACACTGGATTAATAAATCATGATAGAACCACCACTGTGAGGCTGTTACCTGCAGTGAAAATGAATGATCCACAACTGTATTCATCAACTGGGATGAATCCCAAAAGTAATGTTCGAGGACACTTGTGACTGCAGTGGCAGGAGCCCACTGTGGGAATGTGAGCAGGTGATTGTGACAGTTAGGGGCACAGGGCCTGGGCTCAGGCCATGAGGCTTCAAGTCCCACCTTTGCTTCTTACTAATGTGTGTTCCTGAGCCAGCACCTCAAGTTTCCTCATCTGTAGAATGGGGACAATTGTGTATCTGCTCATGGGGTCACCATGAGGATTGCACAGTATAACCCATGTAAAGCATGTGACAGTGTCCAATGGGTGAAAGGCAGCACCTGTCTTGAAGGTGTCCTGGGGAGGCAAAGGCTGCAAAGCCTCAGGGAGGGCCTGGGACCAGGGCTGGGCCCATCAGCCTTCTCCGGCTATGTGCTTGGTCCCTGCATCTCTGTCTGCTCTGCAGCTCGCGCATGGGGGGCACCCCTCCACCAAGCCGTGAGTTAGCAGCTCATCCACTGCTCAGGGGAGGGCTTGTTGGCACAGTCTAGGTGGGGAGGGGCACTAGGGTGGGTCGTCCTGTTGCACAAGATGGTGATAAGATGTTGACAAGATAGTGACAACCACGTGATGGGGTAGAAGGGGAAGTTTCCAGGAAAGAGGGCCCCAGGCCAATAATCCAATAGAATATTGTACAAGTTAGTGCTGGGCTGGTGTGGGAGAAGCGTTAGACAGATGAGGAAGCGGGGACAGGAAGAGTTTCCAGGTGGGTAAGGGCATGGAGGCATGAGAGGCATCACTGTAGCTGCAAAGGTGGGCAGAAAGGGGACAGAGGTGGCAGGTGGGTCCCATTGTGGTGGCCTGGCTGGAAAGCCTGGCAAGGGGATTTATCATTTATATGGTCAGGCAAGAAACAATGGGATCTGGGGAGTGGAAGAAGCAGTGGGGGAAAAAAAAAGAAGAAGAAGAAAAAGAAAAAATGGGGTCTGAACCAGGAGACCGGGCCAAATTTAAGAAGCAGTCCAGAAGCCTGGGTGACTCCGGCCTGCTTGCCAGCCTTGGAGCCACCCGATCCTGATGCCACCCCATTCCCTGCAGATGCTGGGTGCGGAGCCCTGTGGTGCACCATGTCCTTGTCATGGGCTATGGTGGCCTCACGTCCCTTTTCAACCTGGTGGTGCTGGCCTGGGCACTGAGGGCTCTGCGCAGGCTGCGGGCACGGGAGAAGGTGCCAGGCGCCCGGGCCTGCCGGGACACTGTCACTGTGCTGGGCCTCACTGTGCTGCTGGGCACCACCTGGGCCTTGGCCTTCTTCTCCTTCGGCATCTTCCTGCTGCCCCAGCTCTTCCTCTTCACCATCTTCAACTCGCTGTACGGTAGGGCCTGGGGCCAGCCTGGAGGAAGCCCCAGGGCATATGCATGGCTGATAGGATGTTCACTGCCAAAGGGCTTCAGGGCCAGGGAGTGAGTGGGGGGTGAAATCCAGGCCAGGGCTCCACTTGCCAAACTGGCAGGGGGCTACATCCACCCAGAGGAAGGGGTGCTGCCTTCTAATTTGCACAAGGAGCCCTATGGGCCAGCTAGGATCCCCTAGCTCCTAGGCTGTGCACCTGCTGGCCTCAATAGCAAGGAACTCATGGGCCCCAGGAAGACCCAGCCTACCCCAGCCAAAGAGGTGCCTGGCTTCTGGGTGAGGCCCATGCTGCTCCCTGATGCTCCCACCGACCGGCCTTTTGTTTGCAGGTTTCTTCCTCTTCCTGTGGTTCTGCTCACAGAAGTACCGCTCAGAGGCCCAGGCGGTGGCAGAGATGGAGGCCTTCAGCTCCTCCCAGATGATGCAGTAGTCTGGGCCTTCTGGCCTGGAACCCCCTCAAGCCTCTCTGGCCACCTGCAGCCTGAGGCCCTAGCTCCCACCAGAGAAGGCGGAGGACTGCTGCTGGACACAGAGGCCATCGTGCACCCCAGAGAGACTTTTCTACCTCCATGGCCTTACCCAGCGCAGAGGCCAGGGTGTTACTCTGCCTCCTTGTGATGTCCTGCTCTGGGGCAGGTCCAAACCCACCTGGATGCAGCTAACTTTATCTTGGTGCCTGGGCTCAGCACTGGCCTGGGGAGTCAGGAGGCCATGTTTCAAGGCCTGGCTCTGAGTTACACTGTATGACCTTGGACCTGTAATTTCTCGCTGACCCTGGGTTTCCACATCTGTGACATGGGGGCAAGTGGCTCTGGTCCTGCCTAACCCAGGAGCTTTGTGAAGATTGAATAAGACTAAGAAGGAAGAGTGTCAAGGTGGGGTGGGAATTCCTGTGACCTCCACCTGCCTGCTGCGGGCAGGATCTCAACCAGTCTGCCCTGGAAGCCCCCGCTTGGCCCTGGCACTTCCCATCTGGGGAGGGACAAATGGCATACCAGCCTGGCCCCCAGCCAGTGTCTGAGATCTCACCAGCCTACGCCTCAGGCCTCTTTTCCTCTATCTCCCCAAATTATGATGACTCCAACTCCAAGCCCACCCTTCCCCCAAATCAGGAAGTCCAGTCTTGCCCAGAGGCTTCATATCCACCACCATCACCTCCACCACCTCCACCTCCAAAACCATCACCATCACTTCCACCACCATCACCTCCACCACTTCCACCTCCAATACCATCACCTCCACCACTTTCACCACTACCATCACCCCTTCACCTCCACCTCCAACACCACCATCACCCAAAGATCAAGAAGTCTAGGGCCGGCCCGTGGCTCACTCGGTAGAGTGCAGTGCTAATAACACCAAGGCCACGGGTTCGGATCCTATATAGGGATGGCCGGTTTGCTCACTGGCTGAGCGTGGTGCTGACAACACCAAGCCAAGGGTTAAGATCCCCTTACCGGTCATCTTTAAAAAAAAAAATAAATAAATAAAATAAAATGTGGTTTTACTTAACATGGGCCCTTGTTTTCTTTTTCTCCCACATATTTTTACACAATATAGCTGAATTTATTCTTCATGTGTTAAGTGTAAAAAATATGTTTTCTGATAGAATTTAACATTTATTTGGTTGAAATTGGTTTTTTTTTTTTTTTTTTTTTTTTTTTTTTTTT
>NW_007726169.1:369388-487475 GCF_000696425.1 Galeopterus variegatus
CTTTAAAAAAAAAAAAAAAAAAAAAAAAAAAAAGATCAAGAAGTCCAATTCTTCCCAGAGGCCCATCCTCCTGTGCTCTCAAGACCCCCATAGGCCATCTAGACCAGGAGCAGAACCCATAGGCCTTCCCTGGAGTTGGAGGGCAATGCCTCTTTCCTCTCCAGCTGAGCCAGCTGGGCCCCAGTGACCCAGACATTTGATGATTGGCCAGGATTGAATTTCCCCTGGTAGGTGTGAGGGCATGGGTTCTAAATTCCAAGCTCAGGCCTCAGTTGCAGAGTCACCACTGCCCTAGACCTATCTGTCAGGCCACATGGGAGACTATGCTCATGAAACCGGTGCTTTTCCCAAGAAAGACACTAGGGGGCACTGTGGGCCAGTGACCAGAGGCAATGGGCTCCGCAGCTGCCTCTGCAAATGCTGCAGTGGCTGGTCGGTGGACAACATGCACCGGCTGGAGTGGCACCCCCATACCTCCAAGACTACACCTTCTGAGTGACTGGCAGGAGGGAGTGCTAGCCCTGTTTGCACAGCCATTTGTCTCTTTTCCCAATGCAGCTGCCTGCTGTCGCTCCTGGGTGTTTGTGCCCCAGGTATGCCTGGCACCAGAACAGCTGGCTGGAGTAGACTCTCAGGGCCCAGCCTCAGGCCATCATATGATCTGATGACCTTGAATGTCATAGGGAAGGAATTGGAGCAGGATGTCCCCCTGGGGAAAATTTCTCTTGGGGGGATTTTCTGTCTTTCTCTACATTTCTGGATGCAAATAGCTCTTTACCAGGTGGTAAATGGTACAGGCTCTGGAGCCAGACTGCCTGGGCTCAAAGGCCAGCCCTGTCACTTGCCAGCTGTGTGACTGTGGACAAGTCACTCAATCTCTCTGTGACTTAGTTTTCCCATCTGTAAAGCAAGTGCAGTAGAGTACCTATTTTGAAGATTAAATAAAAGAACCCATATAAAGAGGCTTGGAACAGAGTAACTGCTCAATAAATGGTTGTTCTTGTTATTATTAGCATTTTTGCTGTTGTTATTATCAGTAGCCAATCTGTCTAAGCCCCTAGCCCAGGTCTTCCCAACCTTATAGACCCACCTCCTCCTTAGTTACATTCCACCCCTTCCCCCGACTTTCCCCAGAGGGGCCTCTGCTCCAGCCTTGCTGACTTTCTGCCCTTCTAGGAATATTCTCTATGTAGTACAGTCTTCAGGCTGTCACCACATGTCCTCCCACCTCCCTAATCCCCCAGGCTTCTGATCTATTTAAACTCCTAGAGGTCACGTATCATGTCTTCCATGAAACCTCCCCAATTGCCCCATAGAGAAGGCCTCTTTCCCACTCTGACTCTAGGCACAGCACCGCACCCCACCCATCAGGGTGATGTGAGTGCCCACCCAAGCTTCCCTGGTTTAGCCCAGCCCTGAGTTGTACCAGGCTCTTCACGCCTTGGGATGGGTCCCTGTGCTGATAAGGGTGCCAAAGGACCACGGGACCCTCTGGCCGTTCTCCGGCAGCTCAATGGACAGGTGACCCAGGCTCCCGCTATGGCTGGGTCCCCAGTGAGGCAGTCTTGCCTGAGACCCCCTTAGTCCAGAACCTGGCCTCTTAGACCCCACCAAGCTCAGGGCTACCCGTGGGAGGATGTGGCCACAGTGACGTGGGATGAGTCTGGCAGTTCCAGGAAGTAGCCCCAAGCTTGTGGCCCCAAGCCCCACTGGGGTCTAGGCTCTGGGCAGGGACCACTTCCTGGAAATGCCTCCCCAGGGTGTGGGGGCAGGGCCTGAGGGAGATGATGTGGAGGCAGGCTGGCCTCCTCCCCGCCGACTCCCAGCAGAGTCCTGGCCTAGACCAGACTGGGCACTGGGGTCAGCTCTTTGGGGCTTCCAGACTAGGGGAGAAAATAGAATGGGGTAGAGTCTGGGAGCCGCTGTTCAGAGCCAAGTACTCTAAGGAGGCAATTGGTAAAGGGACGTCAAGGAAATGCCAGAGGGGCCACAGATTAAGAGGTTTCTGTGTTGTTTAGTTACTGGTATTTCAAAAAGGTGTGTGTTAGGGGTGTTGTTGAAAGTAAGGGGTTGTTGTCAGATGAAATACAGGATGCCCAATTTTGGAGACATACTTATACTAAAAAATTATTCGTTGTTTATCTGAAATTCAAATTTAGCTTGGTGTCCCATATATTGATTTATCTATTTTTATCTTTGTTAAATACAGCAATGCTAATTGAAAAGAGCATTGGCTCATGAGTCTGGGGTGTGGACTCTTTATCCTTCAAATCAACTCAACTTCATGAGTGAGCCCCACTAATAGACAGCCAACTCAACTTGAGGCTTCTCCCTGCATTCTGATTGCCGGCCAAGGCCACCACCAGATACCTCAAGGGTTCTGCCTTGGGGCGCCCCCACCCCGATATCAGCTCTGGCCCTGCCCTAGCCTCTATCCCCTGCTGAGCCTCCTCACAGACCTCCCTGCCTCCTCCAGATCCAGGTCCAACTTCATCCAGAAGCCAGAGGGAACTTTCCACCCTGCAGCCTGACATGTCCTCCCTGGCTGAAACCCTTCCATGCCCTCCCCCCCTCATTGCCTAACTCCCCACGGGAGCTTGAAAGGCCCAGGGGGTCAGGCCTGTGCCCCCTCTCCAGCCCATCTCCCACCACTCCTTCCTCATCCTCCTCCATCCTGCCACACTGAACTACCTTCAGTTTCCTGAATAGGTTCTTTCTCACCTTCGGGCTGCTTTCGTTGTCTGGAATGCTCTCTGCCCTCCCTGTGTGCCTCTCATTTGTGGAGCAATGATGACACCCATGAAAGTCTCAGCTTGCACATCCTCATGCCTCTCAAGGCTGAACTAGGAAGTGGTCCCTGACCTTCAAATCTATGGTGGGGTCTCTCTTTCAGCTCCACAACCCCACCCTTCCCCCATGGCAGAAGTTATTTCTTTGTATTATGACTGTGTCTGTTTCAGCTGCCAGACTGAGAGCATTTTGGAGATACTATATCTATTTTTCTCATTCATTCATTTGTTTATTCATCACTCAATTGTTAAACACTTATCATATTCCAGGCACCCCACTAGTTGCTGAGGATATATAAATGAACAAGCCACCACATTTTAGTTGAGGGGATATCACACAATAATCAATTTAACAAATAAATATAAGATATGACAGGTAGTGACATGTGCTATGAATCAAAATCAAGGAGGATCAGAGAATAGAATGTTCAGAAACCCAGGTTTCAGCAGAGGGGAGCTAGAGGATGGGCCCAGGGGTGCTAGAGTTGGGGGTGTGGGAAAGTGTCGGAGAACTGGCTTGAACTAGCTGGTGGCCTGGAGGAGAAGGCTAGTCCCCAGGCCAGAGTCTTACAGCAATTTTTCCACCTGGTGATAGTGGGCTTTCAGAGAGCTAGGGGAGGGGAAGATGAGAAGTTGAGCCTCCTCTGAGATAGAACTCTTAAGGGGGCTGAAGTGGTCCTGGGATGGGGTGCTACTGGCAAGAGAGAAGCAAACTCAATGAGGACAAAATCTTCCCTAGGTTAGGCCAGGGGGATGCCTACAGAGTAAGATCAAGCAATGGGCTTCATATAAAGCTTAGTGAATCACAAGAAGGTAAGCCACCATGAATGAGAGTCAGCAGAAAAAAAAGAAGCAATAGACTTAGACCCCAATTACAGAATATGGAGTAGCCACATATGAGATCTTTAAAGAAATAAAAGATGAAATTACAAATATGAGCATATAAAACAAATAGGAATGAAGGCATAGAGATGTGGGGAAAAATGAATGGAACTTCTAGAAATAAAAAATACAATTTCAACATATGAAATTTAACAAACAGTAAATAGTCGAATAGAAAATTAATGATCCAGAAATTATATATATATAAAGAATGCAGCAAAGAGAGATAAGAAGGTGGATAATATGAAGAGAGATGTAGAGAAATAGAGAATAGAATGAGAAGATCTTAGCTATTGGAGTCCCAGAAGAAGAAAATAAAGGGAAGAAAAAAGAGGCAATATTAAAAAAAAAAAAAAGAGGCAGTATTTGAAGACAAAATGGCTGCAAATTTTCTAGAAGTGATGAAAAACAGAATTAGGAAACACAAAATATCTTAAGCAAAATAAATAAAAATAAATCCATGCTTATACACATTTTATTGAAACTACAGAATGCCAAAGGCAGAGAAATGATGAAAGCAGTCAGGGAGGAAAGACAGACCATCTACAAAGGGAGGACAGAATGTGAGCTGACTTCTCAGTAACCACCACAGATGCTAAGAGACTGAAATAATATCTTTATAGTGATGAGAACAAATAAATGTCAACTTAGAATTATGTCTAGCAAAAGTCCCTTTCAAGAACCAAGACAAAAAGGAAAAAATACATTTCCTTTAACATTTACAGGTAAATAAAATCTGAGAAAGATTAAAAAAAATTCCAAAATGTACTTCAAGAAGGAAAATGATTCCAGAAAGTCAGCCTGAGATTCAAGAGAGAATGGTGAGTATGTAAAATCGTAAATGTAGGTAAAGCTGATTCAAAAATCATCCATCTAAGGGCCGGCCCGTGGCTTACTTGGGAGAACGTGGTGCTGATAACACCAAGTCAAGGGTTAAGATCCCCTTACTGGTCATCTTTTAAAACAAACAAACAAACAAACAAACAAAAACCCAAAAATCATCCATATAGAATAATAATTTCATTTGTGATGTTAAAAAAGACAGATCTGAATTGTTGGACAACAACAGTATGTGAGCCAGGTGGGGTAAGACTGAAGCTACAGTGTTCTAAAGCCTTTGCATTTAAGGGAATTAGGGAGGTTTTCAAGACATTGTTTAACATTAGATATTGTTAGTTAAATGTGCATGGCAAAACTTCAAGGGCAAAAATTATAACAAAGCAAAACAAAATGAAACAAAACCAGTTAACTCAACTGGCCAGAGCACTGTGTTATAACACCAGGGTCAAAGATTCAGAACCCTGCATAGGCCAGTTGCTAACCTTCCCCAAAACAAAACAAAACAAAAACCTCAATGAAATGTGTACACTTTATTTCAGCAGAGAGAAAAAAGTGGGATAGAAAAAACAAACAAAGCTAAAAACAACAACAACAACAACAACAACAAAAGAGCAAAGAGGGAAAAAAAAGAAACAGAAAAGTGGGACCTAATCCAGGATTAAGACAGTAAAAACATGGGCCGGCCCAGTGGCGTACTGCTACAGTGCGCCGCTTGGGAGCGCGGCGGCGCTCCCGCCGAGGGCTCGGATGACAGTAAAAACATGGGCCGGCCCAGTGGCGTACTGCGACAGTGCGCCGCTTGGGAGCGCGGCGGCGCTCCCGCCGAGGGCTCGGATGACAGTAAAAACATGGGCCGGCCCAGTGGCGTACTGCGACAGTGCGCCGCTTGGGAGCGCGGCGGCGCTCCCGCCGAGGGCTCGGATGACAGTAAAAACATGGGCCGGCCCAGTGGCGTACTGCGACAGTGCGCCGCTTGGGAGCGCGGCGGCGCTCCCGCCGAGGGCTCGGATGACAGTAAAAACATGGGCCGGCCCAGTGGCGTACTGCGACAGTGCGCCGCTTGGGAGCGCGGCGGCGCTCCCGCCGAGGGCTCGGATGAGGTGCGGGTGCGACACTGAGGGTTGCGATCCATTGCCGGACACGAAAAAAGACAAAAAGGAAAAAAAAAAAAAAAAGACAGTAAAAACATATCCAAATATAAGTGGACTAAACTGGTATATGCTGTTGATAAGAAACACTGCTCAAGTTAAAAAACATGGAGAGTTTGAAAATAAAAGAACGAATCAAGATATAGGAGAGAAAAATAACCAAAAGAGAGCCTGGGTAGCTATTTTGATATAAAACAAAATACGGTTTAAAACAAAATGTGTCAACAGAGATGGAGAGATGGTCACAACATAATCATAAAGTGTTCAATTCACCAGGAATATATAATAAGCTCACAAGATACAAAGCAAAAATTGAAAAAAGAGAAATAAAAGAAAACCTAAATCAACGGAGAGCTATACCATGTCCATGGATTGGAAGACTCAATATTGTTAAGATGGCAATTCTCCCCAGATTGGAGAAATTCAGTGAAATCCCAATCAAAATCACACACTCTTTTCCCCACAAAGAAACAAAGGCAATTTAGTGAAAGTAGAATATTATCTTTTCAACAAATGGTGTTGGAACAAATAAGCATCCATATGGAAAAAATATGAACCTCAACCCATATCTTGTACCACAGACAAAAATTAAGTTTAAGTGAATCATAGACCTAAATATAAAACCTAAAACTATAAAACTTCTAGAAGAAAACATAGGCCAAAAATCTTTATGACACTGGTTAGGCAAAGATTTCTTAGGACACAAATGCATGCAAAAATGGATAAATTAGACCTCATTAGTTTAAACATCTCTGCTCTTCTAATTCCAGAACATTTCATCATCCCAAAAAGAAACCTCATACCCATTAGCAGTAACTCCCCATTTCTTCCTCCTCCCTGATCCTGGCAACTATTAATCTACTTTCTGTTTCTATGGATTTGCTTATTCTGGACATTGCATACAAATGGAATCATACGTATCATAAATGGCACCTTTTGTTTCTGGCTTCTTTCACTTAGTATAATGTTTCCAAGGTTTATCCATGTTGTGGTATGTATCAGAACTTCATTCCTTTTTATGACTGAACAATATTCCATTGTGAGTATGTTACATTTCCACTCATCCCTTGATGGAGTTTTGGATTGTTTCCCCTCTGGCTACTGTGAACAATGTTGGTATGAATATTCCAATACATGGATGGAACTGGAAACTATCATGCTGAGTGAAATAAGTCAGGCACAGAAAGGCAAATACCGCATGATCTCTCTCATATGTGGAATCTAAAAAAAAAAAAGTGGTTCTCATAGAAGTAGAGTAGAATAATGGTTACCAGAGGCCAGGAGGGAGCGGGGGGGGAGAAGTCTATTCTAAGTAAATCACTGTGCAGTATATACATGACTTGAATCAACACACGGTACCCCTCAAAAATAAATAAAATTGAAAAAAATTTATGTACAACTTTTTGTAAGAATGTGTGTTTTTAATTCTCTTGTGCATATGCCTGAGTGGAATTGCTGAGCCATATGGTAACTCTATGTTTAATTTTTTTGAAGAATTGTCAAACTGTTTTCCAAAGTGGTTGCATCATTTTATATTCCCATCAGCAATGTAGGAGGGTTCTAATGTTTCCACATTCCTTGTCAACACTTGTTATTGTCTATCTTTTTTATTGCAGCCATCCTAGTGGATGTGAAGTGGTTGTAACAAATATCTACAGAGGCTTTATTTATAGCCTCCCCAAACTGGAAACAGCCCAAATGTACATTGACTAGATAAATTATGGTACAGTCATTCAATGGAATACTATTCAGTAATAAAAAGAACTCATACACACAACCACACGGATAAATCTCAAAGTCATTACGCTGAGTGAAAAAAGCCAGACACAAAGGCTGTGCATGATTCCATTTGGATGACATTCTAGAAAAGGCAAAACTACAGCAATGGATAGACCAGTGGTTGCCAGGGGCTGGTCAGGAGAAGGGTATTAACTACAAAGGGTCATAAGAGAACTTTAAAAATACTCCAAACTGTTTATTTTAGAATATTTAAACTTAGAGAAAAATTGCTGATAGTACAGGGACTTCTCATGTACCCCACAACAAGTTTCCACTATTATTAACATCTTACATTAGTATGGTACATTTGTCACAATTAGTGAACCGATATAGACACACATTATTAACTAGAGCCCATACTTTATTCAGATTTCTTCAGTTTTCCCCTAATGTCCTGTTTGTTCCAGGATCCCATCCAGGATGCCACTTTATGTCTCCTCAGGCTTCTCTTGGCTGTGAGTTTTTCAGACTTTCTTGTATTTGATGACTTTCACAGTTTTGAGGATTATTGGTCAGGCATTTTGTAAAATGTCCTTCAGTAGCGATTTGAGTGATGTTTTCCTTATGATTTGATTAGGATTATGGACCTTTGGGAGGAGGACCCGAGGTAAAGTGCCATTCTCATGACATCACATCAAGGGTACATGCTGTCACCATGACTTATCACTGCTGATGTTCAACGTGACTTCATCACCTGCCTGAGGTAGAGTTTCTCAGGTTTATGAGAGAACTTTCTAAGGTGATGAAAATATTATATATCTTGAGAGTGACGGTGATTGTATAACTGTATCAAAACTCATAGAATTATCCATTTAAAAAGTGAATTTTATCATCTGTAAATTTACTTCAATAAACCTGACTTTTAAAAATTGATAGAATAGGGAGAAACTGACAAATCCACCATCAGTGTGGCATATTTCAAAAGCTTCTCTTAATTATTGATGGCAAAGCTGAAAAAAATCAGTCAAGCTATAGAAGATTTTAACAACACAAGTGACAAGCTTGATCTAATGGACAGTAATTACATCCTGCACCCACAGCTAGATTCTTCTCAAGCACTCAAGGACCATTTAAAGACATTGATGGCATACTAGATCAGAAAGCAAGCTCCGAAAAATTTCAAAGTGGAATAATACAGTGCCTATTCTTTGACCACAATGCAATACAGTTAGAGAATAATAGCAAAAAAATAATTTTTAAAATCCCTATATATTTGAAAATTTGTCACGGGGTTGGCAAATTGACCAAAGGAACAGAAAAAAGAGTCCAGAAGCAGATGGAGGTATAGGTGGAAATCTGATATATGACAGTGGAAGTATGTCAGGTCAGTGGGCAATATTCAGAATAAGTAAAATTGGTTATGCACATGGGGAAAAAGTGCAATTGGGTCATTACCTTACAGCATACTCAAGAATCAGTTCTAGATGGATTAAGGACTCACATGTCAAAAGTACAACTTTAATAGTGTTTGAAGAAAATACAGATTGGTATCCTTTTGACTTCAGGGCAGGGAAATAATTCTTAAGTAAAACCCACAAAAAAGTGTCAACCATGATTAAAAGATTTATATAATTAAAAAACAATAATTTCTGTTCCTCCGAAGAAACCTTAAAGCAAATAAAGAGATAAGCCACATCTAGGACGAGATGTATACATGTGTAACTCAGGACTGGAATCAGGAGCCCTATGAATCAGCAAGAAAAGGATAAACAACTTAAGAGAAAAATGGACGAAAAACATGAACTGGGATTTCACGAAAGATGAAACAGGTATGGCCAAAAAACATGAAGAGATGTTTAAGCTCACTGACGATCAAGCACATAGAAGTCAAGACCACAATGAGACATTATCTTCTATACATTTGATTGGTAAAAATCATGACATCTGACACTATTAAATGTTGGCGAAGATGTGGATCAACAGAAACTTTCAAAATTGCTGGTGAGAATGTAAATCTGTTGAAGCACTTTGGAAAAATAGTTTGGCATTTCTTTATATCTGTAAACACTGGCATACCTATGACCCAGCAATTCCACTCTCAGGATTATATCTAAGAGGAAGTCCTGCAATGTGCCTAGAGACATAGCTGAGAGTATTCATAGCAACACTGTTTGTGATCACAGAAATGTTGCAAGCAGCCCAGCTGCCCATAGATGGGAGAGTGGCTAGATAAATTGTGACATGTTCACACAACAGAACACCATAAAGCTGTGAAAACGAGTGGACTGCAGCTACTGGCCACAACATAGGTGAACCTAAGACAGGGGTGGTGAGTTAAAAAACTGAGTCCCAGGGACTACATACAGTGTGATACTTTTTTTTTTTTTTTTTTTTTTTAAAGATGACCGGTAAGGGGATCTTAACCCTCGACTTGGTGTTGTCAGCAGCACGCTCAGCCAGTGAGCGGGAACCGGTCCGTATGTGGGATCCGAACCCTCGGGCGGGAGCGCCACCGCGCTTCCCAAGCGGCGCCCTATCCAGTGCGCCACCGGGCCGGCCCCCAGTGTGATACTTTTTTTTTTTTTTAAAGATGACCGGTAAGGGGATCTTAACCCTCGACTTGGTGTTGTCAGCAGCACGCTCAGCCAGTGAGCGGGAACCGGTCCGTATGTGGGATCCGAACCCTCGGGCGGGAGCGCCACCGCGCTTCCCAAGCGGCGCCCTATCCAGTGCGCCACCGGGCCGGCCCCCAGTGTGATACTTTTTTTTTTTTTTAAAGATGACCGGTAAGGGGATCTTAACCCTCGACTTGGTGTTGTCAGCAGCACGCTCAGCCAGTGAGCGGGAACCGGTCCGTATGTGGGATCCGAACCCTCGGGCGGGAGCGCCACCGCGCTTCCCAAGCGGCGCCCTATCCAGTGCGCCACCGGGCCGGCCCCCAGTGTGATACTTTTTTTTTTTTTTAAAGATGACCGGTAAGGGGATCTTAACCCTCGACTTGGTGTTGTCAGCAGCACGCTCAGCCAGTGAGCGGGAACCGGTCCGTATGTGGGATCCGAACCCTCGGGCGGGAGCGCCACCGCGCTTCCCAAGCGGCGCACTATCCAGTGCGCCACCGGGCCGGCCCCCAGTGTGATACTTTTTAAAAACAATGTTGTAAACCAAAAAAAAAGTAAATAATATTTTACCTAAGCATATACAGTACCAAACTACTCAGACACAACAAGTGAATGGTACAAAATTCAGGACACCTCTGGGATGGAGGAAGGGAGACAGGGCAAGGGTAAGGGAAGCTCGGGAATTTGGATTTGGTTTGCAGGTAAAGGTAAGGGGGGCACCGTTTCTAAGGAGAAAAGTGATATGATTGCACCATGTTTTTTCAAAAATGATGAAAGAAAGTGTGGAGGCAGGGAATTGTTACGTTTTGAGCTTTCAGACTTTTCCTTCTCTGAGTCCCATTTTCTCCCCAGTCATGGTAGGAGGAAACATGATGTGTCAGATGCTCTCTAAATGTATTAGCTCATTTAATTCTCACAACAGCCCTGGGAGGTAAGTTAGTATCATATTGGTGACGCAGGAGGAAACTGAGGCACAGGAAGGTTAAGTGCTTGCCCAATGTCACACAGCTACTCAGTGCTGGAGCTGAGATGCACACCAGGCTCTGCTTCCCTATCAGAATGTGAGGGGGTGGGATGACCCCACTGGACAGTGACTTCTGTGGTGGCAGGAGCTGTATGTATGTGGGCACGTGGTGCTCCCACCCCAGATACTCAGAATGATCCTCCCTGCAGGGGAGGAAATAAGGCCCAGAAAATAAGGTGGTTAAGACAGGGAATCACAGCGGGCCTGGGTTTAAATCTCAGCTCTGCCATTCACTTGCCACAGACCTTGGCAAGCCTCTGGCCTTTCGGAGACATCGTTTTCTCACCCATAGAATGGGTGATGTGAAGGATCAGGGAGAGAAAGATATAAGTGGCCTAGCCTACTGCCTGGCATAATAAGCAGAGCTTAAATGTGAGCTGTTATTAGTCACCTGTCCCCGAATGACCCAGGCAACTCTCTCTAGGCAATCTCTAACAGGGCGTGGCCAAGAGTAGCCCCTTCAGAGTGCGAGTGAACACCCGGTCTGGTGCCTAGCACACTCTAGGTGCAACAACCTGCGTCTAAGAACATACTGAGGGGAGCCTCAGTCTCAGTGCCAGAAGATCACAGTCTGCTTGAGGTCCCCTTCCCAGTCCCAGAGATACCCTTCCCAGTCCCTAGCAGGCGGGCATAGCCAGGGCAGCCAAGCAAGGCTGTGGAGTGGCCATTCCTATAGTGACCACTAGGGGTCAGAGTTGGCCACTTCTGCCTACTTCCCTGGTCCCGGCGCCTGGGCAGCCTGCAGAGGGTGGCGGGGGCACCGCCTCCCTGCCATCTGTGAGGTGGGGCATTTCCAGCAAGAGCAACTTTGAGATTCTGGCTAGACTTTCCCACCTCTGTTAAAGAAGAAACTGGTAAGTCTGTCCGTCCATCTGTTGGGTTGTCTATTGTTCTTACATTCACTCGGCCATTCTTCCCTGTGTCCATTCACCCATCTGTTCATTCAGTCATCCTTTTGTCTGTCCATCCATCCACATCTGCCATTTGTCCATCTATCCATTCATCTGTCCCTTCACCCAGCCATTCATCTGATTATCTGTCCATCTGTCCATTGTCTTCAATCCATCCATCCATCCTTCTTTCCTTTATCCTCTCATCTGTTTGTCCATCTGTCCATCCTGTCTTCCCATTCATCTGTCCATCATGATTTTATTCACCCATCTTTCCATCCATCCATCTGTCCATCTACCCTCTGTCTGTTTCACATGCAGTGAGACCCTGTGCTGAGCCAGGCCTTGCTCAGGCCCAGGGTACCCCATGACAAGAGGACACCCAGTTCCTGCTTCTGCAACACATCCTCCTAAGCCCACCCCACGGTCACCATTTGGTGGCAACTGGAGATGTACCAGACAGTGACAACACAGTGAGATATCTCTGGACAAGCTTGGGGGTGCAAAAATGTCACATTTCCTTGTTAATTTTTACATCACGTTAGACTCCAAGGCCTCCCACTCCCTGCATGGGCAGGAAATCCAATTTGTCATTTGTGGAGAAGGGCCTTGAGTTAAACAAAAATCCAGGAGGTATATGTTACTGCTGGAGGGAAAATGGGGAAAGGGCCTTGTGTTAAATTTCAGCTGGCTGTGGTCAGTGCTGATGTCCTTATAGCTTAGCCTGTGGGTCTTTTACATCACTGTCTCCCTCCCTGCCCCTCCCCGGGCTTCCTGGTCCAGGGACGCTTTGCTGAGGCAGAGAAGCCCGCCTCTCAGAGGCTCCCCAGACCTTCCTTCAGGCTGTCCCCAGCAGTGGGAGCCTCTCGTCCAGGGCATGTGCCAGCTTTGATCCCCACCCCAGGAGCCCAGGCTGCAGGAACACAATGCCCTGGGTTGCTTCCTCAGGCAAGGTGATAGGGTGGGGTGAGAGGCATAACCCAACCTGGGTCATGGTGGGGGCGGGCAGGAAAGTTTCCTATGACAGGGGGCTTCTAAATGGAGATCTGAATGTTGAATAGGGTTGGATGGGGGAAGGGAGAGGGAGAGAAGTGTTTTGGGCCAAGGCTTGGGGTTGGGGTGGAAGGGGAGGGAGAGAGAGTGCAGGCAAGGGGACTTGGTGAGCAGGGTGTGTGGGAGGCGCGAAAGAGAAACCTGGGGGATGAGAAGGGACTGATTATGCAGCTCAGAGAGTAGGGAGATACTGAAGGTCTTTGACTAGTGGAGTAGTTTCCAATCCAAATGGTGTTGCAAAAAGGTCAGTCCAGCAGTGGGCGGAGACAGGTGGAAAGGACGTCCAGGGAGGAGTAGCCACCTTGGTTGTCCTTGGGCGGACACAAGATGAGCCGCCCACCGAGGATTTTGCTGACAGCAGGAATGAGAGATGAGCGAGGCTCTGAGAGGCGTTGCGGGTGGAACCCACACTGGGTGTGGAAGGTGTGGGAAGATCAGGGCTGACGCCTTGGGTTCCCGGGTAGCCGAGGTGGCCTGTGTGTAACTGAGGTGAGGAACCCGAGAGGGAGAAGGGAACTGGTGGTGTGTGCAGATCGGTTTTATTTAGTTATTTTTAAATGTTAAAAAATTGTGAACTACAGGAAATACACAGGATATACACATAGTTTAACAAATATGATGAAGCAAATCCCCATGTAACCACCACCCTGGTAAAGAAAGAGAACATTGCCACCACCCCAGAAACCCCTGGTCCCTTTCTCCATCACATGCCTCCCTGCAGTGGAGAGTGAAGCATGACCCTGATGTTCAGAGGAATCTCCTCCTCACATGTATTTATAGTTTAACTGCCTATATCTGCACCTCTAATCAATACAGTTGTGGTTTTGCATATGAGCGAAACCCTTATTCCTCACTCGACGTTATGTTTGTAAGATTCATCTGTGTCGTTGCATTAAGACATAGTCTATTCATGTCTATTGCTGTGTGCTATTCCAGTGTGTGAACGTACCGTGAGGTATTAATTCATTCTCCTCTGGGTGGGCGTTTGGGATGTTTGCAGGTCGGGGCTATACAAGCAATGCTGCTGTGGGCATTCTTATTTGTGAGCAGTGGTACATATCTGCATGTATTTCTCCAGGGTATTTATCTGGGAATGAAATTTCCAGGCCACAGGTCACATGCGTCTTCAACTTTAGTAGATAATGTCAGTTTTCTGAAGCGGTTGAACAAGTTTACAGTTCCACCTAGCCGTGGATGAGGGCTCCCATTGCTCCACGGAGCCACACTCAGTATTGGTAAGTGTGTCGTGGTATCTCATTGTTTAAGTTGCATTTCCATGGCATACATATGTTTATTGGCCAGTTGTATTTCCTCTTTGTTGAAGTGCCTGTTTTCTATTGGGTTGTTTGCTTCTGTAGCAGACACCTCTGGTGCCAGTGTCATTCTGATTTCCACTGTGTGGTGGACAAGCTCCCACTGCCAGAGAGCCAGTCTTTCCACATTCTACCCCACAGCCTTCTCTAACCATATGGAAAAGCCTGGAATGGCGGGGGTGACAGCTGGCAGAGAAATGCTCCAGCCTCCTGACCTCCGTGGAAACAACTCTGGAGCTCTCAGAGGTCTTAGAAGTCCCCAAGGAACCCAGTCCCCACTGCCTGCAGTTGCAGCCTTGACAAGGCCCTTGTATTGGGGTTCCCACCTCCTCTGTCTCAGTATCTCCCTCTCCCCCAACTCCTGCTCCTGGCATCACCTTCTGGATATACTGACTGCATCCAAGTCTTTGTCTGAGTCTCACTTTTCATCTTTTTCTTATTGATTTATAAGAGATATATATTCTGGATAGTGCTCTCTTGTCAGTTATGTTATTGCAAATATATTCTTCCATTCTTTTTTTTTTTTTAAAAGATGACCGGTAAGGGGATCTTAACCCTTCACTTGGTGTTGTCAGCACCACGCTCAGCCAGTGAGCAAACCGGCCATCCCTATATAGGATCCAAACCCGGGGCCTTGGTGTTATCAGCACCGCACTCTCCTGAGTGAGCCACGGGCCGGCCCTTATATTCTTCCATTCTATGGCTGGTCTTTTTCACTTTTCCCCCCTGTAGTTTGATGAGCAGAAATTCTTCAGTCAAATATAGTCTAATCAATTAAATTTTTACTTTATATATTTATTTATTTTTTGGCAGCTGGCCAGCACGGGGTTCTAAACCCTTGACCTTTATTTTTTTTGGTGGCTGGCCAGTAAGGGGAACCGAACCTGTGATATTGGGGTTATAAGGCTGTGCTCTAACCAACTAAGCTAACCAGCCAGCCCCCCGAAACCCTTGACCTTGGGTTACAACACCAAGTTCTAACCAATTGAGCTAACTGGCCGGCCCATAAACTTTTATTTTATAGTTAGTGCTTTTTGTGTTTAAGAAATCCTTCCCTGCTCCAAAATCTATATTAGTACCTAGACACCTTGTAGCTTTTCACCCTTAGGTCCCTAATTGATTTTTTGTGACTGGTATGTGCTAGGGTCAAATTTTATTTTTCCACATAGGGATACCCAGCTGTCCTAGCACCATTTATTGAAAAGTCAGCTCTTTCCCCAATGCTCAGAAACATCACCTCTGTCATAAACCAGGTGGCCACGTACATGTGGGACAGCCGGGGAGTGCTGCAGCTTGGGTACTTCTGCATGTCTAACCATCTCTTAATTAAGTCTTAGAATTTTATCTGAACTTGGCACATTTTTGGTTGGATTTATTTCTTGGTACTTGATATATTTTGAAGTACTGTACATAGTGGTTGTATTAGTTTTCTATTGATTTGAAACAATCAATGGCTACCCCAAAACTCAGTGGCTAAAACAACAAACATTTATTCTCTCCCAGTTTTTGTAGGCTGGAAATTCAGGTGTGGCTTAACTGGGTGCCTCTGGCTCAAGGTCTCTTACGAGGTTTCAGTCAAGTTGATGGCCAGGGCTGTGGTCTCATCTGAAGGTTTGACTTATGGAGGCAACCCTCAGGGCTGCCTTCCCACAGAACAAGAGACAGGGAGAGAGCACCCAAGCAGAAGCTGCAGGCTTTTTATAACCTAACATCAGAAATAACATCCCGTGATGATTTTTGCCATATTCTATTCATTAGAAGTGAGTCACTAAATTCAGACCATACAAAGGGACAAGATCACACAAAGGCACAAATACCAGGAGTCAGGGATCATTGAGAGCCACTTTAGAGGCTGCCTATTACAGTGATTTAAAAAAATTTTAATTTCCTAATTGTTGTGGCCACTGTATACTATTGCAAGTGATGTTTTAATATTGATTTTCATATCTAGCAACCTTGCTAAACTCTCTTATTAATTCCACCACTAGTTTATCTGTAGATTATTTTGCATTTTTTATGTACTCATCATATCATCTGTGAATGATGAAGTTTGTTTTTATCATTCCATCCTTGTATGTTTTGTTTTAGTTCTTTTCCTTTTCTTACTACACAGGCTAGGTCTTACAGAACAATATTTTAATAACTGTGGTAGTAGCAGCATTCCTTGTCATGTTACCAATCTCAAAGGGTAAGTTTTTGACAGTTTTACCTGAAAGTATAATATTTTGCTGTGGGACATTATATATATATATCACATCAGATATTATCAGATTTAGGAAGTTCCCTTCTATTTCTAGTTTTTTCTTTCTAAATCATGAATGGGTATTGAATTTTGTCAAACATCTCTTTTGCATATATTGTGATGATTAGTAGAATTTTCTACTTTGATCAGTTAATGTTGTGATTTACAATACTTTTTTTCTAATGTTAAATACTGCATTCATTAAATCAAACTAAATCATAACATCATACTTTTATATGTTGCTGGATTTAGTTTGCTAATATTTTGTTTAGAATTTTTGCATCTGAGTTCTTGAGAGAGAGTAACCTGTAACTTTTCTTTCTCACACTGCCTTGTTGGGTTTTGGTGTCAAGATCATGTGAGCCTTGGGGGTGAAACTATTCCGTATGATACTGTAATGATGAATACATGACACTGTGTATTTGGCAAAACCCATAGAACTATAAAACACAAAGAAGGAACCCTAAAGTAAAACTGAATTAATAATAATATATCAATATGGGTTCATAGTTATAAAAAAATATACCACAATAATGTAACATGTTCATGATAGGCGAAACTATGTGTATGTGTATGTTTGGTGGGGGAGGTATGGGAACTGTATTAGTCAGTGTTCTCCAGAGAGACAGAATCAATAGGATATGTTATACATATATGGGAGGGGATTTATTAGGGGAATTAGCTCACATGATTGTGAAGAAAATTCCCACAATAGGCTGTCTGCAAACTGGATGCTGGTAGGGTGGCTCAGTCCAAGTCCAAAGGTCTCAAAACTGGGGAAGACGATGGTGTCCTTGGTGTAAGTCCTGGAACCTAAAAGCTGAAGAGTCCTGAACTCTGACATCCACCGACAGGATAGAAGAGTGTATCCCAGCTCCAGCGGATAGAGAGAAAGCTTCAAATTTTTCTCCATTTTTGTTCTCTTTGGGCCTCAGAGGATTGGGTTGTTCCCACCCATGATGAGGGTGGATCTTTCCCACCCAGTCCACTCAGGCTCTCATGCCAATCTCTTTTGGAAACACCCTCATGGACACACCTTAAAAGATAGCTTTACCAGGTTTCTCAGCATTCCTTCAGCTAATCAAGTTGACACCTAGAATTAACCTTCACAGGTACGATCTGTACTTTCAGCTCAATTTCTGTATAAAAATAAAGTTTATTAATTAGGAAAAAATAAATTAATTAATTAACCAGAAAAAAGGGATCATGTTAGCTTTATAAAATGAGTTTGAGTCTTCATAATAGTTTGGGCCAACTTGGAATTATTATTTATTCTTAGAATATTTGGTAGAATTTGCCAGGGAAACTATCTGGTCTTAAGTTTTCACTGTGGGATTTTTTACTCTAGATACAAGTTCTTTAATGTATAGGACTGTTCTGAATTTCTATTTCTACTTAGGTCAGTTTAGGTAAATAATGCTTTTCCAGGATTTTTATAAAATTTAAATTTATTGGCATAAAGTTGTTCATAATACTATCTTTTTCTATGATTACTGTTATAGCATAATAATGTTCCCCTTTTCCTACCTGACATACATTATTTGTGCCTTATTTCTTGTATCTTTATCATTTTTCCAAAGGTTTGCCAATTTTATAAGTCTTCAAAGAATCAATTTGATTTTTATTAATTTTTTAAATTGTATGTTTGCTTACTATTTTATCAACTTGTGCTTTTATTATTATTTTTTTCTTCCTTATACTTTTTTGGGTTTAATTAACTACTCTTTTTCTAACTCCTTGAGTTAAATGCTTAACTCATTAATTGTAGGCCTTTATTCTTTTCTAATATATGCTATATATTTCCTTATAAGTATTACTTTAGAAAAAATTCCTACAGGTTTTGATATATATTATTTTATTATTGTTCACTTCAAAATATTTTTACTTTTTAATTAGACTTACTTGATCCATATGTTATAAAGAAATGTGTCTTTGAATTTTCCAAATATATCGGAATTTCCTATTTATTTTTATTGATTTCTAGCATAAATACATTATGGTCAGAGGAGCATTATATGAATAATTTAAATCCCTTGAAATTTATTGCTATTTGCTTTATGGCCCAGAATATAAGCCATATTTATAAATGTTCTGCTGTGCTTGAAACATGTATTTTACAATGATTGTGTGTAGTACTCTAAATACATTCATTAAGTCTAGTTTATTAACTGAATTCTTCAAATCTTCTATATCCTTTTTATCTTTTTCTATCAAACTGAAAAAGGTGTCTTAAAATATCCTAGTATGACTGTTGACTTTTCCATGTAGTCTTATTAAGCTTGCTTTATATAATTTGATCTTATGTTGTAGGTACAGATTTAATATTGTTATGTCCTTCTAGCAAAGTTAACTTTTATTATTATCTTTACCTCTCATAATGCTTTTTACCTTAAAGACTATTTTGTCTTTTATGCATATAAATAGCTTTCTTTTTACTGGTAATTTTATTTTATTACTTCAAAGCTTCTCTGTTCTCATGTTGTAGATGTATCTCTTCTTTTGTAAATAGTATAACTTGCCCCCCATCCAGTCTAAAATTCTTTGCCTTTTAACTGGAGTATTTAGTTCATTTATATTTAATGTAAATGTAGATGAAATGTATATTTAATGTAAATATTTAGAATTAAATCTGTTATCTCATTTTGTGCTATTTATCTTACCCATCCTATTCTTTTTCTCTTCTTTCTGACCTTTAAAAAATTGTCTGCCTGTATTTTATCATTTCATTTTATTCCCTTAACATGTTTGAAATGATACTCTGCTTCTATTCCTTTAGTGCAGAGATTGTCAACCTTTTTCTGTAAACAGCCAGATAATAAATATTTTAGGCTTTGTGAGCCACAAATGCTCAGTCCATCACACATTCTTTGTTTGCATTTGTATAACCCTTTTATAATGTAGAAACCATTTTTAGCTTACAGGCCATGTAAAAACAGGTTGCAATCTGGTTTTGGCCCTTGGGCTACAGAGTACTTGTGTTAGTCCATTTTGTGTTGCTATAACAGAATACCTGAAAAATACTTGGAACTGGGTGATTTATAAAGAAAATTAAATTTATTGCTTACAGTTTCTGAGGCTGGGAAGTCCTAAGTCCATCTGGTGGTGGCAACAGTGACCCAGGGGTCTCATATTGCAAGATGGTGGAAGCAGAGAGAGCAGAGAAAGACAGACTCTCCTCTTCTTTTAAAGGCCTCAGAACCACACCCCTGACCACTGTTTTTAATCCATTCACTACTGCATATTCCTACAATCCAATCACCTCTTCAAGACTCCACCTTTCAGTTACTATAATAGGATTTCCCAACCTCTTAACAGTCACAGTGGGGGCTGAGTTTCCAAAACATAAAACTTGGAGGACATAATTCAAGCTTCAATGAGTTTTGGGGGGACAATTCAATCCATTACAGTGCTAACCCCTTCTAGTGTTTACCCTAGAAATAATAATATTCACATTCGACTTATCAAAGCCTAAAATTAATGAAAACCTTTATTTTTCCTCTAGGTCATATATTGATATTAGAACATTGATTCTATTTACTTCTTACCCTGAACTCATGTGTTACATTGTCTGGTGTTTTCATTTTATTTTAAACTCTACTAGCCAGTATTATTACTGTTGCATAAATCGATGTTTGTGCATATTTGCCCATATATTTACCACTTTTTCTGCTCCTCGTTCTCTCTTTTTTTGTTCCTCTGATCTTCCACCTAGATCATTTTTCTTCTGCCTAAAGCACATGTTCTAGAATTTTCTTTAGTGAGGGTGTGTTGGTGATGAACTTCTTTAGTTTTTATTTACCAGAAAATGTCTTTATTTCGCCTTTATTTCTGAAAGCTATTTTAGGTGACTATAGATTCTCAGTTGGCAGTTATTTTGTTTCAGCACATCGAAGATTTCATTCCACTGTTCTCTGGCTTCCATTGTTGCAGTTGAGAAAGACCTGTAAGCCTGATTGCCATTCCTCTGATAGTAAATTGTCTTTTGCCTCTGGCTGATTTTAATATTATCTTATTGTTTTTGCTTTTTGTTAGGTATCAATTTCTTTTTATGTGTTCTGCTTGGGATTTTGGGGGACAATTAAGTCTGTGGATGGATATGTTATATCAATTCTGGAAAATACTCAAAATATTCAGCCACTGTCTCTTCAACTATTTCCTCTGACTCATTCGTTTTCTCTTTTTGGGGGATTCTGACTAAGCATATGTTAGATTTTTCTCTCACTGTATCCTTCATATTTCTTACCCTTTGATCAGTATTTTCCATCTTCTTGTGTCTTTGGATCTTATCAGTATTTTCTTTCTTTTTGTTCTTTAGAGAGCATTCCAGATCATTTCTTCTGATCTACCATTCAGGTATGATTATGGGCTTTGAAAAATTATTTGTGATTGTTCCCCCAAGGCCTGGAATGGATGTAGCCCCCTCCAGCCTTGCATTTCTTTCTGATAAGCAGTTGGGACACCTACAGGTAAAACAATTTTAGACCAAGTTGACAGCTTGAGATTCCTTAGCTGCCTGAGACTATTGTCCCTGGGGTGTGCATGAGGGTTAGTCTGTGGCCACCACTTCTGAGAATGAGCTTCTTCCCCTTCCTCTTCACTTCTGATCTTCTTAGTACTAAACAGCTTCCTGGGGCCTGGGGGAGGGAGCATGGTTTAGCTCTGGTTTACCCTTTCCCTAGTTTGCGGGGAGGGTACCAACCAACGTGAGAAAGATCTACTTTAAGACTCCTCCCCCACCCCCCGTCTGGCCCTGGGCCTTGAGTTTTGCTCTGCTCACCCTAAAAGTCCCCAAACCTAAGCCCAAGTGCGTGGATCTACAAGTGCCCTTCATACAGGAGTGGCTTTGGTAATTTTGTTATTTGCTTACTTGTCTGGGTTCATATTTTTTCCTCACATTTAGCCTGCTGGTTCTCCATGATCTTTCTAGCTCTTCAACACTAAAATATTTGACTCAGCACTTTTTTGCTGCATTCAGTGGGAAAAGGAAGTCCGCTGCTGGAGATCAGTTTCAGATTCCCTGAGCTTGAGGCTCTGAGGGGACACATTCAAGTGGCCATTTTGTCTTGTGTTCCATAAAAGAAAATATTCTCTTTATAACACTGGTGTCTACCCATGTCCAGCCTGCGACTTGTCACCACTTCCCTGTACCTTTGCCAGGATGCTACATCCTCGAGATGCTGTGAACAGAATGAGTTAGATATGGCAGATGGGAACCCAGGGAAGATCAGATGTCTTCCATTGCTGGGAGGCAGGAAGGTGATGCCCAAATACCCAACCACTTGCATGTCTCTCAGTGGCCTCTCCTGTGTCCCCCTGTCCCTCAAACAGCTGTCCTAAGGACCTCTTTCCTCCTCCCCCCATGGCTGGTTTATGAAATGAGGGCAGTATAGTGATCGGTTAAGAGCATGGACTCTGAAGTCAGCTGTCCATCTTACCAGTTGTGTGACCCGGGGACAGTTATCTAATCTCTCCATGCCTTAGTTTCCAGATCTGCAGTATGGGGTGATCACAATGGTAACTAGCTCATGTTAATAATAAATGAGTTAGGCCGGCCCGTGGCGCACTCGGGAGAGTGCGGTGCTGATAACACCAAGGCCACGGGTTCGGATCCTATATAGGGATGGCCGGTTAGCTCACTTGGGAGAGCGTGGTGCTGACAACACCAAGCCAAGCATTGAGATCCCCTTACTGGTCATCTTTAAAAAAATAAAATAAAATAATAATAATAATAAATGAGTTAATAATAAATAAATGAGTTAATGATTCTAATAAATGAGTGAATAATTCTAATGTCCTTAAGAGAGTGCTAGCACATAATAAGTGCTGGCACTATAAATCTGTTTTATTTTTATTTATTTATTTATTTATTTTTAAAGATGACCGGTAAGGGGATCTTAACCCTTGACTTGGTGTTGTCAGCACCACGCTCTCCCAAGTGAGCCATGGGCCGGCCCTATAAATCTGTTTTTAAAAAACAGATGATAAAAACTGTCTCATGCACCTCTCCAGATCAACTAGAGTAATGAACACAGTATTCCTCTTTTTGTTGCTGTTTTAATCTAGTGCAACCCCTTCATGTTATAGATGAGAAACTGAGACCCAGAGAGGGTAGGAATTCAGCCAAGGCTGCCCAGCAGGCCACTGGCTCCCTGACCAGGAAGCGGGACTCCAGGGTTCTAGTCCTCGCTTGGCCACCATGGCTGCTGTGTGACTATGGCCTCGTCTGTTCTTTTCTGGGCCTCAGTTTCCCCACTTGTGAACCAAGAGGAAGGAAGACTCATTCCTCTGCCTGCCTCCAGCTCCATCTGACCCTTGCTGGTGTGTTGGGGGGGTGGGGGGTAAAGGGTGTCTTGACCAAGCCACAAGATCTGTGCTGGGAGTGATTGCTGAGGTGACTCAAGGACCCAAAAGGGCTAGGGGATATACAGTGGAATCATGAGGGGAAGCTGCCTTCCTGGAAGTCATAAGCTTGAGAATGAACAGCCTCTAATGCCACCACTCCTATAGCACTTATGTGGGTGTTACCCAACATGTGGCTTGGGTCAGCAGCTTCTCACGGGGATGTGAGAATTTGCTGCCTCCCTTAGGCAAGGCAGCCTCAGGTAGGAGGCCTCCCTCTCTGGGCCTCCGGACCCTAGTCAGTCCTACCTTCCCTGAGCAGAGGCAGGACATTTGGGTTCTGGCCTCTAACTCTGTGCCTCAAGCCAGTCCCTGCCCCTCTCTGGGCCTCAGGCCGCCCTCACTGAAATGGGATCTGGGATGGTGGAGATAAGTCTCAAGGGTCCCTCCTGCCCTGCCCATCAGGCAAAGGTCTGATGGTCCCTCCTAGCTTGTGGTTCTGATATCCACCTGCTCCTACACCAGGCAAAAGGCCGTGCTGAGTGTGAGCACTGGGTCAGGTGCCCCAGCCACCTTGCTGCTTGGCCTCTCTGGGCCTCAGCGCTCCTCATCTGTTCCTGGAGATAGTAGCAGTGCCCACCTGGCAGGGCTGGTGGGATTACATGAGATCATTCGCCTAGGGCCTGGCACAGGGTCAGCACCCAGTAATGCGAAAAGCAATTCCCAGCCCACCAATGTCTGCTCCCTGCCTCTACCAGGCCTCAGGGGCTGGAGTCAGTTCCCAGATGCTCATAGACCCCATGCCTTCATCTCCAGAGGAAGCAGAAGCAGGAGAGGCCTTGGTTGGAGCGATTCTGGAGCATGTGCCGCAGGCCTCCGCTGTGGCTGGGGCTTCCACACACCCAGTTTCTGCCCTGACTCCAGGACAACCCCCAAATTAGTTATCATTTAGTTAGAGCTACCAGCCTGCAGACAGTTAATTGCTCCTATTAGCAACACATGAAGACTTTAATGAGCAATTAATTAATAAAACTGTGGCTGTCAGAGCCACCTCTTTTAGTGGGGACTGATTTTGTTAACAACTTGGTCATTTGGAAAAAGGCTGATATCTATGGGTTTGCATCCTCCAAGATCCTTGGGGAGATAAAAGGCAACTGGTCATCATTTCTAGAGAGCCAGCACTGGGCCAGGCAGTGTAATTTACAAACCCTGCCTCTTTTAGTCCTTACAATGAGGTACTATTATTATGCCCATTTTATAGATGAGGAAACTGAGACTCGGAAAGGTTATTCTCTTTCTCGAGGTTGCAGAACTAAGTAGAAATGGATCCCAGTCTGTTGGACTCCAAAGGAATTTTCCCTTTGAGTGGCCCCTCAAAAACCCCTCTGTTTTCTTTTATAGCTGGAAGTCCCCAGAACCTGGGAGCTAAGGGGCTGTTGCCTGACCCCCTTGTGGCCTTGCAGGGAGGTAGTGCATGGACTTGAGTCTGTTCCCAAAGCAACTCCACTGCTTCAGTGATGAAGGAAGCCTCAGGCCCTCAGGTCTGCTGAGGCTGGCTTGCCCCTTCCGTCATCCCTCCAGCCACCAGTGTCCATTCTCAAGTTCCAGATGCTTCTGCTGCTCACTTACATGTCTGTGGCTTTCCCCAGAGGCAAGATTAGTGTGATTTTAGATGGCACAGGAGATTCATTTTTAATTTCAGTATCATTAATTACGGTACTTGGCCCTGGTCATTTAATGTGGGGATATTGTGTTTTCTTTTAAAAGCAATCTTTTTATTTTTTTGTAACTGGCCAGTTTGGGGATCCAGACCCACGACCTTTGTGTTATAAGGCTGTGCTTTAACCAACTGAGTTAACCGGCCAGCCCTTAAAAGCAATCATTTTAAGTTAAATGTAAAAAGATCAATTCATCTAGAAGAAAATATTAAGTGAATATTTGGCAGATTTGATTTCTAGACCTGGAAAAAAACATAAGAATGGAATTTGCCTGCCTGAAGTTAAAAAGACCTGGTCTGGGTTACCCAATCTCTTCTTAACCAAACAGGCCCAGGGAAGTGTTTGTCAGACCAAAGACAGAAGTCCTTTGCCTTAGGGGAAGTCAGCCTTCCTCTTCAGCCAACGGGCTCAAGCTACAGCCAGGTTATTTATTTCTCTGAAAATGTTATCAATGTACTGCATACATATGGTTTAAAATAATCATGATTGCTTGGGGTGGAAGTGGAGGGGAGGCTGATTGCATTGGGGCACAAAGGAACTTTCTGGAAAGATGAAAACGTTTTATATCTTGATTGGGATGTTTGTGACATGAGTGTGCACATTTGCCAAGTCAACAACCTATACACTTAAAATGTGGAAATTTTATTGTAGGTAATTAAAGTTGATTTGAAAACAGAATCAAAACCAAAGCCACAAATATTCGTTTGTGTTGGGAGCCTCTCATATTCATTTCTAGTTATAAGTTCTGACTTCTGTTCTCTGCTGCACTATAGCATATGCTAGCTCTCATTCAGCTGTCATTTTAGCTACTCCCAAAGCCAAAATTTACAGAATTCTTCCATGTGCTGGTCACAGAAAGGATGCATAAAATGTCAGAGAAATACGTTTGGCAAAGGGACATCACAAGTCAGGCAGGAAAGGGTGGATTAATTAATAAATGGTTTTGGGACAATTGGCTCTTCATTTATAAGCAAATAAAATTAGATATCTCAAACCATGTGTATATAACACAAACATTCCAGGTAGATTAAAGATAGATGGATGGTTAAACAAAAACTATAAAAGTATTAAAAGAAAATATAAGATAATATTTTAAAAAATAAATTCCAATCAGAATAAACCTTTTAAAGCAAGATAAGAAAGCCAAAAGTCATAAAGGAATATATACATATAATATAGATAATAATGTAAAACTTTTCTATGAGCAAAGACACTAGGAATTTGGCTAACAGGCATGCAGTAGACCACAAGAAAATATTTGTCTCATATGTGTTAAAGAATTAAGGTTTCTAATATGCAAAGAGATCCTATAAATCTGTA
Source organism: Galeopterus variegatus (assembly GCF_000696425.1). Taxonomy (NCBI): domain Eukaryota; kingdom Metazoa; phylum Chordata; class Mammalia; order Dermoptera; family Cynocephalidae; genus Galeopterus; species Galeopterus variegatus. The sequence goes on from NW_007726169.1 coordinate 395,284, forward strand.
GGAAAATGACAAAATGCCCAATCAAAAATGGGTAAAGCATATAAACATTTGTTTCACGAGAGAAGAAATAAAAATGGACAATAAAGTAATGAAAGATGTTTAGTCTCACTCATAATTATAGACAAGCGCATTAAAACAATGAGATCACCCCTCTCCAGATTAGCAAAAGTTAAAAAACCTGGTATGGTACAGGGAAATGGGAGCTTTCATACAGTATTGCTGGGACTCTAAATCTGTACTAGTTTTTAAGGAGGACAATTTAGCAGGATCTAAAATGTTTAGTTGAACAAATGCTATGACCTAGCAATTCTTCTTTTTGGAATTTATCCTTCAGAAATAGCCACACGTGTGCCCAAAATATGTTAATTACTGCACAGTATATTATACTAAAAATGGAAACTGCTTAAATTTCCTTCAATAAGAAATTATGGCTAAATAATTTTACATTCTGTGCAATGGAATTCTTGCATCAGTTAAAAAGAATAAAATATAACTGTTATGTACTAATCTTGGATGATATCCATTATATCTTGGCAAGAGAAAGGAAAGGAAAGCAAGTTGCAAAAACTATATATAGCATCTGTCTTTGTTTGTTTTCTGTTACTATAACAGACTACTGGAGGCTGGGTAAATTGTAAAGAACAGAAGTTTGTTCAGCTCATGATTCTGGAGGCTGTGAAGTCCAAGAACATGGTGCCAGCATCTGGTGAGGGTTATCCTATGGTGGCTACGTGGCAGGGCAAGAGTCAGCTCAGGTGTCTCTTCCTCTTCTGATAAAGCCACCAGTCCCATCATGGGGGTCCCACCCTGCTGACCTTATCTAATCCTAATTAACTTTCAAAGGCCCATCTCCACTTACCATCATCTTAATTTGGGGATTAAGTTTCCCACACATAAACTTCGGGGGACATATTCAAACCCTAGCACATACTAATCCTATTTTTTGTGAAACAATCACATATATGAGTTATAAAGGTATATAATAATAACGTCTCATAGTTACTGAGTGTTCAGTGTACATACCAGGAGCACAGAATTATTATTATTCCTATACTCTAGATGAGGAAACTGAGGCACAGGGTGGATAAGTAATTTGCCCCAGGTGGCACAGCTAGTAAGTTACAGAACAGGGATTTGAACTCTGGCACTTGACTCTACAACCTTAAGTATGGCCTTATAGGCCAAAAGTACTTCTAACCGTGGTGATCTCTCAAATTAACACTGAAGGCAGAGTCACCTTTGAATAAACACTTCTACTAAATAGACATTAAAAAACACAAACTGGTAAAAAGGACTTATACTAAAAAGCTCCAGTTTCTTCCAAACCCCCTCCCCAGAGGAAACCACTGCTAACAGTTTTGGTTCATGTGGCAGTTCCTCCAGAGCAATAAATAACATGCTTCTACTGCCATTTCTTGATTTATTAACATTGGACATTATCTATTGACTTCTGCAAGCACTCAGGAAGAGGAAAATCAGCTTATCTTCCCTTTTTTCCCCTTTCTTCTTGTATGGTGCTTCTTGATAACAGGACTGCTTGCTACACTGGCTCTGGTCTGGACCCTGGGCTGGGTACTTTTACCACACAGTTGCCAAGATGAGGCCCGTTGAAGCTCAAGGTTGAAAAGTGACTTGCCCAAAGTCTCTGTGAGTTGGTGCCGAAGGGGGCACCCAACCCCTGGTCTGCATGACTCCAAGGCTGGCTGTCTTTGTGACACGCTATGGCCCACCCTGGGAGTGACTGTGGTGCACCTCTGGCCCTCAGGGTTCTCTCTCACTCTGGAAGAGGCTTAGCATGGCTGGGCTACTGAGATTTGTTTTACAAGAGAAGAAATAAAAATGAATGATAAAGTTATGAAAAGATTTTTAGTCTCACTAATAATTACAGACAAGCACATTAAAACAATGAGATCACCCCTCTCCGGATTAGCAAAAGTTAAAAATTACTGGTATGGTATGGGGAAATGGGAGCTTTCATACAGTATTGCTAGGACTCTAAATTGGCTGGGGTGGGTGGCCCTGGCTGAGTGCCTGCTAGAGGCTGGGCTGAGGCTTCTTGCTACTCAGAGTCAGGGGCAGGTGTGTTTGCAGAGCAGCAAGTGCAACCTCCTGGTGTTTGGCCAGCCAAGGGTTTATTGTCCATCAGTGATAGGCCTAGACTTTGACCCTCACGGGCCTCTACATAACTAGCCTTCCAGATCACTGCTCCACAGCTCTTACATCTCTGGGGGTAAGGCTGAGCCAGTGACTGAGGCCAGTGGAGGACTGAGCACCTGATACCCATGACCCTTAGGAAGAAAGCCCCATACTCCCCTTCCCTGACCCTGGAGTCACCTGGGGAGGTAGGGGAAGCTTTTAAAAAATTACCAGTACTGGGCACTACTGTCACAAGCCAATTAAATCAGAGACTGCTGTGGGAGACCTTGGGTCTAGATGGAAAGGATCCCAGAGAGGGCAATCATTTGTCAGAGATCTCACAGCAGCCCTGAGATAAGGACACAGGAGTGTCCTGAAGGCCTCTTCAGCCTGGAGAGAGGCAGGCAGGGGTGGGGGGTGGGGTGGTGGTGGCACAGACACCAAAAAGAAACAAAAAAAAACACCACAAAACCTCGGGGTTGGGGTACAAACCTGGGCTCACTGGGGTCCTGGCAATGAAGGGAGGCCTTGCCTATCACACAGTGGCCCCTGAGGGGGTGTGAATGGTATTGCCCCAACCCTGTGGTTCTTTCCTGCTAGACAGTGGGCTCCTTGCAGCTTTGTCTGGGCTAGAGAAAGGGTCCTATTTGCACTGTGTCTGCACTTAGCGAGGCTGTTTACTCATTAAGTTACAGACTCTTCACCGCTCTGAACCTCAATCTTCCCACTCGTAAAATGGGTATGTGGATGGAAATGGGGGTGGGTGTTGAGGATTGTGGGAGCCTCCCTGTTCTAAAATTATGAACCATGAAGAAGATCCTTTAAAGACCCCTTTGCTAGGTAGGCTGCTACTTTGGCTGCTGAAACAGAGACATAGACTAACAATGGCACGAACAAGAAGGTATTCACTTCCTCCCCATGTAATGGTCTGTGCTGTCCAGGGTTGCTGCGGAGGCTCCAGGACTTCAGGCACCCAGACTCCTTCCCTTTTTTGGTTCTCCATCGCCAGGATGTGGCCCTCATCCTGGTTCATGACCACCACCATCATGTCCTTATTATAATCCGTGGGCAAGGAGGAACAGGAAGTGGGGGGTCTGCCTCTTATTTTTAAGGTTGTGACCCAAAAGTTGTGGAATTTACTTTCACCCAAATCCTATAGTCCAGATCTTGGTCATGTGGCCACACTTAGTGGCAAGGGCCGCTAACAAATGATGTTTTTGTTCTGAGGAGTCATGAGCCCCACTAATGGGGTTCTATTTCTATAGAAGGGGCAAGTGGATATTGGGAAACACCTACAGCAACTGGCATAGAGTCTAGTGGTTGCCAGCTGGAGGCCCCATGGATGGTGTCTGGCCTCAAGCTGGCTATGTTTGACTTCTGACAGGCTTTAAATCCATTCAAATGAATTCCCAACATTTGATAATTAAGATTTTCACATAAATATCAAATTTCTGTCTTCTCTCGAAAAAAAGAATGATCAGGCCATACTGGGTCCATATTCCCTCAAGTGACCATTCACTAGAGCTGGACAGTGCCGCCAATGTGGCCTGCACCCTCCAGTTTGCCCCCATCCCCCACTCCCTACTGCCTCTTCTCCAGCCCCCAGCCCCGCTCTCACTAGCTGTGCTGAGTGGCCCCTATGAGGATGCAGTTTCTAACTCCTGCTCTAGTATAACCAGCTGCCAGCTTCTGCAGACAAAGAAAATGAGGCACAGAGAAGGGACTTGCCCAAGGTCACCCAGTGAGTCTGGACAGAGTTGGGACCCCAACTGCAGCCAGCAAACTCAGCTACGGTGTACTTCCTGCCACGCCAGTCACCTGAGGATCAGCCAGGTGCCTGTGTGCTCAGGAGGAAGGATGGTCCAGTGGTTAAGTCGGTGGGTACTGGAGTCTTTCGGGCCTGGGTTCAAATCTTGGCTCTGCCACTTTCTAGGGCAAGTAACATCAGCTGTCGAAGCCTTTTTTTTTTAAAATTTTTATTTTAGACTATGAGATGGGATAATAAAAGAGCCTGCCTCATACAGTCATATGAGGATTGAAGTGAGGTGCAGGGTTGTCAGCACCTGACAGTGAGCACCTCCTTAAATTTTGTATCCGAGGCACCTCCCTCCCCTTAGCCTGCACAAGATATACTAATTATTGTTACATGAACTCAGGGACAAACGGGCTTTATCCCCATGTGGACTGGGAGGGGTGGTAGCTGCCCCTTCTATATAATGGGGCACGGTTTCCTTCCTTTGGGGTCACAGCAGCCCCAAGTTGCTGAGGCCGCTCCGCTAGGTGAGCAGAATCTGTGCCAGGCTACAGAGTTGGGTCTGAGCTGTGCCTGTGCTGCGCTGCCCCAGAAACACAGACACCTTCTCTGACTTAGGAGCTGCACTCACCGACCTCCTATTTCCTCAGCAGGCGAAGCTGCCTACTCAGGTTTTGGTTCTGGCATGAGGTGACATAACCTCAGGGAGGCACCAGCTGCATCTCCTGTCAGCTGTTCTAAAGATACACCTCCAGGAATGGCGTGCTTCAGGGCCAGCCGCAGCAGCCGGGGAGCAGCCCCCACCGAACCCCCCACCACAGCCTGACATTTGGTTTTAGGTTCTATTTATATACATCTCCATACCTAGATACTCATGGTTTTTGTTTTATTTTGATTGCACAAGCACCATCAGAACAGCTATAACGGAAATAATTCTAGAATGGAAAAAGAAAAAAGCATACATCATCCTATCAGCATTGCTTAAGTGTTTGCTGCAAACCAAGCGCTGTGCTTTCTGTGGTTGATTTTGCTGAAGCTGCACAATCACAGTGAGGAAGGCACATGTTACAGATGGGGAAACCGAGGCGCAGAGTGGTAGGTCCCCTCCTCAAGGTCACACAGCTAGCATTTGACCTCAGCTCCAGTGTCCTGTACTCACTGCTTCTCAGGTTGCCTCTCCCTACCCCACATCCCTGCCACCTTTCACCTTGACCTAGAAACACAAATTCTACACCATTGTTCACTCTACGCAGAGCTTTTCTCAGTAGCCCCTGGTACCAGCTCTGTCTCAGAGTGGGGAAACCGGTCCCCAAGACAGGTGGAGACACCACTTTTGTTTTTTGCTTATTTCACTGAATTTCATGTATTTTCTTCTTGTTGTAGCCACACGAACATGAAGTGGGGGTGACCAACTGTCCCAGTTTGCCTGGGACTGAGGGGTTTCCAGGGATGCAGAATTTCAGTGCTAAAGCAGGGACAGTCCCAGGTAAAATGAGATGGTTGGTTACCTTAGGGGGACAGAGCTGTGCTGTGCTTTCTGAGCCATATCCTGGCTCTGGGCACTTGGACTGTTTCCAGCTCTTCTCGGGGAAGGCTGGGCAGCCCTGTGACCACAGCTTGTCACTGGAGCATCCTTTCCTCCAGGCCCCCTCCAGGGTAGGAGGAGAGCAGGCTTTTGGGGTCCGTTAGAGGAGATGTACAGGATCCAAACACAGCTTTCCTGGCCTGTCCCTCATCTGAGCCTGCAGGGAGAAAGGCTAGGGACTCAGGACAAAGCTGAGGGGAGGCCAGGCCAGTGGGTGTTGGAGCCAGCTTGTACTGGCTTACAAAAGCTGGGTGTTAAATTTTTAGACATCTTGTGAGTTGGTTGTTAGACACAGCCACTATTATTATTATTATTTTATTTTATTTTTGGTGGCTGGCTGATACAGACCCTTGACCTTGCTTGGTGTTAACACCTTTCTCTAACCAACTGAGCTAACCAGCCAACCGTACACGGCCACTATTAAGAATTAAGTCACATAAACAAAATTAAATTGTACTTAAAAAGGTATTAAATACTCAAACTGTATCACGTCCTAATTTATTTTATCACACTTTGGTATAATCTATTGTAATGGATTGAGTTGTATCTATCCCTTCCTGCCCCAAACTCATATGTTAAACTGAGTACCTCAGAACGTGAACTTATTTGGAGATAGGATCTTTACAGAGTTAATCAAGTTAATAGGTTGTTAGGGTGGGCCTTATCCAATATGACTAGTATCCTTATACAATGGGGAAATCTGGATGCAGACACACACACAGGGAGGACGCCATGTGAGAGAGAAGGCAGAGATTGGGGTGATGCTCTGCAGACATCATTGCTTCTTCAGCCAAGGAATGCCAAAGGTCACCAGCAAAGCACCAGAAGCTGCGGGTGAGACATGGAACAGATACTCTTTCTCACAGCCTCAGAAGGAACCAGTTCTGCTGACACCTTGATCTTGGACCTCTAGCTTCTAAAACTGCGACAATAAATTTCTGTTGTTTAAGCCACTTACTTTGTGGTACTTTGTTACAACAGCTGTACCAAACTAATACAATTATACTCTTGAGTTATTGACATCTGTTGTATTGGTACAGAAGAAATACTATTTAATGGTAAACTACTGTGCATCTTTTTTCAATTCTGTGTTCAATGCTTGGTACCTTGAAATTGACCATGGTGAGAGTATTTACACCACCGAAGTCTGCAAATGCTACCAATCTGGATTTGATTTATTGTTTTGTTCATCGTCTAGACAGATTTGAGAAAGTGGTAGGAAGAATGTTTATAAGGCACATTCAATGCAATGTGTTGTGTCTGTAGCCGTTACATCATGCATAGCACAAAAAATTTGAAAACTATTATCTGATTCAGCAAAGATTCTAATATTTGAAGACTATTATCCAATTCAGCAAAGATATTGCTCACTTCACTGATGAACAAATGAAGCTCCAACATGTATCCTCGTTGTTTCACTTTCTTCTTACTTGTTGATGTAAATGAAAATATCGGTATTCATATCTGAAAGACATTCAGAGAGCCAGTTGTCAACATTTGCCGTTTAGGGAGTGGGGAGGCCAGCCCTGGCCTGCCCCGGACTGAGGGGCCCAAGGCTACAAAGAGCTGATGGGTGGGTGCACAGACTGCCTGACGGATGGATGGAAGCCTGCCTTCCAGCTACTCCGGGTAGACCAGAGTCACCGTCTCTTCCCTGGGAGTGGGTGGGAGCCTGCCCCACCCTCCGCCCTGGGGGATCTTCTGCAGGGCTCCTGTTTGGTCCTTGGTTACCTCCAGCTGTTAGGAGACTGTGGTGTTAACAGCTGAATTCCTGACCAGAACCGACTGGCCTGGGATGCAGAAAAGGCTGCTGGTCTAGCCTTGACCAACAGTCTTGACCTGATCAGGGCAGGACCAAGTCCTTCAGCTGCTTGAAATGTAAATTGATCCCCTTGCCTCCTGCACGAACCCACCCATGGCTCCCCACTGCCCCAGGATTAAAGTTGCGCCTCCATCCCTGTCTCCACAGCCCTGTTCTTCGTCCTTGTCTCCCTCACCTCCGTGCTTCGGCCACACTGTGCTCTAGCTGCCAGTTCCTCCAACACTGATGTTGTTACCCCTTCTGAGCCTTTGCACATGCTGTTCCTCTGCCCGGTACACTGTGCCCCAGGCCAACTTCTTCCAAGGCTGGCTCCTCCTCATCCATCAGGACCTTGCTACAAATGTCACCTCCTCCAAGAGGCCTTCCCTGATTACCTAGCTAAAGTGGGTTTCCTACTTTATGCCATCTTCACTCTTGTTTTTTGGTTTGCTTTCTTCATTGCCCTTACATTACATGTGAACATTTACCTTCATTCTTATTGATTTACTTGATTAATTAGTTTATTGATTTTTTTTTTAATCCCTTACCTTACTTCCTCATCAAGCTGTAAGCTCCATGAAGGCAGCTCCATGAAGGCAGGCATAGATCCCGTCTTGAAGCCTAGCACTTAGAAAATGTTTACTGAATGAACGGGCAAAGTACATTTACTGAGAAGTTGCATGACATAGAGATAAACCATGAACCTGTGGTTCAACAGAGGTGTGGATTCAAATCCTGCCACTGGCACTTTTTGGCAATGTGCTCTGGGGCAGACACTAAAGCTCTCTGGGCTTCAGTGTCCTTGTCTATAATCTCCTATGTAATCCCCTTCACAGGACTGTTATGGGGATTAAATGAACCAATCCATGCAGAGTTTTAGGAAGGGGCCTGGCACAGAGATGTGCTCAAGAGAACTGAATGTTAGCATTCTTGTAGGTAAAGTGATGCGGGACTTTTGGGGTTCAGAGGTTGACTTCCCATGGAAGAGGAGAGGATAAATCCAAGAGAGCTTCTTGGAAGAAGGGGCATTTGAACTGGGCCAGAAAGGAAGGTGGGTGAATTCCTCTAGGCAGAGATCAGGAGCAAGGAGGGACTCTTGGTCCCAGGGAGAGACTGTGGGCAGGTCAGTCCTGCTCTGGGGCTGTCATGAGAAGCGCTCCATGTTCTCCCAGCTGTCGGGTGCCAGAAATAGGTCCAGTGCAAGCTGCTCTGTTCTAGGCCCCCATCTTCTGCCCCCACAGTCTTGACATTTGGTTTTTACTTGTTTCCTGTGTTTAGAAGGCACACAGTGGGTGCTAACTCTGAGGAGGCCTGGGGAGGCCCAGTTGAAAATGCCCCAAGAGGAGGTGACTCAGTTGCCCTGATCTCAACCCTAGCAGAACTCAGTCAACTCGAGACACAGGGCAAAGCTACTGAAGCCCCCTGGTACAGCACAAGGAAAGCTCTCACAGTGTCACGGAACACCAAGGATGTGGCCTGATGTCACTGACTCACAGAGGCTTGAGTAAATTGCTGTGAATTGCTTTTGGTTGCCCTTAGTCTCCTTGTCTGTAAAATGGGGACAGATACTCCTTAGAGCTGCTGGGACAGTCAAGTGAGTCTTTTGAGTGGCACAGTGCATTTCAGAGTGTCCCCTGCCCCCTGCTCCAAGTCTCCTCATGTGATTCACTTGAAAACACTGCAGGACAGGTCCTGTTACTATTCCCATTTCACAGATGAGGACCACAGAGGCTCAGAGAAGGGCTCTGGCCTACTCAGCACCACACAGGACTGGAACAAGATCTCCTGACCCCAGAAAGGGTGTTGATGGATGGTTGGGTATGAACAGAACCTAAAAGACTGGACTTGAGTGTTACCAAAGGCTGCAGACAGTGGGCAATGAACTTGTCACAGGAGGCAGGATAGTGCCATTAGCCTCCTCTTTTCTGAAAAGCATGGTGGGGCTGATCTTAGGGCTGGCTCTGGAGCTGTGGGCTTGTACATCCACATCTGGCCACGGAGACCACATTCTTCCAGATGTGGCCAAAATGGAGGAGTTTTCCTGTTGTTTTAACAGAAGGAGCAGAGGTCAATCCATTCGACAGAGAGTCATTACTAAAGACTGGGAAGGGCTTCAAAAGGTCAGTAATGTAAATTCCCCTCTGCATTTGAACATGGCCAACATTTACGGAGCACTTAACCATGTGCCAGCCACAGTTGGAAGCACTCTAGCTTTCTCTCATTTAATTGTCACAACAACTTCATGGACAGATACTGCTATCACCTCGTTTTGCAGTGAAGCAAACCAAGGCTGAAGGAGGTAAACCGACTGGTAAGTGGAGCTGGGATCCCCACCAGGCAGTCTGCTGTACAGCCCCGCACCCAATCACACCTCTGCTGCCTGCCCTGTAGACAGTTTGTTTTCTAAAACGTAAGTCCCTGGAATCTAGCAGTTACTGCGCAGATATCAGTTTAATGGATGAATACATGAATTAGTGAAAAATGGCCCAAGTAAATTAACCTGTGAGCAGAAAGCTATTTTTAGAGGCCATTTAGTCCTCCCCACAGATGTGGCAGGCATCTTCTCTGCAACTCCCCAGCTAAGCATCTGCTTGGTTTCCCTCAGAGACAGGGAGCTCACCCCGCAATCTAGTGGGATGCACCAGCTCTGAGGGAGTGTGGAGGCTGAGACTGGGATTCTGATGGAGCACAGAATGTAAAACGGGGCCCTTCGTGCCCCTTCACACCCTTCGTGTGTCTGGACAGAGAAGGGGTCTGCATTTCCTGACGCCCAGAGTGGGTGGGGTGGGGGTGAGCAGGGTGAGGCTGTGCTTACCCACGGTAAAGGGCCCCCGAGTTCTGGTGGGAGTTCTGGAGTCAGACTGCCTGCGTGTGATCTCAGTCGTGCTCTTAACCCTTCTGTGCCTCATCTGTGAAACTCACACTGCAAAGTGGCTTCTGCGTCACAGAGTGTGGTGAGGAGCCAGGGGGGTGATCCACATGATGGGTTCAGCACGGCGCCTGGTTGCCAGGATTAGAGCTATTATGATCATCTCCATGGTCTTTGGGTACGAGAGTTGGATGCTCTCTAGCTCCATCCCAGGGGTGCTGGGCTAAGTCCTGGATCAGGAGGTCCCAGTGACCATGCCTCAGCCCTACAAATGCTCTTCAGGTACCTGCTCTGGCAGGAAATGCTGAAGCAGCTTCCTGACCCCATGCTTTTTTCTCCTTGCCTCTGGAAGGCAAGCAGGGTAAAAGCATGTGTCCTCATTTACTACATGACCATAGGCACAGAGACGTTAAGCAACCTCCCTGAGTGCACTCACTGACGGTCCGAGCCTAGGGCTCTGCCTAGCCCCTGGGGTGGCAGAGCTTGGGGATTACATCACATGCCAGGGGCCCTGAGGGTAGAGAGGGTGGGGTGGGGGTAGAACTTGGGTGTCAGGAGTGGGGGAGTCACCAGTGAGTATACAGGGAGTCACTGAGACTCCCCTGTTGTCTTTATCAGGGTGGGTGGCATCTCTGCGGCCGTGGGGAAACTCTGGGGCTTGGAAGTCAGGCCCTTCTTTTTCAGACCCTCTACCTCCCTCCTGGTGCCCCCTCATCTGTGCTCAGCTGGGGAGGCTCCCAGCTTCCTGCTGGGCAGAGCGGGCATGCATGCCCATGGGTGTAGCAGAGGTAGCACCAGCACTTGGGAATTTGCCATGAGGAAGAGGGGCAAGGGGTTATCTGGGGACCAGGAACCCCAAAGGGTCTGGGCTGGTTTCCAGGGATGGGTCTGAGCTGTGGCCACAGAAAGACCCCTCCGTCACCTTCTCAGGGGATTGGAGCCCTCTCTCCAGCTCTTCACTGGACCTGGGTCTGCCCTTGCTCCCATCATCCATCTGTCCACCCATCCTTCTTTCACCTCCATGGTCTCATCTCTACGTGGGCTCCATTCAGTCATGCGGCCAAGCTGGCCTCCTCCTTTTTCCTTAAACATGCCAAGAACCCACCCACCTCAGGGCCTTTGTATGTGCCAACTGGAATGCTTTCACTCCAGATATTCCAAAGGCCACCTCCCTCACCACAGTGTCTGTACTTAAGGGTCACTTAGAGAGAATCTAAACCAACCCCCCTCTTCAATCACTCTCTTTACCCTTTCCTGGCTCGTTGGGCTAGGGCTCACAGACCCTTCAAACCCATTGTACAGACTGGGTCACAGACCCCCTAGGTGCCAGTCTGGGTCAGCAGACCCCTCACATGTGGGTCACGAGCTAAGTAATTGGGAAAAGACCCCAGGAGCCGTTGGCAGACGACAGGAGCTAGTTCTCAGCTGCAGCAGCAGCGGCGGCCTCCTGGGGCATCTCGGGGGCCCTGGAAGCAACAGCCTCACTGTGGCCCCCCGAGGGCACCCAGGGAGTGGGAGCACTGTGGATCAGAGCCATTCGTCCTTTATACTCAAGTCCAATAACCCAGGAACACCTGGGTGGAGTCAGGCAACCAAAGAACACCTGAGCACACATGCGCAATTACATTAGATAATAACCAAGGAATACCTGGGCTCATGTGCATATTTATATCAAATGCTGGGCAAGATTCTGAACATCTGAGGAGTCCTGACCATTTGGCTTTACTTCACTCTGTAGTTCTCACCACTGGATATATTTCATATTTATTTGCTTATTAATTTGTCTGTCCCCTCCACCCCAGCTGGCTCTAGTAAGGCAGAGATTTTTGGCTTTTGTTCGCTGCTGTATCGCCTGTGCCTAGAGCAGTGCCTGGCGTACAGTAGGTCCTCAGCAAACACTTGCTAAACACGTGGCTGCATCCACCTGCCCGTCCATCCTTCCCTCTCCCCATGCTTCCTCCTTCACCCAGTCACCCAGTATCTCTCTGTACCGAGCCCTGCACTGGGGCTTGGATTTGATGGTCTGGTGGGGCATACAGGGGAGGAAAGAATGAATTCAGACACACACTGGGGGGGTTGGCCCCAGGAGAGGGGGAGTCAGGAGGCAGTGGGAGATACAGTAGGAGGGCATGGGGGGGTCAAGGGAAGGTTCCGAAGGTGCATTTATGTACCTGCAGTACCTCGCAAGGGGCCTGGGCCACAGCGGCACCTGAGGCAGACTTTGGAGTGAATCAGCGACACCAGGTTGGCTTCTTAGAAATGGTTCTCAATGTTGAGAGTGTGGTGTGGGAGTCAGAGGCCACCTCGGGGACTGGGTGCCTGGGTTTGAGACCTTGAAAGCTGCCCCTTGAGAACGCTGGTCTGGGGTGAGGCCTGAAGAGTGGAGCAGGGGCCAGGCAGGCAGGGTAGGGGGGAGTGGGCCAGGGAGGCTCTTCCTCTGTGTTGGGGGCAGAGGGTACCCAGGTTCTCTCCTGTGGGGTGGAGTCTGCCTGGCCCCCTTCCCTTGGCACCTCCCAGGATACCTGGGGCAGCTGCCACCACCCCCTCCCCAGGAAGAGGCTCCCATCCCTGCCCCCGCCCTTTGGCTGTCTCAGTTTGTCCCTTGGTCCAGTGTCCCGCAGGAGGCTGGACATTCTGAGAGCAGGATTCCCCACCCCCCTGCACCCTGCCTCGCCTCCACCTCCAGCCAGCTGCTGGCTGTTTGCTTGTTTTTACTGCAGGCAGGTGAGTCTGGGCTGGGCTTCAGGTGGAGCCTGAGCTCAGGGAGGAGGCAGGAAGAAACTCACAATGAGTTAGTAGATTACAGGTGGGGGTAGCACGCCTCCAACAACCCTGGGGGGCCACTGAGACTCAGAGACATGCAGGACTCTCCCAGTCTCATCCAGGTGGGCCAGTAGCCCATGCTTTCCGGGGCAGAGGTGCCAAGAGCCCCCCGAGGGCTGAAGCAAAGCGTGAGGGATCCACAACCCAAGGGTCAGCCTCTGCAGGGAAACCTGGGAATGAGAGAGGGTGGTGGCAGCCATGGCTATAGGGCAGCCGGAAGTGGGGCTAGACGGGCAGGCGGAGCCTCACCTGGGGCCACTTGCCCAGACAAGCTCAGACTTGGTACCTATGTGCCCTGGGAGGACGTGGAGGGGGAGGAGGAAGCAGCACCAGCACAGTCTGGAGAGGAGCCTGACCAGACCTGGAGGTAAGCGGCTGCTGTGCAGGGAGGGGGACAGGGCGGGAAAGGTTAGAAGGCACGCTGCCAGCCTGGCCCACTTGACCTTGGCTGTCTCTCACGTCAAATTCAATGTCCTGAGGAGGGTTCCTGTCCGTGAGTGGCCTGGCTCTTAGCCTGCTCAGGGTTTTGGGGTCTCCAAGGGGAGGGACCAATTTGGAGGCCCACGCTGTTCTGAGTTTACACCTTATTGCTAGAGCATGACTGGGCATGCGCATGTGGTGGTTGTCCTGGCACAGGGAAGCTGGCAGGGTGTGAGGTGTGTTTCCAGTGCCCAGGAGAAGAGACTGCAAAAGGTTAGGGCAAAGGTGAGGCTGGGGACCCTGGAGCTTGGATGGGAAGGCAGCAGGGACCAGACACCTCTTGCCTGCTGTGCCCCGAGCCTGTTTCCTCCTGGGATCCCACAGGAAACCAGTTTGGGAGCAGGTTAGCCGGGTTGTTTGACTTTTGATGAGGAGGAGGAAGGCAGCCTCCCCTGGTGAACCAAGTGGAGGGACAGGGCCCAGGCCTGGGGGTATTCCTGGCACCCCACTGCCAGCAGAGGGTCCCTCTGCTTCTCCCCAGCTCCTATCACCCAGTAGCACAACCCTCCCCACCCGGGCTGCATGAGGCAGGGGGAGAAAGTCAAACAGTACCCTCTCTGTCTGCCACTTGTGTCCTCTGGACCAGGCCCCTGTGATGAGACTCCTAAATGGTGGCTGAGGGGACAGGGAGCATTCATGGAGGAAAAGCCCAGGCCCTGCCATTGCCTCCTGTAGGACCCTGGGCCAGGCTTACCTTCCCTCTGGGCCTGTTTCCCCATCTGTACTATGAGGGAGGTACACACGGGCAGTCATTTGAAAACAAAAACTGGCACGGTAGGCCCCCCTCTCCCCGGCCCTTGTGGGCCCCACACACCCGCCAGACAGAGGTGGGTGGCTGGAGTCAGGAGGGGGCTTGGCACCGTGCCTGCTCTGCCTCCACCAACTTGGCTCCCTGGGGTGTGTGGGCAGCAAAGTGGGCCCCCCACGTTCCCTCTGTTAATTAGGCGGCCCCTGCTAATGAGCGGCTGTCATCTTTGCTCCATTATGCCTCCTGAGCCATCTGCGCTCCAGCACTTAGGGGGAGGCCCCAGGGGCACCCTGGTTGCTGGGACAGAGGCACATGCAGAAGGCGGCACTCCTGGGAGGTGTTGGGGGTTGTCTCCTGGGGTTGGGGGTCTGGGTGAACGCTCTGTGGGCTTTCCACAAATTAGTTTCACCTCCAGCTCTCTATTTCACCAAGTGAGAAGTGGCGACAGCCCCAGCTGGAAACTAAGGCACCCTCTTCATGACTTCCCAGATGGGTCTCCTGCAGCCAACACCTTACATTGCGTGCTGGGCGCCAAACGGGGGTGGGTGGGTGGGTGTGTGTGTGTGTGTGTGTGTGTGTGTGTAGGGGTGGCGGTGGTGGGGAACACAAGGGGAGATCAAAGCTGAGGTTCTGGACCCTGGGGACTTTGTGGCAGTGAGTGGGATGGCACATTGTCCCCTCGAGATGGAGCAAGTCCTGTCATCTTTGCACACTGCTGTGCTGCCTCATGGGTAGTCGCTAAACCCCTCTGGGCCTCATTTGCCGCCCTTGGCACAGGAGTGACAGTGCCTCGCTGCCTGACCAGAGGCACCTGGCTCAAGTTCAGCATCTGACCAGCTGCCACTCAAACCTCACAGGCCACGGGCCAGAGAAGCCACTGACAGAAGAGGCATAACTGTTGATACAGGAGCAGTTGGGATGGCCTTGGGGTGGGGGGACGCTGGTGACCTCACGCCAAGTCTGGGATCTCTAGATCAGTACGAGAAGCTCCTACAGAGGAGTTAGAAACTCTCCTTCCCCCACCCCACTGGAGGAATTTGCATTTAAAAGAGAAGTCAGTGGGAGGACAAAGCTAAACCAAAGATAGGACAGTGACATAGTGACCACACTATTATTGCACTTCCCAGGGGCCCTGCGAGATAGGCAATAGCCTATAACAACCCCTATTTTACACGTAAGGACATTGAGGCACAAAAAGGTTAAAACTGGACAGTTTGATGATAGATCCCATGGTTGGCTATTCAGAAGACTTTGGGGCATTGTTCAGAGAGTCTAAGTGGGCGAGGGGCAGTGTGGAACCTCCCAGTCACTGGGGCTCCTCCAGGCAAGGCTGCCTCTGAGCTGGGCGCCAGGCAGGGGTCTTCTCAGGAGTCATACTCTGATGAGGGGCTGCACTTCTGGCCCCAGGGGCAGAGTGGGAAGGCACCATCCGGTCACCTAGCTCCAAACCCCTGTGCTGCAGCGGGAGACCCTGATGTTCAGAGATGGATGGAGTTTCACCTGAGCAACCCCCGAGTATGGCACACTGTAAGAGGGGCCCAGACCGGCAGGCATGTGATTGGGGTGAGGAGATGACTTGTTAGAAGTGGCCCATCCTTGCCCCGGGCTAAGGGGCTTGTTAGGGCTGGGAGGCAGGGGTATGGACAGATTGACCTTCCAGTCTGTTCTGGCTGGATCCAACTGCTCTGCCGAGTGCCCTTGGGAGGCTGGGCTGAGGGTCAGACATTCCGTCACGCCTAGGAAGACAGGGTGGCCACCCTGTTTACCTTCTATCTCGGGCAGCAGGGCACCCAGGCGTGCCCACCTCCCTGGGGGAGGTCAGCGGAGGTGGCCCTTGGAGGCCCAGCCAACCTGAACTCTGTCTAAGGAACTGCTTTCTGCAATGGCCCCCCCTCCCAGCAGAGCAGGAACAGGGTGACCTTCCAGGAGGGGGAGTGTCAGCCTGTCTGGCTGAGACAGGCCCAAGGCCATTGTTGGCATGTGGTCAAAATGCTATTGAAACCAGGAAGAGGGTGCTGGGGGAGAAAGCAGGACTTGAAGTCAGACCCTGGATCCAATCCTGTGAAAGCTTGGGCTAGCCCCTCTCCCTCTCTGAGCCTCAGTCTCCTCTGACCAATGAGGCAAAGCCTCCTTGACAGGGTTGTGGGAGAAAAGGCAAGTCACTTGCCTGGCACAGAGTAAGTGCTCAATAGGAGCCCATGGCTCTGAGTCTGGAAGCTTCGGGGGAAGGGTTGGGGACAGGCCAGTGCTGAGGGCGTGTGTGGACACAGGAGTCCGACATCTGGGGAGTGCCTCTTCCCAGACCACAAGCCCCGGTTCTTTTGAAACAAGACATTCAAAAAATAGGAGGCCTATTCAGGTATATGTGGGTGGGACACCTGTCTGAGCTCCACCCCCCAAGGGAGCCAACTGGATTGAGTCTGTCCTTGGAGCTCCAAATAAGGTCTCAGAAAACAGGCTGGGACCTGGGTGGTTTCTTCCCTCCTGTTTGCCTGGCCTTTCACTCCCTCATTTGAGCTGGCACCAGCCTCTTGCACCCCAAGCCTGGGCTTGACTCTCCATTAGACTTGTCCCATTTTAATGGCCGAGGGTGGCTCCTGCTTTCTTCACATCTTGGATGTGTCAGGCTCCCTGCTCTTTCCCCACTGGGGGATGGGCAGTGGGCGGGGAAGGCAGGCCTGGGGAGCAGGGCACATAGCTCCCTTTGTGAGGGTGGCTGAGTCACATGGGCACCGCCATCCCTGCTGGGCCCTGGGGCAGGCGTGATGGGATGTGGTGTTATCATGGGGCTGCGGCTGCCCCCACGCCTGTGAGCAGGAGGCTTTCCCACGGGAATGAACAAAGAGGTGACTAGGAGCATTGGCCATAAAATATGTGGTCTGGGTCATGGATCCTGGGTTCAGGTCCTAACTCTGTGGCTGGCTCACTGTGAGGCTTTGGGAAGGTCCTTTCTCTGAGCCTCAGTTTCCATCTCTGTTAAATGGAGATGATCTTCACTGTTTTGAAGAGGAGATGCTGGATATGAAAGAGCTCGGGAAACTGTGGAGTGCTGGGCCTTTAGCATTTGTGTTAACTTTATGATAATAATGATGGCTTTGGCCAACATTTCCTGAATGTTGTGTACCAGACATTGCGCTCAGTGATTTACAAGGTCATTCAGCTTGTAAGGGGAGAAGCCTGGACTTGAATTGCTCCTGTCTCCATCTCGGTCTCCTTTGCAGGCTGCTCTGAACATCAATGCCCTGGCAAATACAAGGGGTGCTCATTCAGCACCCAGACTGGGCTGTGAACTTTACACATGTGGGTGGCCTCCTTTAATCCACCCAGTAGGTGGTGTTATTTTTGTCCCCGCTTGACAGGTGAGGGGGCAGATGGATAGAGAGGCTTGCCCAAGTCACCCAGCTGGCAGAGCCAGGAGTAGAAGTCAGTTGGCCTGAGCTCAGAGTCTGAGCTCCCAACCTCTCAGCATTAGCCTCTCTCCTCTGTCCCTTAAAATGAAAGTCTTCCTACACCTTCAGCTTTTTGTGCTCCCCACCCCATCTCCAGCCTCTGTCACCCGCCAGTCATGCTCATGACCTTCATTGGGCCTGGGGAGCTTTAGCCCTTCACTGATGAGCCCCAGCAGCATGTATCTAGCTGCCTGTTGGAAGTGAGGTGCGGCAGGTGGCTCCTCCACATGCCACAGGGCCACCCCCATCCCACTGTACCTAAGGGCAGACTCTTCCCTGCCTCCCAGATCTTCACCTCATCTGGCACCCACCACCCTTCAGAGAAGTTCTGACATCTTCTCCCCTCTCCCCCAGCCCTACCTTCATATGTGGGGTCGGGGGTCCCAGCCCTGCTTCTGGGCCAAAGTTTCCTCCCCATCCCCTCCCTCTGTCTTTATCAAGTCCCAAGCAGGACGCTGGCCTCCCCTCCACCCGTCCCACCCCACCATTGCTGGTACAAGCCCCTGGAGTCTAGACCATGGCTAATAATGTTTTAACAAACACAGTTGTCCCTCGGTATTCATGGGGGATTGGTTCCAGGACCCCCCGCAGATATCAAAATCCATAGACGCTCAAGTCCCCTGTATAAAATGCTGTAGTATTTTCATATAACCTACACACACCCTCCTGTGTACTTTAAATCATCTCTAGATTACTTATAATACCCAATGCAGTGTAAGTACTATGTAAATACTTGTTACACTATATTGTTTAGGGAATAATGAGGAGAAAAAAAAAGTCCGTACCTGCTCAGTACTGACACAGCCATCCATTTTTTTTCCTGAATATTTTTGATCCACAGTTGCTGAATCCATAGATGCAGAATCCATGGATATGGAGAGCCAACTGTATTGGAATCACAACTGGACATCTTAAAAATATGTATTCAGATTCAGCAGGTCCAGGGCACACCTGAGATCCTGAGTTTCTAACAAGTTCTCAGGCTGCCCTGCAGGTCTGTGGACCACAGTCTGAGGACAGATCACACTGCTCCCTACCCAGTAACCTTCTCTGGCTCCCCAGTGCCTTTGTTTTTCTGTTTTGTCGTTGTTGTGTTTTTTTCCCCCAGTACCTTTGATTATCCCCCAAACTCCATGCTTTCAAAGTCTTCCAGAACCTGCTCTGTTCTCTCCCAGTTGGACCCCACTTCCTTCCAAGAATGGCTCCGTGTTCCCACTCTCCACCCCTGTTGCTGCTGTTCCTTCTACCTGGAATACCCTTCCCACTGGTCTGTTTCTCAAAGCACCCTTCCCCTTCTTTCAGGACCCAGCGGGGGCTCTGGGGCCAACACACTTGGTTCAGACCTTGGCTCTGTTACCAAAAGGTGTGGGCAAGCCCCTCACCCTCTCCATGTCTTGATTCTTCTTCTATAAAGTGGGGATAGCAACTGTTGTGAGGACTAAAGGCGGTGATGAATACAAAGTGCTTAGTAAGGACCTGACACCTGCAGGTGTTTGGTTTGAGCCCCCATGTCTGCAGGCCCAGCCGCATACCAGCTGCATGGTCTTGGCTAAGTGACTTTGTGTCTCTGACCATCTCTAACATACTGGTGGTGACCGATCCACAGGGCTGTAGGGATGAAATGAGAATGAAGCAAAAGCATCTTACACATAAAACGAAGCATCTTATACAGCAAACCCTCTGGACAGAGCAGATTAGTATTAGTCCTGTTACTAGTACTAATAATAGAGAGTATTGTGTTTAATAATAATTTATTTGGTTTCTCTCCTTTGACTCCCACAGCCCTCTTGAGAGCCCATAACCAACTCCCGGGTATCACCATGATGGAGCCAGGCTTGTCTCTCTGCAGACTCAGATGGGGCCTGCTTCCCCACCCATGCACCTACCTCCAGAGCCTCACACAGTGCCCAGAACATAGTAGGTCTCTGAGCAGCCCAATGCTGAGAGGGGCAGGTGGAGCTTGGGGAGCCAACTCCTGCCCTGGACAGGCCACCCCTTAGGCCTTTCCCTTATGGCCAGAGTAGCAGCTGGCTCCAGTCTTCTGGGTCTCCTACTTGGCCATCTGCAGAGAGAGTGGTGCCTTCAACTCTCCATCTGTGCCCTGCTGGTCAGCACCCCCTGTGGGGGCTGTGGGGGGTGGGTTGGTGGGGGACAGCTGCCCTACTGGCCTGCCCCCAAGGGAATAGCTGAGGCTGCCCCAGCTACCAGCTGGCCGGGTCCTGAAGGATTAACTTGGAGAAACTGAGGTTTGGAGGTGGTGACTTGCCCAGGGACATGGCATGTCAGAGACTCCTCATCCTTTCTTGGATAACTCACTTCTGCTTCCTTTTTGCTCCACCCAGTATGGGCTGGCCACCCCCTGCCCTGGCAATAAGGGAATGCCCTCTGTGGCCTTGGGAGGGGGCAGCAGGCCTGACATGGGCCAAGTGCCTACCATGCCCGCCTGCCCTAGGCATTGGACAGCAGGGCCGTTAGCCTGGAGGCACAGTGCTGTTTTCTGGAAGCTCTGGCCTTGTGGCCTCCCTGTACCCCATGGGGTGACTTATTGCCCTGCCTGCTCCCTGCAGCTTGATTTAGGGCAGGCAGGTAAGAGGTGCAGTTCACTTCCAGCAACCCCGGCCTCCCACTGCCTGAAAAGCTTCGTGCTGCCTCCATGTGGCACGGGACAGCTTCTCCAGGTCCCCTCTTTCAGAATGCAGGTCCCTGCCAGAGAGGGGACTTAAAGTTCCCTGAGCATTGGCCATGTCCAGGCCCCACCCTGGAGGCCTGGGAAGGCTGGATTGACGAGCGGTCAGGAGAACCGGCTGTGGAGGCAGGCCTCCTGGGCTCCCGCCCTAACTACGCCACTTCCCAGCTGTGCGACCTTGGGCAAGTTAATCCTCTCCTCTGGGCTCCGTGTGTGTGCTGTGGGCTCGTCTTGCTCCTCCCCACCACCCCTTGGTGCTGTGGAGACGACGTGAGGGTAGAGGCTGGAGCGCAGTAAATGGCCAGTAAGTGTAATCATGATTACTCTCATTACTGTTATTATAGTTGTTGGTGCCACTTACCGTCATTATGTTGTGAAATGCTTACAGCTCTTGTGACTTGGGAATCATTTATCCATGTTGCACAGATGAGGGCGGATGGGAGTCCCCGCCCCACAGGCGCGTGAGTCTGAAGTTTCCCGACTCCCCGGGGGGGCGTGAACCTCAGCAGGGCGAGGGGGCTGCTGATAGAGGCGTGTGGCCAGAAAGGGGATGGGGGCATTGGCCCATTTCCAAATTTCTCTCTCTGAGCATCCAGAACCACCAGGGATGGCTCTTCACCTGGGCCTCAGTTTCCCCTGTGCTCAGCAGTGGGATTCAAGGAGGTCATTTCCAGAAGAACCAGGAGTCCCAGGATCCAGGACTCGAGTCCTGGAGTGTTGAAGCTGTGGGTGCTCGGGGAACTCTGAGATGGGCCCTTTGCTGTGAAGACTTTGCCGGGAGGCTCAGAGAGGGCTCGGGGTCAGGTGGTCAGTTGTGTGCGGCCTGGCCAGCCTTGTGTCAGGCTGCCTGACACCCCGCCTTCTTCCCGGCGTGCCTTCCACTCTGCCGGTCAGTGCCAGCTCCTGGCTGCGGCCAAGGAGGCTGGGCTTTGCTTCAGAAAGGGGCAGTTTCCGCCTGGGCCTGGGGCTGAGGGTGGCATCTGAGTGGCCTGTTCCCATGGCAACCCAGAAGAACAGCCCTGGGGAAGCAACAGATGGACAGTGAGGAGGCACTTCCCTGGCCCCTGTCTGTCCCTAAAGGTGGCACCTGTCTGCCCAGATAAGGGGTGAGGCTGAGGTGCCCCCTTGCCTGGTGCTGAGTCATGGGCATCCCCCAAGTCACCACCTCAGCTCTCTCAGCCCTGCCCCCTCCTGGTCTCCCTCTGAGAAATCCATGACTCACATATTGTCATCCCCAGCCCAGCTCAGGGAGGGGGAGGAGCCCAGCTAGGACAGGAGGGGGAGTCCCCCCAGCAAGCACACCCGGCCCCTCCCCCTGCTCCACACTGGCTGCCTGCCCTGCTGCAGGAGAGGGGCTGGGAGCCTCCCACGCTCCCTAGTTCACTCGGCAGGCAGGCGGCGGGGACTAGGACTGGCAGGTTAAGCTTCCGAGGTGGATCCTGAAAGGTGGTCCAGCCTCCTGGTCCTAGATAGGACCCTCCACCTGATACCAGGTACCCAACTAAGGGCTTGACAGCAGGCGGGAGAAGGGATAGGGTGTGCTTGTGTGTGTGTGTGTGTGTGCGTGCATGTGTGTGTGTATGTATGGCTATTGAGCAGAGGGTTAGAGTGGGGGTAGAATGGGAAATTGAGGGATCTTGGTATCTTTGTGGGATCTAGCCAGATGAGCATGGCTGTGAAGGGGTCTCTAGAGTTGGGGGGGTATGAACAGGGAGATGCCTGGGAAGGGGATGGCGACCAAGAGGAGTGGATCCCCGCAGAACCGCTAATCATTTGGTAGGTGGGGAAATTGAGGCTCAGAGCGGTACCGTCCTTGGGCCCAGCAAGCTGGGGTCTGCTCTCTGGGCTGTGAGATCACTGCTCCCACTGTACAAATGTGAGAACCAAGGCTCTGAGAGGGAAGTGGCTTGCCCAGGGTCACATAGTAAGACCGGAGATGGAGAGCCAGGGGCCAGGCTTGGGGAGGAGAGGGCGCTTTAGCAGGCTGGGTATGTTGCTCCTAAGGGCAGCTTCCCTTCCAGTTGTCATGGGGCTCCCAACTGGGCCAGCGGCAGTCAGGCTATCCATCACCCAGGCCACCTTTGGGGAGAGATGGTCCCTGAGATGGGGCCTAAGCATGGGGCACCTGGGGAGAGAAGGTCCTGAGAACCCGGGCTGGATAGATGGGGAAGCACGGGCTGAGGGCTGGACAGTTCTCTGCCCATTAACCTTCAGCCTCAGGGCTCCCCTCTGCTTGGGACTGATAGACCTTTCCTACTCTGTTGTATCCGGGTGATAGGAAACCAACGGTTCCTGTCCCCTACTCCCCAACCAGCCTCTTGTGCGTTGTGCTGAGTTGGGGTCTCCCAGGGCCCCATGGGAGGGGACTGGTGCTCATTTTACTGAAGTGGACACAGGGCCCTTCTCCCCCCATCCCCCAATTCCCCACCTGGAGCAGGTGGCCTGGGTTAGGTGAGGTGGGTAGGAATAGCCTTTGTGGCTCCTTGAGAGGGCCAAGGACATTATTTATGTAAACATTTATTGAATGCGTACTGTGTGCTCCATACTGTCTTGGGGACATGGCTGTGAATGAGGCAATAAAAGGTCTCCTGGAACTCATGAGGGGCCCTGACCCAAGCCCCCTGCCTATTCCCTGTGGGAATGTTGAGGACAGAGGGTGGCTTCCTTGGAGTCAGGGGCTGTGAGAAGAAGCAAGAGCTGGACAGTAAGAACCACAGGTTGCTGAATTGGTTCCCTAAAGCCCAGGCCAGTAATCCTGTGGGGTCTTCCCTACCAATGCCCAGGGGTGGGACAAGCTCTTGGAGTTAGACCTGACCCCCTTAGCTGCAGGAACCCTAGAGACCTGACCCATCTCGTTATAGCATCACTGTGGCCGCATTGCCCTGCCTCTCCTCTGGGCCTCAGTTGCCCTGGCTGCTAAATGGGGGTGTGGGGGTGATCATAGCTGCTTGGCTCTGAGACAGGTAGTGGAGAACCCCAGCACCAGGTGTGGTCTGTGAAGGAGACGCTGTGCGAGGCAGCTTGCACTGTGGCTGGGGCTTCGGTGCCCTGGGCCACTGGGCAGGGGCGTCAGCCCAGTGTGACACCCCCATCGTGTCAGGGACACAAAGAGGACAGTTAGGAGGTGAGGTTGAGGAGGGAGATAAATGTGCTAATAGAGGGCTGGGAGCAGGGAAGCTCTTGAAGGCATCTGAGCACAGGGGAAGGGGCATTCCTAGCAGATGAAACTGCATGAGAAAGGGCTTGGGGGATGATGAGAGCGGGGGGAGGACATGGGGAGGGAGATGGCGCTAGAGACCTGGCATGGCTCATTTTATAGGCTCGGTGTGCCAGGCTGGCAGGTCCCGATCTGCTTTGCAGAGGAAGGGGTGGTGGAAAGACTTGGGCAGGGTGCTGCTGCCAGCAGTCAGGTCACAAGGGTGCCCTGTGGGGCTGGGTGCCCAGGCTGCGACCCTGGCAGGATGGGGAGGGCAGGATAGGTTTGTGGTGTGGGGTGCGCTGGGCAGTCCCAGCCCCTGGCTGCTGGGTTGAGGTTCATGCTTGGTGGTGGCTTCATGGCTGAGGGAGAAGAGGTGGGGGGCAAGTGGCATTCCAGCTGAGGGGAAGAATAGGTGAAAGAGGGCAGAGCTGTGACAGATCTGTGGGTGTTGAGGGGATGGCCTGCCTAGCAAGGCCTGGAATGACAAAAGTAGGAGGGGGGGTGGGCAGCGACAGACAAGAAAGGGCCCCTTTGGACTGTGCTCCAGCTGACCTGGGCCACTTCATCTTGGGCAAAAGCTGTGTACGGGTGGGGGTGGGGGTGGGGGTGCTGTGCTGGTTTCAGGCATGCAGGATGGGCTTCCGTGTGGCTGGGGTAGAGAGTTGCGGGCAGGGCTCTGAGGGAGGCCATGGAGGAGGCAGTGGGGATGTCGGGGGGCAGGGGAGGTGGGGAGGATGGGGGAATGTGGCAACATAGCCCCTACCCCAGTGCTGCCTCCTCCTCCCAAACCAGAGCCTGAGCAGAGCTCGGCATCCCCATGCCCATCCTCGGGGGTGGCCTGTGGACCCCGCCTTCTGACTCACAGCAGATGGGGGCATCACGTGAGCAAATCCGGCAGCCGGGGTGACCAGACTCCAGGGACCAGGCAGATGGCAAATGGGGGCAGGGCAGCCTGGCACAAAGGGGCTCTCACACAGGGTGGGGCGGGGCCATGGTACGCCTTGGCCTTCCCAGCTTGCCTTCTCCTGAGCTGTCACTCGGCTGAGACTTTGCCCCTCCTCCAGTCTCTGGTCCTGATGCCCAATCTGGAGTCCCTTGAGGCCTTCAGGGAGCCTTGCAGACTCTGGGCTCAGGCCTGGGATGCCAGGGAGAGGGGCTGAATGTTGGGGAGGAACTTGGGACACATTTTCTGGCCACTGGTGCCAGCCTGCTCTGGCACGAGGTGGGCTGAGATACCTTCCCACATCCTTTAAGCTCCAAACTCTTCCTGGCTCCCTGGTGGCTCAGCCTAGATTGGAACAATCTTGGACCTTCCTTGACCTCAGACTCTGCTGGACCCTGCGCTCAGAGCTTTGCATGCTGTGCCCATTTTAGAGATGAGGACACTGAGGCAAGGAGGCTTGCCCAGTGAGTAACCCCACATCTTTGGGTTTGAGAGTCTGGGCTCTTGTCTACTGTGCTCTTCTGCCCCTCTCGGTGGGCAGGGGGCTCCTTGGCCAGACCAGGCGCCATGCTTGGTGTCAGAGGGCGTGTGCCCTTGTCTCTAGCGCCATCCCTGCCCCTGCTTCTCCAGGGCAGCAGGACCTGGACAGCAAGGCTGGCTTGCCCAGGGAGAACCTTGGCTTTGTCCCTCTCTGGTTGTGTGAACTTGGGCATATGCCTCATTTTCCTCATCTGTAGACTGTGGATAACAATCACATCTACTTCAGCGGGCTACTAAGCATTAAGCGAGCTAATACAGGAAAGAGTTTAGGACAGAGCGCCTGGCCCACGCAAATGTTGCCTTTGTCATTATCATTAGGCAGGTGGGTGCACTGAGGCCACAGGGAGCTTGGAGTAACTTGGGGGCACTTCGTCCTGTCCTCTCTACCTCCAGGAGAGCTGGGGCCACCTGGACACCAGCAGGACTCACCCCACTCCCCTCCAGCCTGCTTTGTGCTTTGGCGGGGAGGCCGCTGTTGGGGTGTCGGGCTTCTGGACTGGCGCCTGCAAGGCTTAGGTGGTTTGTGGTGTGCTTGGCAATTCCAGTCAGGCAGAGATAAAAGCTCAGCCCTGGAGGAGCTGGCAGAGCTTCCCGGCACCAGTAGACAGTCCCCTTTGCATTAGTGGAAGATGGCCTGGCAGTGGGGACACACTGTCCGGGAGCCAGCCTGGCTCTGGTTCCCTGAAAGGTCGGCAGCTCTCTGGCTTATGGCTCCAGCCTGGCTCCCCGGGCTCAGGGATGCTTACACTAACTCCAAAATGAACAATGAAATATAAAGCTGCCTCTGCCACCTCTCAGACCCCTCCCCTCCTGTCCCTTGGCCTCTGCCCTCTTTCTCCTCCCAGTAGCCCCAGCCTGGATTCCCAAGGCCCACGGGGGAAAGTGGACAGGCTTTGGAGACTTGTTTTTTGTTTTGTTTTGTTTTGTTTTGTTTTAAGATGACCGGTAAGGGGATCTTAACCCTTGACTTGGTGTTGTCAGCACCACGCTCAGCCAGTGAGCTAACCGGCCATCCCTATATAGGATCTGAACCTGTGGCCTTAGTGTTATCAGCACTGCACTCTCCCGAGTGAGCCACAGGCTGGCCCTGCTTTGGAGACTTGTATCTCACTGCCAAAGGTCACAGCTTCTCTGGACCTCAGTTTCCTCACCTGTAAATGGAGATAATACCACCCCCTTGCAGGGTTGTTGCTGGAATTTAGGCCAACAATTGGCTGCAATGTATGTACTAAGGATCGTGCGTAGCTTTAAGGGGTCCTCCGTAAACCTGTAAGTCTTGGCTCAAGGTTTTATCTCCAGGGTCATGGGATAATTGAGCTAGAACTGGGTTCAAATCCTTGAAAAGTGACCTTGAGCCAAGTGGCTTAATTTTCCTAAGCCTCATGACTTAGGCTGTAAAATGGGGATAAAGATACCTAAATGGGACCCTGTGGGGATGAACTGAGACAGCCACATGTTGCAGGTGCTCATGAGAAATAGACCCCATCTCCAGCTGTCCCACACCTGTGCTGCTCTGTCCCCCAGCTCAGCTGTCCCCTGGGAGAGGCAGTGCGAGACGGGTGGGTAGGGGTGTGAGCTCCGGGGCTGCCTAGTTCTGTCTCAGCTCCACCAGCTGTGGGAGCTTGGACAGGTGTATTAACCTCTCTGTGCCTCATTTTCCTAATCTTTAAAATGAGGATGGTAACGGCACCTTGAGAGGGTTTAATGAGCCACTAGATTTCAAGTGCTGAGAATAGTGCCGGGCACAGCATAAGTGCTGTTGTCATTGCTGCTGTTTTGAGCTACTACCAAGCCCTTCTCTTAGGAAGTGGCAGAGACTTTATCCCAGAGCAATAGCCCCACCCTTCCAAGATGTCACTGGGAAAGGCACCAATCCCCAGGGAACCTGCCCCCTTGGACACTCCCATCCAGTGGGGACTTGATCTGCTGGCCTGAGGGTTGTCTAACCTGGGGCTTCCTCCTGCTCTCCAAGACCTCATGCCTGACCCAGGCTTTGGAGTTATAGTGACTGTGAGCCTGGAGAGCCATCACCGACCTGTCAGGGGACCAGAGACCACTGTCCTGAGCCCAGAGGGAAGGTCTGGGTTTGAGCTGGGCTGGTTTCTTGGGGATGAGCAGTACTCTGTGGTCACTTCTCTGCTGGGCTGAGTTCTCCTGGACCCTGGGGGCTGGGCTGAGCGGCTGACACCTTCTGGGATCCTGTCTGAGCTTGGCTGTCAGGGTGTGGCTCTGTGGCTGGCACTGTGGGTCTCTGATCCTGTGGTGGGGGGACAACTGCCCAGATCCACCTGTTTAGATGGTGACAAATGCTAGGGATGACCCCCAGAGGCTGGCTGGGGTGGCTGAGTCACGCTCGGCCCTGTGCCCTCTGCCCACGGCTCTTCTGCTGTGTCACCGTCTGGGTATGTGCCAAACAGCTCGGGGGCAACTCATAACTCAAACTCCCACCCTCGGGGCATACATTTCACTGCCTACAAAGACCCTCATTCAATCTTGTGGGGCTGCTGGGCTTCTAAGATTTGAAGCTTTATCCACATTCACAGATGAGGAAGAGGTGCCAGTGGTAGCAGGGACCTGAACCTGGGTTTCCTGCCTCTGGGTCTGGTCTTTTTCCCATGGTACCACAGATGGCTGTTCCTACTGGAGGTAGGGAGTTCCCCATCCCTGCAGGTGTTCAAATTTGATGGAGAAGTTACAGAGGGAACTTGCGATCATGTGAAGCTCCTCTTCACAGCTCCTTCTAACCCTGAGCTCTTCTGGCCCTGGGGGAGATGAGGACCTAATTCTCCCATTCTCTTAAGTTGTTAATTTCCTTAGCGGCACATGGGTCATTCTAGTGGCATCAAAGTTTGTGGGCAGATGGCTCTTCCATGTAGAAAGCCTGTCCATAGTCTTGCTGGTCACCATGCCCGAATTTCCACCATTAGTGCCATCAGTTGCATCTTCAGGAGGCTCCTATTAGTAAATAGTTCAGTGAGCTGGATGGGAGCCACAGTGGATGAGAGGGACTCAGCAGAAGAGGCCTGGAGTGAGGTGGGAGGGGCTGATGGAGGAGCCGGGAAGGGTTGGGCACCCACCTCCCGAACATTAGTGCCCCTTGCTCTCCCTTTTCAATAGGCCCAAATCAGGGTAGGGGTGTTCCTGACCCTGTGGCCCTTCCCCCTCCCACACACCTGCATGTGACATTGCCTCGCTAGAGCCGTGGGCAGGGCCGGAAGGAACCATCATGCACGGTTTTCCCAAAGCTGTACTTATCCTACGCTGTGGCTGTGCCTGCCACACCCTCTGCGGGCCTCTGCCACCTATGCACACATGCTGGGGCCACAGGGGTAGGGTCTGCTGTCCAGTTCAGCTCCTCTCCTGCCTGGGTCCTGGTGCCTGCACTGGAGGTAGGGGGAACACCCCTCACCAGCCGTGGTAGGGGAGGACAGCCAGTGCCTCTCCATGGAGACCCTGCAGTAACACCAGCATGCCCAGGAGTCCTGTCTCTGTTCCCCCACCTGGGGCTGGTGAACCAGAGGCAGAAGCTGCGGTAACTGCCACCCAGGGAGGATAGTAGTGTTTGCAGACCCACGACTGTAGGAGTGAGGGTGTACTGGCCCCTGTGCCTGGGCTGCGAGGCCTTGAACCCATGGCTCAGCCTCTCTGGGCCTCCATATTCACCTCCACAGCATAGCTGGTGCTCACTCTCTGTGTCGTGGAGGTGCTAGGGCAGGGGGTGGGGTGCCATGCTGGACACTGGAGGCAACACAGGTAAAGGAGTGCACAGAGCTGGATTTGGATCCAGTTTTACCAGCTCTGTGTCCCTGAACAAGTGGCTTCTCCTCTCTGAATCTCAGTTTCCTCAACTGCAAAATGGGAATAATAATACCCCTTCACAGGATGGTCATGGAGTTATGGTAGGTCAAGTGCATATCATGTGGCTCACATTCGTACAGTTACCTTCCCTGCCCTAGCTCCCTCATGAGTCTCTACAGGCTAGATTTTGTGATATACTCCACCCCTGGGTTTCTATACCCCAGAGTCCCCCAGGCACATTCTGTTTCTCCTCCCTGTTCCACCTTGGGGAGCCCACGGAAGCCTGGTAAAAGCTTGGCATTTGTAGCAGTGAAAACATGCCCCACTTTCATAGATAATACCAGAAATAGGCTCCTATTGGGAAGAGGCTTGGAGCCTGCCTGACCTGGGTTGCAGCCCCAGCTCTGACTCATTCATTCATTTGTTCAGTTAGCAGTCATTGGGCATCTCCTGTGGGCTAGGAACTCTGCTAGGTACTGAAGATACAAGTGGCAAGAGAGCAGGACATGAGACAGAGCAAACAATGGGAAGTAGATAACAAGTTTGCAAATCACAGTCCATTTCAGACAGTGTTGGGTGCTTTAAAGATAATAAAACAAAGTGACATGGAAGGGAGTGATGGCTGCAGAAGATAGTTTTGATTGGGTGGTCATGGAAGGCTTCTCAGTGAAGGGGACATTTCAGTTAAGGCCCGAGAAGGAGTCAATCAGGGGAAGGGCCCTGAAAAGATTGTGCTATGTTGGGGAAAAAGTATGTGCAAAGGCCCTGAGGTATGTCTGAGGATAGAAGGAGTCCTGAGTGGCTGGAGTGAGTGAATACAATGGAGGGATGGAGTGGCATAAGGTATGGTTATCAGAATGGGGTCACTGGCTTATTATTTTGGCAGCCACCCTGCTCCCTGAACCTCATCGTTTTTGTTGCCTGCCTCCGTTTTGGCCAGGAGTGTTGTAGATGTTAAGTGAGAAAGTGGACCGTCAATCTCTTTGGCTTTTGGCTCTGAGCAGCAATGAGCAATTACAGGTATTTTAATATTTATGAGTAGGTGGGATGTTTAGGGACTGTGGGTGGGACCAGGGATGCTGTGCCTGTTTCTCTGGGTGTTGCTGCAGTAAGTGAGCACCAAGAGTGTATAAAAGGCCAGAGGGACCCCATCTATGCCCTCCCGTGGGTCCCCTGAATCACAGTCCTCTGCCAGCTCCTTTTAAGCACAGGATTCTTTGATCCAACAGAGGCTGCCTTCTCAGGCCCAGCAGGCCCTGGAATCCCTTCCTAGGGAAGGTTCTAACAGAGAACAGCAACTCCTTTCTTTGCTTTCTTTTCCTCTTCCTCTGGGGCCAAAAATAGTGCCTGAATGGGACCCAGCTCTGGGCCGGCAGTGAGACAATAGCAGCCTCCTGACCGAAGCCACCTCCTGGCTCTGGTCCATCGGAGGGTGGGGGAGTTGTAGGCACACACCATCCCCAAGCCCCCAAACCCCCGCTGCCTTTCCCATGGCCTTTGCCAGAAATCCTTCCAAAGCCCCTTCTTCCCCTTGGAGTGTGATTACCAATGGGGTTCCCCCCTCGTGCTCTGGGAAAGTTCTCGTAGCTGCTTGGCTGAGACCCCGGGACCCTTTGCACGCCTGAGCGGCAACCCCCCCACCCCGCCTCCTGATCTGCTGCTGGTCTGGAGCTGAAGACCTTCAATGGGGGCCCCACTCCTGGTTCTCTTCTGTGCCCTGTCTGGCACACGGAGGCCACCCCATGGTTTTGATATTCTTTTGACTTTTTTCGAGGTAAAGGGATGTGTCCTCTTGGGAAGAAGTGAGCTTTCTGTCACTGGAGGTGATCAAAGAAGTTTGGGTGTGCACTGGATGGGGGCTGGATTAATCAAACTTTAGATGGGCTTTCGGTCTTGATGTCTTTATGTCTCAGAAGAGATTTCCATTTGAATTCCATATCCCTCCCTTACCAGCTAGGTGGCCTTGAGCAAGTCATGTCACCTCTTTAAGCCTCTGTTTTCCCATCTGTGAGATGTGTTCACCAAGGCTAACCTCACAGTGGTGAAAATGGATCTCCAAAATGCCCAGTGTAGTGCCTGGCACACAGTCAGGATTTCAGAAGCTTTGCCTCTCTTCTCCTTCCTCCCCAGAAAAGAGGGTCTGACACACTCCTGGTCCCCAGGGAGCTTAGAAAAAAGCCAGGAGTAACCCCCAGCCCCAGGGTTAACTCAGAAGGGGGATTCTTGGTGGGCTATGACAATCTGGGAAGGCTTATTGGAGGAGGTGAACCCTACGTTTTCAGGGAAGTATAGTATACATTCAGCGCTCATGACAGCCGATGGTGGGGGTTAGAGGGTGTCCAGCCTGCCTTGAGGCCAAGGCCACGGGCTAGTATCTTCCAGGGGTTGAATCCAGCTACCAATAGACATAATTTGTTCACTTTATTTTATTTATTTGTTTTTTTTTTTTTTTAAAGATGACCGGTAAGGGGATCTTCACCCTTGACTTGGTGTTGTCAGCACCAGGCTCTCCCAAGTGAGCTAACCAGCCATCCCTATATAGGGATCTGAACCCGTGGCCTTGGTGTTATCAGCACCACACTCTCCCAAGTGAGCCACGGGCCGGCCCTGTGGCCCCCACTTTATTCTAAAAAGATTTGGTTTGAATGTCAATGTTGACAAACTTGCAGATTTCTTGTAAAAATCTGGGATTCTGCTTCTCTCGAGAAGTTGGAAGCTTTGGCTCTTTGAGGTCCCCTCAAGACAGGCAGGTGTCCTCCAGTGCTCTCCCTCCAAACCCTGCCCTTCCTCCTGCCAGCTCCCTGCCTGGCCCGGGCACTGTCTGAGTACAGGACAAGTTAGGGAGCCGGCGCTGCTATGCCGGGCCAGAGCCAGGCAGTGACGTAGTCCCCGCAGCTGCCAACAGTTGCCAGGGGAACGGTTGTCAGGGGCTGCTGTCACCTGCGCCCCTTCTCCCGCGCTGGCGCTGGCTGGGGCTTCTCAGCCCATCTTCCCTGGCCGCCCCCTTTGTTTGAAGCTCTGGTGAGCGGCGGTGGCTGGGGTGGCCCAGCTTTGGAGTCTCCTCTGGTCTCTTGAACTAGCGGGAAGCCGACCCAGCACCCCTGCGGGCGATTGCCTGCAAATGAGGAGAGCTCTTGGTGCAGCCAGTCAGCTCTTTATGTATTCACGGTCCACTTTATGCCACAAAGGAGTCCAGGTACGATTCTTCCCCTCCCTCCCTTCTCACTCCTGATCCCTCTCCCCTCCCCCTTCTGCCCTCTCGTCCCCTTCCTCCCCCTCCCCGTACATCTCCCATCCTTCCTGCAGCTGTCACCTGTCCCTTCTCCTCTCCCCTCCATCCTCCCCCATTCCCCCTTCTCCCCAATTCTCCCTTCTCCCCAACACTGATGCTGTAGCTAGTGGGCGGGGTGGGGGTGGGGTAGCACTGGGGACCCTGGGGGAGTCATAGACAGTCCTCTAAGGGGACGTGGCCAATTAAAACACAGCCTCGAGAACTACAAGGAAGTGGTTGGGGGTGAGAGCACCACACCTCTCCCCTTAGTCAAGCCCTGGCTGAGGATTATTTTTGGCCCCTGGGCTGCATGCCAGACAAGCCTCTGAGAAGTGTTGGGAGGTGGTGTCCAGGGCATCAGAAAGATTGGAATTGCAGGGGGTGGCGAGAGCCGTTGAGTGGGGCTGGAATCCAAGGTCACCTGGGTGACTTCCGACACTCCCCCTGGCCTGGGTCCCTGGGGAAATGGCATCCAGCTAAACCCAAGGAAATACATTTTCGGAAGCATTTTTTATTGTGACTTTTAAAGAGAAGCCCTTTCTAAAACTCAGGTAAGTTTAGGAGGGAAACAGTCTTTGAAATCAAGAGCGTGGGTCCTGCAGCTGCCCTGGGTTCTCATCCAACCTTCACTCCTCACCAGCTGTGCGACCTCAGGCAGGTAACTCCACCTCCCTGGGCCTCACTGTCATTTGTTACATAGGCGTGAAGGTACTTGTCTTATAGGTTTCTGGGAGGATTAAATGTGTTAATATGTATAAAGAGCTTAGAATCCTGTTTTGTACTTTCTAGGAGCTTAGTGAACGTTAGCCGTATTACTGGAGGCAGTGAACGCCCTGTCGCGGGGTGTGCACACAGCAGCTAGCCAGCTCCTTGAGGCTGGGTGATGCTGTGCTGTGTTCTCAGTGAGCGGGGATGGAATTCTGGTCACTTCCCTTCTGGAGGGGGCCTCAGGCACAGCCAGGCTCTGGCTCCCAGCCTTAGAAGGGGAGGGCATCTGGCTGTGTGTCCTGTCTACCCCTCAGCCAGGGTCTGGGACCTGGAGAAAAAGAAAAGAAAGGGAGGGTTGGTGACCGACCTTGGGAATTCCAAGGGTCCTATGCTACAAAGATAGGCATTTTGCCAGGCCCAGGACGGCTGAACCACGGCCCCCAGAAAACAAGCAGGGAGGTAACTGGGCTGACCTTGTGGGCCTGGCCTTGGGCAAGATGCAAACAGACAGGGAAGGGAAACTTCAGCTAGACATCTGAGGTCCAGCTGTGGTTTGAGAGGAAAGAGTCTGGCCAGGGTGGAGGAGATGGCGGAGCATACTCTTTGTCCCTTGCTGCCAGCTTGGAGGTAAGTTCTGCCCTTACCTGTAGGCACCCTGAAGACTGGTCAGTTTTGGTGGGGCTCTGGAGAACCCTGAGCTTCAGAGAAAGCAGGTTGGGGGCAGGAATCATAGTCACCCATCTTGCAGAGGAAGAAACTGAGACCCAGAGAGGAGACAGGCCAGTCCAAAGGTTCCAGGCCAGTTGGAACATTTGCAGAACTTGTCTGGACCTTGTGCCTCTAACCCCTGTCATCCCTGCTCTGGGATTGTGCCTTTCCTGGGCAGGTACTGACAGGTGTGTGCCCAGGAGGCTGGTCTCTGTTGCTCCTTGGATAGGGCTTGGTGGGGACTTAGCCATGAGTGTCTGCCTGGTTCTAGATCTCCCCAGGAGCATGGAGCTGAACAGAGCTGGCACCAGAGTCCCTGGACTGCTCATGAAAAACCCCAGTGCCTGAGCCTTGCCTGGGACTGGGCTAATTCTGGGGCAGCCAGATCTGGAACCCCTGGGCTTGGAGCTCTCCTGATCCCTTCTCCTCCCTTAGGTTCTAGGTCTCTTCAGTCATTTCCGAAATTCTAAGAGGCTCTGATTCTCAGTTCCTAAAAGCTCTTGCATCTAAACATTCTTTCTCTCTCTCTCAGTTCCAACATTCTGAGTGTCTTAGCTGTTTGAGGTGAGGCCAAAGGCCCAGCTGTCTCTGGCTGACTTTAATGGAATGGCCCACCTGGGGACCAGCCTGGCAGTGCCCCTTTACCCATGAGCTGGTGGCCAAAGGGAGGTGGGATATGCTGGAATATACCCCAGGCTCACCAGGGACCTCTCACCTGGAAGTGTCAGGGATGATAATGAGTTTCCAGGGGAACACCGCAGCCTAAATGGCTCCTGCAGGCCATCTCATGCTAGCTAATGGCCTTTGGGACAGCTCAGAGGGGAGGGGAGGGGGCTGGAGGGGAGGAAGGGGTGCTGGCAGGTTTGTATCTTGTGTAGTGTCAAGACTTCTGAGAGCTGGGGCTGGCCGGTTGCTCAGTTGGTTAGAGCATAGCCTTGTAACACAAGGTCAAGGGTTTGGATCCTCTCACCGGCCAGCTGCCAAATAAATAAGATTTCTGCTGCCAAATAAATAAATAAAAAAGATTTCTGAGAGCTTGTTTTCCATGTTGATAACAGGTGTTGATGTAAAAAATCCCCCACCATCACGTTGGTCTGGGAAACTGTTCCCAACCAAGCTTTGTGGGTTTCCTTCTTACAGGACTTCTCAGAGCCTTTGATATGCTAATGTATGCAAGAAAGTAGGGCCCGCAGCATTTCTCTTATTTGGGGACTTGAAATATGCTTTGACAAATTACCTCATGGTAAACTTGGGGAGACCGAGTCCCAGAGAAGGGAAGAAACTCAGTAGACCACAATAGCTAAATGTATGGGCTGGGAGGTTTGGCAGACCTCGGTTTGAGTCCTTGTGTGGCTACTTTCTTACTGTGTGACCTTGGGCATCACTTAACCTCTTCGGACTTCAGTTTTCTTATCTTTAAAGTAGGAATCCTGACAGCACTTGCTCCATAGTGTCATCGTGAGGGTCATGTGATGAGCGGTATCTATTCCATAGTGTCATCGTGAGGGTCATGTGATGAGCGGTATCTGCTCCATAGTGTCATCGTGAGGGTCATGTGATGAGCGGTATCTGCTCCATAGGGTTATTGTGAGGATGGGACAATTAATTTGTGGAAAGTGCTTTGGACGACCCTGGGCATTAACTGAGCACTTGCTGAATGGGAGCTGTGATTCTCCTCCTCTTGAAATCCTCTTGGATTCCAGTGTCCTTTTCACTGCACCAGATCAACCACTGTTTACTCTCACCACCATCTGGTGTCCTGCCAGGCACCATGGGGCTGGGAGAGTTCGATACCTCTTCCAGTAAGATGCCAAAAAAAAAAAAGGTGGCCATGGGGCTGGGAGGATCTGGAGGCCTTAGGCCCAGGTCATTGGGACTCCTGCAGATGTGTCACAAGGCTGGCATCAAAGGGAGGAGGGCCAGTGTGTGCAAAGGTGTGGAGGTGGGGACAGGCTCATCCCTGGTTGGGTGACGGTATGTTGGCCTCTTTGAGGCCTCTGGAGCAAACGCCTGGTTCCAGATAGAGCAAGCGTCTGGGAGACCCTTCATGTGGACGGGCCCTTCCCTCCCAGGCTGGCAGAACGCACCCTTACTTCTCCCCTTCCTCAGTCTCCCCATAGGGCCAGGACCTGTCTGGGCATCCACAGGAAGCTGTGGTCCAAGGACTAGACTGGGCCAGAAGCACAGGGAGGTGGGGCCTGTGCCGTCATGGGTGGCCGTCCAGCGGATCTGGTACAAGAATGTGAATCTCACCCTGGGCAGTGAGCAGGAAAGGCCTGGGACTCTGCCAGCCTCCAGGGGCAGGCAGCTAGCTTAATTTTTATTCTCCTTTATTGTAGAAAAATTCCTGAAACCTGAAGTCACTCGGCTTCCCAGATATCCCAGAATACCCCTGCTGGGGGGAGCACTCTGTGGTCACCTAGTTTGGGCTTTAGTCACCCCACTTGCGGAGTGGGGACAGAGGGAGGAGAGAGGGCTCAGCCTTCTCAAGCTGTGCTCCCAGGAGCAGGGGGCATGGCTGGGGGGCTGGGTTGGGCATGGCCCTGGATCCTACCTGGGTCAGACAAGGGCATCTCCTTTGAGCTGTTGGGTACATGGTGTTTCCAAGTAAGATTTACATTTCTGAAAAACGTTGGAAACCACTGGAAAGAGGGTCCTCTCAGTTCCCCCTGCACCCCCACCATGGAGGAAACACCTGCGAGAACCTCGCTGTCTGTTCTGTTCTCACAGGCCTCCCCCAGCGGCCTTTGAAGTCTGAGCAGCCTCGTCCTCTGCAGACCTAACCTGCCCCCACTCCCGGCCTTTTTGCTTTCTCCCCCTCCCCCCCCCGCGCTCCTGCACACGCACGCACACCCACAGGCGTGCTGACACTCTCACGGTTTCGTCCTCACCCACCCCTCTCCCTGCTCCTCTCCTGGACCAAGTCCTTCCTTCCTGCGACCCTCTGCCTGGGGCTCGAGGTGGCCACTCAGCCATTCTCTGTGCCCCCTGCCCCCATCCCCAGAAGCAGTGAGGACAGGAGCTGGAGCAGTGGAGAGCTGAGCTGGGGCCTCTTCCTTCTGCCTGGCTCAGGGAGGACCCATTTGAGGGGGAGGCCCCCAGGAGGGCAAGATCAGACTCGTACCTGGAGAAACGCCAGGGCTACCTCCTTCCTCCCTCCTTGCCTCCCTTCCCACCACCCCTGTCCTCCCTTCTCCCAGATGTCCTTTAGGAGACCCCTTCCTAATTGCTAAATGCTGGGTGAGCCACAGAAGAGCATGACATGTCCTTATCATGGGGTACTAAGGCACTGTGCCAAGGGATGTGGGGCAGGTCTCCCTCTCTCTCTGGCTACTAGTGTCTATCCCGGGCTCATAAATCAGTGGTTCCCAAGCCTGGGACATGTCATCCAGTGGGCCACTTGTTAGAGCCAGGCTCCTGAGCCCCACCCCAAACTTGCCGCATCAGACCCTCCGTGTACTGGGCCTGTGAAGCTGCATTTTAGCACAGTCCGGGGGAGGGGACACTGATCAACGGGCAAGTTTGGCACCTGAGATGTGAACACCTTGTGGCAGTGGGGGACCTGTAGTACTGAGTGATCTGTGGGTCGGCAAGAACATGGGGTTCATTCTGGGGGGTAGGGCGATTAGGTAAAGCTTCATGGGAGGGCGTGTCTCCACTCGCTCAAAGATGGGTTGGAATGTCACAGGGCTAGGGAAGGCATTCCAGCAAAGGGACAGCAGAAGCAAAGGTCTGGAGGTAGGACGCATACGTTTAGGGGTGGCCTGGGTGTAAAGACGAGGAGAAGGAAGGAGTGGGGGGACCAGGTCCAGGCCTCTTCCTGGCCGGAGGTGTCAGAGAGGCGCCTGCCGGGACAAGGGTTAACCGCAGAGGAATCCGGGTCCTGTCCACTCAACTTCCACCTCCATCCTCCGAGGAAATGGGTTTTCCAGGAGCTTGGACTGGGCCAGCAGTGACTCGTAGCTCCATACGGAATTGCAGGGGAAGTGACTCAGTCCCTGGGGGAGAAAGTGAGTGTGGGTCCCCTGCCCACTGCATGGAAGGGCAGGGCTGGACCTGAGCTGGAGCCCCTTCTCCTGGGCAGCCAGCGTGGGGGCGCGGGTGTCTCAGCTCAGACCAGCCCTGGTTGCCCCCTGCTCTGCTGGATCCTTGGGGACCTGTG
The DNA here is from genome assembly GCF_000696425.1 of Galeopterus variegatus. NCBI lineage: Eukaryota > Metazoa > Chordata > Mammalia > Dermoptera > Cynocephalidae > Galeopterus > Galeopterus variegatus. Next base: position 432,943 of record NW_007726169.1, read on the forward strand.
ATGGGGCCCCTATTGTGTCAAGCTGGGCCGGCCTGTTCTGTTCTCTCTGAGTGTTTACGGAAGACCTGAGGTCAAGGGCAGCTGCTCAGGAAGGGGAGCTGGGGGTGGGGGCTCCAGCACCCTCTCTCACAGTCTAGAATTGTCTGTGCTGCTGGTGGCCTTGGCTGCTCCCCATTTTTCTCTCCTTCTCCTTTGGGGGACTCCAAAGCCAGGGGGTATGTGTCTCTGGGACCTTTACCAATGTGGGCTTTGCAAGGAGAAGAGGGCTTGGCACCATCCCGTGTGATCTCAGAACAGAGAACCCTTCCCCAGCCTCAGTTGCCTGATCTATACTATGGCAGAACAGCAGGACACAGGGTATCTCTGAGGATTTCATGTGACACCATGGGTGTTGCTGCTGCTATCATTACTGTGGTGGTGTTGCTAGAACACCCTCTTCTCAGTGACTCCCCACTGACTGTGGCCCAGGGCTGTATGAGGTGAGACAAGTGCTTTGCCTGAGGACTGTGGTCGGTACTAAGAGCACTTGATGGCTGAGGTCTGCCAGCTCTGTGGCTGTGCTACTCCAGAGGCCAGAGAGAGGTCCCTGTGGTCCGTGTGGAGGCTCATGTATACTCCTGCTTCTGGGGTTCAGCCTCCTGAGCAGGCCACTCTCTGTCCTGGCTGAGGCAGGTGGTAGGCACCCTGGTGATAGCCCAGGCACTGAGAAGCCACACTGGAACTACTGGGGGGGTTAACCTTCATCATGGATACTGCCTGGACCCTTTGGGTGGGTGGGCTGGGGCGTGATAGACGTGTATATGTAGGGTGGACCTGGGAAGGGCATGGGCAGGGGATAGAGGGGCGTGCTAAGTGGACAAGCAGGACTGTACTCTCCTCGGCCCAATCTGCACTGGAATCTTCACCTGGTCCACAGCCCAGCTTTCCTGCCCCTGGGGTGGGATGGAAGGTGGGGGTTCTGCAGACAGCCTCAGGGCCAGGGCTGTGAGAAGGGAAGTTTTCTGGGTGGGGTTTCAGCCTTCCCATTGCTCTCCCGGAAAGGAAGCTTCATGCTCTAAGAATTTCCCCTCAAGGTGCTCTGGCGATTGAGCTGGCTGCTGGGAGTTGGTGGGGGGGAGGACATAGGCAGGCATGGAAGTGGGAAAAGGGGTGAGTAGGGGCCTGAGACATGCCCAGGGTGCTGAGTTAGAGGCAGGCATGAGCTGGTCAGAAAGTATACAGAGATATTTAGCTGACACCCATGGTGTCTGCCATGGGCATGCCAGACCTATTCTGAGCCCATTTCAGATATCAATTCATTTTATTCTTATGATGACCCTTGAGGTAAGCTCAATTTTTAGTCCTCTTTACATGTGAGGAAAGTGAGGCACAGAGAGGGTGAGGAACTAGCCCAAGGATACACAGCGAATGGGGCAGCCCGTATTTAAGCCCGGGCAGACTGGCTGCAGAGTCTACTGCAGGAACTAAGAGTGGGTTAAAGGATACCAGGCCAAGGATGCCAGGCCAAGAATTCCGATGGGACCAGAGTTGCCCACCTCAGGGTGGCTGTTCTAACAGCCAGGCTGGAGCAGGGATGAGTCAGGAAGTGTCAGGGGGCAGTTAGTCCCTTGTTTGTGTTTGAATCCCTTCTGTGCCACCTCATGGTGGTGCAGATTCACTAAAGTCCCTCCAGTGATGGGGAGCTCACTCCCCGTCCCCTCCTTTACTCTCAGGGGTTAATCCAGAAGGGGTGGTGCAAGGCGGATCGTTCTGCCCTGTCTTGGGCCTTGTCTACCAACAGTGGTGGCTCACTTTGAAGGTCAGTAGTCCAGAGAGACACATGGATTCTGGCCAGCTCCTCCCGTAATTGCCGTATGACCTCAGGAAGTCACTGGCCCTCTCTGGGCCTTGGATCAAAACACCATAAAATGGGGAATTTGGGCCAATTTCCCAAATGATCTGTCAGCCTTGAGTTTACAAGTGGAAAGCAGTGGTCTCAGTGAGGGGGCTCCCTGGGGGAGGTGACATTAGGACTGACGATCAGAGGTGGGCAGCGACAGAGGCTGGCAGAAAGGAGAAGGAAAGAGGGGGACTGGGATGGACATAGTCCCTGTCGGCGGATGCTGGCTTTCCTTCCGCTGGTCTGAGGTGGGGGGAGGCAGTTTCAAAAGGAATAAAAATGCTGAGAAAAAACACAGAGCGAAACCTTAAAAATCACAGCCTAGGAAACTGTGGTCCTTCCCCAAAACACTTTCATGTCCTTTTTCTCAAGGGGTCCTGTGGTGCCACCAGGGCAGGATGAGGAAGCCATCTGACCTATAATTGGAGAGTTGAAGCCTGAGAAATTGGGGTTCCATTCCAAATGGTGGAACATAGGGACTGGCTCTCGATTGAAGGTTCCAGGTTGGTTGGAGGGAGGCCTGGTCCAGGAAGGAGACAGTGAGCTTCCTGGGACATCCCTCCCTTTAATGCTGCCCTCAAATATTCAGTTCAAAAGCCACCTCTTCCTGGAAGCCCCTCCATTGCTTTCTCTCAAATTCAGACTCCTTGTGTGCCCCTGGGTTGCTAGGCCTCCCTTCAACTGGCTTGTACAAGGCAGATGATTGAATCTGTCCCTGTGGCCAGTGCAGCTCCCCACAGGATGAGGATGGCTGTCTGTCAACACCCAGCTCCATCACAGGGCCAGCTGGTGTCTCTACAAGTGCTAGGCCTGTAGGTTCCCTGCCGGGCACTACAGTGTCCTGACGAGGCAAGAAGAACCCCTGGCCTCTGGAGCATTCTTGAGCAAGTCATTTAATCCCTTGGGCCTTAGGCTCTCTGTTTGTGAAATGGACCGGCGGTCGTGGCCACTTTACAGGGTGGGAGTGAGGATTACCGCAGGTGTGGGGGTGGGATAGGTCAGCACAGAAGCTGGCAGGTAGCAGGTGCTCAGCTAACAGAGGCCAAGGGGGCTCAGAGGTGCCCACTCAATGCCGGAGTGAAGGGATCTGGGTCTCCCCACATTTGGACAATACTGAATCCTAGTCCCCAGCGGAGACTGCGATGTCCCGCTGCTGTTCGGCTGCCCTGACCCTGGGAACTGGCTCTCCCTGGTGGTCATGTTGGGAAGCACCCTTCTCCAGCCCCTTTAAAGGGCGCCGTGGACGTGCTGATCCTTTGCTTCCTTCGCCCATCCATCCTGCAAGCCTTTATCCAGCAACCTCTGCACCAGGTCCTGTCCACAGAGATGGATCAGGAGCTCCCTGGCTGACTGAGGAGGGAATGCACCATCCTGCACTGCCTGGAGGAGGCTAGCAGGAGGCCTCGGTTGGTGGTGGGAACCAAAGCTGGGTGGAACTGACTATGGAGGGAGTTGAGGAAGGCTTCCTGGAGGAAGAGTCCTTTCTGAGCTAGGTCTCAGGGATGATGATGGGGAGGCTCCTGAGGAGAACTCAGAGGCCCCTTTTTTCCCTGTCTCCTCCAGGCCTGGCAGGGACAAGGTGGTGGTGGTTCCCGGTGGAACCCTTACCATCAGATCCTAGACAAGACTAGCTCATCACTTTTGGGTCCAGGAGGAAGATGCTATTATTAGGCCCACGTTGAGTGACTTGCACAAGGTTATGCAGCAAGCAAAAGGTAGAACTGTAACTTGAACTCAGCTGAGCTCTGCACAGCCACTGCCTCTTAAGTGCTCAGCTTCTGGTTGCTCTCGGGAAGTCCCCAGGCTGTTTCCACACTCCCCTCCCCACCTCACATCCCTGCAGCCCAGGCTCCCAGCTAACACTCTGGCCTCTTTCAGGTGGTGACTTCTCAGTGTGACTTCCGGGGAGGAAGATGGCTGCACAAGTGTTGCTGCAGACAGAGCTGTTCCTACTGAGCCTGCTCTTCCTGGCTCAAGGTGGTCTTTCCTGGGGGTGACCTGGGGCTGTTGTGACTTACATTAAAATGCTTCCATGTCTAGGGCAGCTGCCAGCACATATACTAACTCCTTTGGGCAGGCACTGGCCTGCAAGCACGACTTAGCTGGAGGATGGTACCTTGGAGAAAAGAAAAAGACTCCCCTTCCTTCTGACAGGTGCAGCCCCACAGTGCACAGCTTGGGGTGGGGAACATGAACTAGGTCTGAGCCCTGCTTGCCTCTGTAGCCAGAGCAACTTTGTGCAGTGCATAGCCTGAACCACCATCTATGACAGCCATGGCCTCACTAAATACTTTATTGCTGTTAAAAATATTATTTTGCCTTTGAAATTATTATTAATTCTCAGTTTGCTCTTTTCATATTTTGAAGCCAATAATTTTTTAGCTTGAAAGACTCACATTTTTGTAGACTCTTTGAGGTGTAGGCTCTTGGCATGTATGTGGATCCCAGGCTCTGGGGTCATGTATTCTCAGCTCAGGGCCTGTCACCTTCCATGCCCTCAATGGCCCCTGCTGCAGGGTCCCATCTGCAACCTTTGTCTCCTCAGGTGCCCATGGGGGTGGTCCCCGGGAAGACTTCCGCTTCTGCGGCCAACGAAATCAGACCCACAGGAGCACCCTCCGTTATGAGCAGACTCCTGATCTGCATATCTCCATCAGGAACTCCGAGGGAGCCTTCACAGTCCACGCCCCCTTTCCTGCAGCCCCCCAGGCTTCCCGATTCTTCCCTGACCCCAGGGGGATCTACCACTTCTGCCTCTACTGGAACCGCCATGCTGGGAGATTGCATCTTCGCTATGGGAAGAATGACTTCTTGCTGAGTGACCAAGCCTCTGGCCTCCTCTGCTTCCGGCACCAGGAGGAGAGCCTGGCCCAGGGCCCCCCACTGCTCGCCACCTCCGTCAGCTCCTGGTGGAGCCCCCAGAACACCAGCCTGCCTGGTGCTGCTGGCTTCACCTTCTCCTTCCACAGTAAGGCGACTTCCAGGCAGAAGGAACGCTTGGGCAAAGGTCTGGAGGCAGGGAAGACAAAATGCAAGGCAGGCTTGAAAGTGGACTGAGCTCTGAATGTCAGGTCACAGGCAGTGGGGAGCCATTGAAGGCATCTGAGGGAGGGAGGAGTGTGATCCACAGTGTGCTTTTTTTTAGGAAGCTTTGTGGGAAGGTAGGGGAGAGGGTGGAGGGGCAAAGACCCATCCGGAGGCTGCAGGGAAGATCTAGGTGAACGAAGGTGAGGTCTGAGCAGGGTGAGAGCAGGGAGAGTGGGAAGATGGGACTGGATATCAGGAGTTACAGGAAGGATTCTTTATCAATGTCAACATAGATCATTTATCCCCATTTCACAGAGGAGGAAACTGAGGCACAGACCGGCTGCCCAAAGTTGTACAGCTAGCAAATGGGAAAGGAAGGATTGGAACCCACCAGTTGATTGGCATGGTGGGGTGGGGGGGGGACAGGGAAGCAAGAAAGGTCAAAGGTTGGGAAAGCAGAGAGGCTGACTCTGAGGCCTGGAAACTGTCTTCTGCCAGGGTGTGACGGTGTGATGTGGCTGCTGTCTCCCACTAAGTGCTGAATGGGACAGGGAGGGGAAGGTGGCCAGAAGGAGCTTGAGGCTTTACTGGGGGTCTAGATTTCCCTGATTCTGATTTCTTTCTGGCAGCTGCAGATTGAGGCGGGGCTTCCCAGGGGTGGAGGACACAGCACTTTGCCCATGTTAGCAGGTCCAGGGTGGTGGGGTGGGCCTGGCTCCTAGTACTGTCCGGTGCAGCGGGCAGGGACCAGGACAGTCAGACAGTGGCTCCCCACCCACAGGCTAGAATTCTACCCTCCACTGGGGAGGATTTAGGACAAAGTTGGGCCTAGTTGCAAATTGGCATCCTGAAGAACAAATTTAGCTTGGTCTGGTTTGGCCTGCAGAGGGTTTTTAGAATACATGAGCCAGGGGTTCAAATCACCTAAAAGTCGGGCTTTTGGGGTTATAAATTCAAAAGATAGGGCTTCCCAGGGCCTGCCTTCCTCCATAGCCCAGGACATACCCCTTTGCCATAGACACCTCCTCCCTGTCTGCCTACCTCATCTGAGTCCCACCTGATCCTTCGAGCCACCTGAGCCTGCAGCCCTTGGGAGAAGGCTACCTGGAGGAGGGGCTGGAGCCCAGGGAAGGGGAGGGTGGTGGGTGTGGAGTCCCCAGAACCACCACACAGGTCCCCCACATCCCTCCTGAAAGTCCCTGGAATGGGCCTTCCCTGCTCCATGAATGCAGCCAGAGGGTGCCTAGGGAGGGGGCTGGTCAGGGTATATCCCACCCTGCCCTGCTGGGGCTGGCGTTGCTGGGGGGTCCATGAGACAGAGCCTCCATTTGGTTGGCCTCAGCTCTGGGTGACCTTGGGGGAGTCCTCTCCACTTCTTGGAGCCTCAATTTCCTCTTCTGTAAAGTGGAGATAGAAGCATTCAGAGTCATGAGGCTGACACAGGAGTACAGTGTGTGTGGCCCGGCTCCTCAGTCAGTAGCCTCAGGTGGGTCTATCTACCCTCCCCAGATCCTCCCCAGAAGGCCTCCCACAATGCCTCAGTGGACATGTGTGAGCTGAAGAGGGACTTGCAGCTGCTCAGCCAGCTCCTGAAGCATCCAGGGAAGACCTCCAGGCGGCCCTCGCCCCGCCCTGCCAGCCAGTAAGTGTGGCTACCCAGGTTGTGAGGGGAGAGGAGGAGGTGTCCAGCAGATCTGGCCCCCAGCAGGGCAGGGACCTGGATGGGAAGCCAGCTGGAGGCCTTCCCTGCGGCTGGAATGTTCCCTGGACTTCTGCTGGTCTTGCCATCTCCTCCTGGGGAGTTGAGATACAGGCCCTGAGACCAAGTCCCTCACCCGTCTGAGTCAGTAAAAGCAAATATGACACCCAGCATCCCAAGAAAGCTGCACCCAAGCCCTCCTCCCCACCAGTAAAAGAGAAGCGGTCAGTGCATTTTAGAGCTCAGCAGACGGAGGCTCAGAGACGGGTAGGGCTGCTCCAGGGTCACCGTGCAGGTCAGCGCAGGCAGAACTGGGCCAGAACACGGTGTGCTGAGTCCCAGGACAGCCTGCCCCACCCCACCATTCCTCCCCCTCTCCTGTTTGCTCCGAGGACCCAGCTTCCTCTGCCCATCTGCCCTCATGGGGCCATGCTTTCTCTCCTGCACTCAGCTGGCTGTTTTTCTCTTTTGTCCCCTCTTCTCTCTCCCTACCTCCTTCTGCTCTCTTTGTCTCTGCCTCTCTCCTGTGTATCTGCTAGAGTCCCTTCTCTCTGCCTCGGTCTCCCTGCTGGCCTGGATCCCCTTCCCCAGTCACCTCCCTCTCTCTCCTTCCTGCCAGGCAGCTGCAGAGCCTGGAGTCGAAGCTGACCTCTGTGAGATTCACAGGGGACACGGTGTCCTTTGAGGAGGACCGGGTCAATGCCACGGTGTGGAAACTCCAGCCCACAGCCAGCCTCCAGGACCTGCACATCCACTCCCAGCAGGAGGTCAGGCTTGGGCTCAGGCCTGGGCCAGGGCCAGTGGGAGGCAGAGGCTGTGAACACTTCCCGCAGTGCAGCACCCCCACCTTGGCCTCTCCCTGGGGCCTCCCTGGAAGGTTCCAGGCCCAAGAATAACCCTCCTCAGTCAGTGGTTACAACATGGTCCTGAGAACCCTTCCTGGCACAGGTTGGGGACAGAGGTGTCAGTGGGGGGCACCTGGGGCACACCTGTGTGGACAGAAGACCAACCTCAAATGTCTGTCCATGCCCCCCTGTCTTGAGACTGCCCCTTGAGTGGGTCTGGCTCCCTGAGAGCCACACACACTGCCCATATGGCCACCATACCGGGCCACTATAGGCAGAGTTGGCATCTGAAGCTCCAAACAGCAGAACACCACGTGGTTCTCCCAGACCTGTTTGCTCCTGGGTTATAACCTCAAGGCTTCCAAGCCAGAGCTGGTGCTAAGGAAGGGAGGGATGAGAAGGGCCGTCGTGAGTCAGGCATGACTTCCTGGGAGACGGGCTTAGAGATGCCAGTGTCCAGGAGGGAATGTGTGTGTTGCGGAGGTGGATCTGGGGGTCCCGGAGGTGTGTGTATGTTGGGGAGGTGGACCTGGGGTCCTAAAGGGACTCTGGTCTGCAGGAAGAGCAGAGCGAGGTCCGGGAGTACTCGGTGCTGCTGCCCCGTGCACTCTTCCAGAGGACCAAAGGCCGGAGAGGGGAGGCGGAGAAGAGACTCCTCCTGGTGGACTTCAGCAGTCAAGCCCTGTTTCAGGTATGGGACCCTCAGCCATGTACCCTCCCCTGGGGAAAGAAGTTTTTGTCTTCCAGAGAGGCAGAAAGAAGGCATGCAGCCAAGCTCCGTCCTCCAGGGGTCAAAGCCTTCCTTGTAAAGTCAGAACTTGGACTGCCATGTGCAGATCTCCCCGTGAGAGGCATAAGTGGCGTTGTTCTCACTGCAGCATAAATGACTCCATTGCAAGAATTGGCTCCAGACGGAGACTCAGCATCCCAGAGCGATATGCTAGGAGAGACCAGGGTCTAGAGAGGCGAGGGGACTAACTTCCGGGACTTTCTTCTCAGCCCTGAACCCCCTTCCTACTCTTTTCCCTTTACCCCATCTGTCTAGGACAAGAATTCCAGCCAAGTCTTGGGTGAGAAGGTCTTGGGTATCGTCGTGCAGAACACCAAAGTAGCCAACCTCCCGGAGCCCGTGGTGATCACCTTCCAGCACCAGCCACAGCCGGTGAGTGTGAGCAAACCAACCGAGGGGACAATGGTTTCTGCTTGGCCATGTCCTCCTCACCTCCCTTGACCCTCCTGACTCACTTGTCTTTAATAAAAAGATTGCCTGGTTAAGGGCACTGACCAGTTGGGTCCAAATGGGGTGGGCAGTGGCTTGACACTGTTCTATACTTCCTCTGCCTGGTCCATAAAGGGTGGACTGTCATGGGATCCACTCTCCTTCTTTCTTGTCCCCATAGAAGAACGTGACTCTACAATGTGTATTCTGGGTTGAAGACCCGACATGTGAGTGTGGAGGGGTCTCTGGGCTGGACAAGTATCTGGAGGAGAAATGGGGTCCTGGAGGGTGGGGGAAGTGTGGTTAATCAGGGAGGGCTTCCTGGAGATGGCAGGCTAAGGATCTGCCAGGGGAAGCAAAGGCTTGGAAGAATGATACAGTCTTGCATTGGGCGGGGGAGGGGTGCAGGTATAATGGGGTGCTAGGGGACTGAGCTTGATCAGAGCCCTGTACTGTTCCCTTCTCAGTGAGTGGCCCAGGGAGTTGGAGCAATGCTGGGTGTGAGACCATCAGGAGAGAAACTGAGACGTCCTGCTTCTGCAACCACCTGACCTACTTTGCAGTGCTGATGGTGAGTGGGCCCTTGTGGCCTCAAAGCCACACCACAGGCCCAGCTCTTGTTCTGTGCTAGCACTCTTCACATATTAAGTAGTCCTCATCACAACCCTCCAAGGTAGCTCCTGGTGGTATCCCATTTTATAGATAAGGAAATTAAGGCTCAGAGAGGTTAAGCAATTTATCCCAGGTCACACAGCTAGTAAGTGAAAGAACTGGTCTGTAAAGCCCTTGCTCTTTATTCTCAAATTTTAAGGTGTGATAAAAATGCAGATTCTTGGTCCTGACCTAGGATCCTGATTCCACAGGGCTGGGGCCTGGAGCGTGTTTCTAATGAGACCTTGAGTGGATGCTGAGGCCCAGCATGGAGGCCCCTGAGGTGGGCTCCAGTGCCCACCAAATCTCAGAAGCTTTGTGTCCCAGGCTCATGCTCAGAATCTTAGGGTTCTCTCTGTGGCTTGAACACCCCTGGGGGTGGGGAGCTCACACCCTCACAGGAAACCTTTCCCCATATTGACTGTTATAGAAAAATAGTTACTGCCAGGACAGGAAGGGGCTTCTCTGGTGAAGGGGTCTTAGTCTTTGTGAGTCAGGGACTCATCTGAGAGGGCGGTGAAAGCTATAGACCCCCTTCCAGAAAAATGCGCTCACAGGACCACATTCTGCTCAGTTAGGAGAGGGGGTTTATAGGTTCCCAAGACCCATCAGAGACCACAGGTTAGCCCCTTATCTAGGGCAAACCCTTAATGTTGAGTTGGGAATCCTGAGGCCAGCCCTGGCTTGTCTCCCGGGTGCAGGTCTCCTCTGTGGAGGTGGACGCCGTGCACAAGCACTACCTGACCCTCCTCTCCTACGTGGGCTGTGTTGTCTCTGCCCTGGCCTGCGTCCTCACCATCGCTGCCTACCTCTGCTCCAGGTAGGGCCTGGGGAGGGGCGGGGTGAGGGGAGGAGGACCTCCATTCCACACCCCAGGGCAGGACCCCACAGTTGTGGAGACTCGCCCTGGAGATTGGCCCATCCTACCGACCACAAAATGTGTGTATATTTGGGGGAGCCGTAGGGGTGCAGTGTGAGCTCTGGGGGTCACATTTTATCTTCAGATCTGTGGTGGTTGGATAGCATTTACAAATTTTAATTAATTGCCAACATTTAAAATTGGGAGAGTTCATATAAGAATCTTTATTTCTGCCTTTGAATAATCAGATGTGAGACCAGTGGGTACACTTAATAGTATAATGGTAATGATAGTGATAATAGTTAACACTTGCATCGAGCTTCCCACGTGCCATTCATTGTTCTGAGTGCGTCACAAGTATAAACCAGGTTCATCCTCACAATGGCCCTATGAACGAGTGCTCAGAGAGGGTGAGTCGTTTGCCTGAGGTCACACGACAAGGAAGTGGCAGAAGTTGTCAGATGGTCAGTGCTTGACTTGGCCTAAATTGGGATTCACTTGCAGTCAGGCCCTGGGCCCTTTGGGGTAGAGAAGAGACACCTTTAGTTTTGGGGACACTCGGGGTGTCCTCACTGTCCTTGACCAGGAGGAGGGGGGGGCGCATGTGTGTGCAATATGACTGTGTCGTGCATGTCCACAGCTGTGCACATGGGGGCTAAGTAGGTGACGGTGATGAGGAGGGACAGGTGATGGCTCAGTGGAAGGCTTGAGGCAGGGGCAGGAGCCCCCTAACACCTTATTGACCACAAATGCCCCCGAGGACACAGGGACAGGAACCCTTAGGAATTTAGCTTCTTATCTCTGCCATCCTTCTACTTCACAGATGAGGAGACTGAGAGTCTCAGGGGAAGGGACCAGCCCAAGGTGGTACCACGAGTTAGGAACAGGGTGGGGGTGGGAATTCAGGACAGTGACACTGGAGCTTGCATGGTCTGCTGCGCCTGCTAGGACCCCTTAGAATCCCGGAGTGGGAAGAGGGGTGGGATGTGCACACACGGACTTGCGAGCATGCAGACGGACAGATGCGCACATCCTACACTCACAGATGCAGACACACAGTCGTGCAGACAGACAGATGCAGACCAAGAATGGCATGGATTCTCCAAAACAGTAAAAACAATGAAGTCTTTCCTCTCTGACTTTGGCATCACCTGTCTGGTTTATTGTAGTGGCTGATTTGTGTTCCTCACTCTGCCTGGCTAAGGCTAGTGTTAAATGTGCACATGGTGCCCAAGCCTATGTGTAGGCTGGGAAGGCTGCCTGGAGGAGGAGGAGGAGAAGTGGGCACACCCTTCCTCCCTGCCTTTCCACACTGGCCCACCAAGGTGCCCCTGCCCCTGCACAGGAGGAAGTCTCGGGATTACACCATCAAGGTGCACATGAACCTGCTGCTGGCCGTCTTCCTGTTGGACGTGAGCTTCCTGCTCAGTGAGCCAGTGGCCCTGACGGGCTCTGAGGGTGGCTGCTGTGCCAGCGCTATCTTCCTGCACTTCTCCCTGCTCGCCTGCCTCTCCTGGATGGGCCTTGAGGGCTATAACCTCTACCGACTCGTGGTCGAGGTCTTTGACACCTATGTCCCTGGCTACCTGTTCAAGCTGAGCGTTGTGGGCTGGGGTAAGTGGGTGGGAGTGAGGGTCTCTTCCTGGCTCAGGAGAGGGCTGTTAGTGGGCCCTGCACATCTGCCTCTCCCACTCGGCTTCTAGCAAAACATAGGTGCCTGGTTCTGCTTCTTTACTTATCTCTCTGACTTCCCTCAGTACTTCCTTCACCCACCCATCCTCAGGGGTCCTTCACCTTGACTGGGTCAAGGTCCTCTTTAGGAAGATGAAATGGTGAGCCCTGTCCCCAAGAAACACTTCCAAATCCTCCACCTTGCTCATTCCATTAAAAGAGGGATTTGCAGGCAAGGCCACCACATATGGATGTGCAGGTTGGGCACTGCTCAAAGACCCCCAGCTGGGAGATGAATGCGGCTGAAATCCAGTCCTCTTCCACTCACCTAATTCACTCAGGTTGTCAGTGGCCCTGCCTGTAGATCCCCCTGAGACTCAGCTAACAGCTTCCCTATGGCTTTGACATTTTGTTCTTGGCCAACAGTCCAATCCGCCTATGGCCCAGACCTCTCATGTCAGACCCAGAGCCCAGGGGCTCACACAACAAATCTTTTTGGACATTGTGCAGACCCCCAAACTCCACATGTCCCTAACCCCTGCTCCTCCTGTGTTTCTCGTTGGGCCCCTCCTTAGTTTCCTCCTCCATTTGTGTGAAATCCCTTGAGTGGGCTCTGTGTCAGGACCCAGGTGTTTGGAGGTGGGTCACCTCCTCCAGGGAAATTTCAATCTCCACCTAATGGATGAGGTCAAGGTTGAGTGCAGACATCCCTGGGGACAAAACTCTTGCTGTCACCTCGAACCCCACCCAATCAATGTCCTGTCTGCTCCTCTCCTCTCTTGTGACATCCAGCCCCTCAGCAAGGATCTGCAGGCCCGTTCTCCTATGGGCACCCAGGGTGGTGAGGGGGCAGGGGTAAGGTCAGGAGAAATGTCCTCCTCTCATGAGAAACCTAAACTGGAATGGAGAAAAGGAGGGTCCATGCTTGTGGGACCTTCCCCAGATGGGGTCTGGTGGGGGAGGCTCTGGTAGCACAGGCCTGGGAGGGGGTCGCACCCCCTAGACCCACCTGAGGGTTGGGGAGGGGTGGGCTTCAGAGTATGAGATGTGAAACTCCACACTTTGCTGTCCTCAGGCTTGCCCATCTTCCTGGTGACCTTGGTGGCACTGGTGGATGTAAATAACTATGGCCTCATCATCTTGGCTGTGCACAGGACTCCAGAGAGTGTCATCTACCCTTCCATGTGAGTGGCTATGTGAGGTGGGGGGCAGGAATGCAGACTTCTGGGTGCAAAGGCCAGAGAGCAGCCTGGGTCTGGGCTATGTTGGCCAGGAGACTCCTGGTTCCAGTATACTGGAGGTATTGGTCTGGCAGTGGCTGGAACACTGGGCTAAGGGTCATGGGGGTTGAATTAGGCCTGGATCCTCCACTCACTTGCCAGTGACCTTGAACAGGTCCTGGCCATTCTCTGAGCCTCAGTTTCTTCATTTGTGAAGGTGCTATGGGTTGGAGCAGATGAGCACCACCATGTTTCTTTGCTGCACTCCTGTTTCCCCAGGCAGATGGAAAGACTGAGGCCCAGAGAGGGTAGGGATTCTCTCTTGGCCACACTGAGGGCCAGTGCGCTGCTCAAGGGCACCGAGCTGGGTGACAAGTAGGGCTAATAGTCACCCTCCACTCACCTAATTTACCCAGGCTGGTTGTGGCCTTGCCTGTGGATCCCCCTGAACCTAGACTGGAAGCCAGCATTCCTGAACTCCAGGTTGGGAAAGATTTTTTTCCATTGGTTCAGTGTTTTTGAAATTTTTATCCCTTCACATCACTACACAGTGATTTTTGTCTTACCTTTGTACTATCTGTATCATTACTTACTTAATATTTTTCTTTAGATCATCTGATTTGTTAAGTGCATTTTTTAAAAATTGTATCAACACTATAAATAGAAAGCAAGCATCACTTGCCATAAACCATGAGTAATCATGAAGACAAACATGATGACAACCATGGAAGTGCTTCTCCAGCCCAGCTGTGCGCTCAGCCCTCACACCTTTGTCCACAGGTGCTGGATTCGGGACTCCCTGGTCAGCTATGTCACCAACCTGGGCCTCTTCAGCCTGGTATTTCTGTTCAACATGGCCATGCTGGGCACCATGGTGGTGCAGATCCTGCGGTTACGCTCACACACCCAAAAGTGGCCCCATGTGGTGACACTGCTGGGCCTCAGCCTGGTCCTTGGCCTGCCCTGGGCCTTGGTCTTCTTCTCCTTTGCTTCTGGCACCTTCCAGCTTGTCATCCTCTATCTCTTCAGCATCATCACCTCCTTCCAAGGTAGGTATGGAGATGACCTCAGCCCCAGGGCTAGGCAGGGAGCCTAAACAAGGAGCACGGGGCAAGGAAGGAGGTGACCCAGGGAATCTGAAGGCTTCCCTTCTCTGGGCCTCAGTCTTTCCATTCATGAAATAGGGGCATCCAGGCCACAGTCGACAAGTCTTTATTGAGCACCTACTATGTGTAGACCCTATGCTAAGGCTTGGGGCTACAGTGGTGAGCTGGTTTGGTGAGGGCCTTGCTTATGAAGCTCCACTCTAGTGGGGAAGACTGAGCATGAGCAAGCAAGCACACAGCCATCAAAGGCCATCTCAGGGAGGGGGCTAGTGACAGCGGGCAATGTGACATACAGGGCCTGAGCTAGGGTGGGAGACACTTAGGGAAGGTGGCTGGGAGGCTTCTCTGTATTGGAGACACTTGAAGACAACAGAAAGATCCTTCTATGGAGAGATCTAGGGCCTCGTTACTCCAAGTGTGGTCCACAGACCAGCAACATCATTGGGAGTTTGTTAGAAACACAGAATCTGGCCCACCCCAGACCTGCTGAATCAGAATTTGCATTTTAACAAGATGTCCTGGGGGATTCATGTGCACATTACTGGTTGAGGAGCCCTGGTCTAGGGAAGAGAGCTCCAGGCAGATGGAGAAGCAAGAGCAAAGGTCCTGAGGCTGGAACAAGGTTGTGTGTGGAGGGAGGAATAGTGTGGCTGAAGGGTAGCGAGTGTGGTGCAGGATTGTAAGGGCTCTGGCTTGATGCCAACAAAGTCCCTTCCTGCCCTACCTGCACCCCTCTGTACCCTGCCTCCCCCATGTCATTCAGACACACTCGCACACCTCCCCCACCCCCACCACTGTTCTTGGCCTTGCTGAATGGGGAGGGGGTTGCATGGCCAGGTGCAGGGGCTCACGTGGGGTTTCAAGGCCAGCCTCCCACTCAGAGTCACCACAGAACTAGAGTAGGGGTTGAGGGAGAGGGGAAGATGTTACCAAACTCCAGTTTTTTAACTTTTGAGTCTTCATTTTCTCACCTGTGAAATAAAGAGAACTCTGTGAGGATTGTAAGTAAAGCCCATGTATTCACATAAACATTTATTGAGCTGTTAATAAATTACAGTAGCGTTATTTGTAGGGGGAGCGATATTGCACAGTGCTTAAATGAGGGGGCTCTGGAGCCTGATCACCACAGTCTCACTGCTGGCTCTGCTGAACCCCTTAGTGGGGCCTTCCTGGGCCTGGTTCCTCATTTGTGAAACGGAATAGTAATGAATAGGACTCACTCATAGGAATCTTGAGAAAATACCGTGAGACGATGCCCAGGGAGTTGGCACAGTGTCTGGCCATCAGGCACATAGTAGGCACCCCCTGGATCACGTGGTACCCATGGCATGTGTTGGGAGAAGTCTGGGGGAGGAGGTGGGGTAGGTCTGAGTCAAGGCGGCTCTGGGAGAGAAGAGGAAGGCTGGGGGTGGGGGACTGCCCTGCCCCCGCCTGCTGAACCCTGTGCCCCTTGCTGCCCACAGGCTTCCTCATCTTCCTCTGGTACTGGTCCATGCAGCTGCAGGCCCGTGGCCGCCCCTCCCCGCTGAAGAGCAACTCGGACAGCGCCAGGCTCCCCATTAGCTCGGGCAGCACCTCGTCCAGCCGCATCTAGGCCTCCAGCCCACCTGCCCGGTGTGAGGAAGCAGAGACACAGCCTCCCCTCACACTGCCTGTGGCCCCCGCAGCCGGGCCCAGCCCTTGGCCAGTCAGTCGGACACTTGAGAAAGCCTATGGACCTTGGAGGGATGGGGCTGTTGCCATGGCTGCCAGACTCTAGGCTGGCATTCTGAATTGGCCTCAGGGACTACTCGGTTCTTGGGTCCAGCTCCCAAGGGCTCAGGAATGCACCACCATGCTGGTTATGGGGCTGTCCTAACCTAGGGCTTTTCTTACCACCCCAGGCCCAGCCCTTGTTGCTGCGGGTTGGGACTCACAGGCCCTAGTGTCAGGCCTTGGATTTTGGAGGCCTGGTACATCCTCAGCCCTGTGCCCCTGCCCAGGAGAGAAAAGTGGCTGTGGCTGCTCTGTCTCTGGTAGTCACCATGTGGGCACTTTGCAGCCCCTGACATTTTAACCTAAGCGTGGTATCTAGGGTAGAGGGGCTAGGGTAGAGCTTTGGAGTCAGACCCCTGGAGGAGGAGGTGTCCCCTCCCCAGAGCACAGCAAGTGCTCGCCTACCTCTGACTGACCCCAGGGCCCTCTCCCTCTGTCAGCTGCCCCAGTCCTCCCTCTTTCTTCCCAGGTCCTCCCCTCCTCTCCTGTGGTCTCCCTAGTGCCCCACTCACAGCTTGGGGTCCCCAATTCCAATGCTGTATTTTGGGTAGTGGTTGCCAAGAGCCGCCTGGTGCCTGCTGTAAACATTTATCTACTGCATAGGCCTTGCCTGCCCTGACTCAGGCTTAGTATCGATGCCTGGATGGGGCTAGGTCCATCTGTCCATCTGGGCCTCTCTCTGAGCTGTATCACCCTTGTACACACCTCAAAGGGGCCCTCAGCCTCTCCAGAAGCCTTCTTGTGGCAAGATCTAAGGAACGTAACAGTTTTGTCTTATTTCCATCTCAGCGCCCCAAAGACTGGGACATAACTCCTCCAGTGACAATGGCCTAGAGCCTGGTGCTCTCCTAATGGGTCATCTCCAAATCTCTGCAAATGGCCCTGGCATACCCAGCAGCCCATCATGGCTAATTCCGTCTAACAAGCACACACTAGTCAATCACCAGCCTCTGCTAGCTGGTAGGGACACAAATGACCAGACCTGGTTGCTTCCCCTATGAACCTTCAGTCTGATGTGTGGGGCATGAGCTTTTGGAGCTACAGGCACCGAGTCCAGGAGCCATCATTTCTGGCTGGGAATCTAGGAAGACTTCCTGCAGGAGGTAGCATTTGACCTTGGTCTCAGCCTTTAAGATAGGGAGAATGTTCTTTTTAAGTACCAATTCATTTGTCTTTTGATATTAAAGAGAAGTACATGTTCATTGTAGAGAACTTGAAAACTGTAGAAAAGTAACAAGGAGAAAAATAAAAATTAGCTGTCTTATTGCCTAACAAACCAGCATAAATATTTTGGAGCATTTCCTTCTGAGCTTTTTCCTGTGCCTCTATTAAAACGGCCACTCATACAAACACCTTAGGGCCAATCAGAAAACATGAACAAGAGAAAGGGCTGTGTGCGGGTGGGGAAAAGAAAAAACAAACTGCTGGAACCCTTATCAACCCTGGCAAAGGGGAGGATAAATGGCAACTTTGTGTCAGTGCTGGGGAGGCAATGCGGAGTGGTGGGGTCTGTGGTCATCTGGAGATTATAAACCCCATGCTGACGGGGCAGCCGCTAGTCACTGTCTTGCAGGAATGAGGACCTACCTACCTTTTATGAAAAATGAGAAATCCAAATTGAGGTGTGAAATCTCCTGATTTAAAAATCTGTACAGGGGCCGGCCCGTGGCTCACTCGGTAGAGTGCGGTGCTGATAACACCAAGGCCACGGGTTCGGATCCCATATAGGGATGGCCGGTTCGCTCACTGGCTGAGCGTGGTGCTGACAACACCAAGTCAAGGGTTAAGATCCCCTTACCGGTCATCTTTAAAAAAAAAAAAAAAAAAATTTGTACAAATCCAAAAAATATTCTGGCCAAAGAGATCACATTGAGGGGCTGAATTCAGCCTTGTCTGCGCATTTGATGTATAAACCAGTTTATTGACTCGTCTAAAGCAGGTGGGATGCAAGAAGGAAATGATTGGGCTTTTCTCCCACCCCGCCTTTGACCTTGTTCCACCAAATCCCTCCTCCCCATCCTGTGACGTGGCTTAGGCAAATCTGGTAGGTTTCTTCCCCCCTCAATTACGAGAACACTCACGTTTGACCATTGCTCTTTGCGTTCAGGTATAAGATTCCAGTGCAGTGTAAATCAAAGCTCGGCGTCCGCACCCGCGCTTCCCTCCACAGTTTCCTCCCTCCTCTCCTGGCCACTCCTTGGTAGCAGGCGTGGACTGGCAGTGCCCTCTTCCTGAGGGGTGAATGCTGTCAGGTCTGGCCAGAGGGCTTTAGACCTTGCTCACCTGGAGCCGTTGAGACAAGCTGGGGGTAAGAGGTGGCAAAAGGGGACACTATGGTTCTGTTTGCCCTGGGATTTGAGGGTCCAGGGCTCTGTAACTGACTCCAGGCCAGTCCCTGGCATCCTGGGTCCTAGGAGGGGTGTCCTTCAGAGAAGGGCTGTAGGGGGAGGTGGCCTGCCACCGTCCTAGCTGCCCTGGTCCTGGCTTCCCAGGTGGGCTGGACGCTCTTTGTCCCTGTCTGCAGATCTCCAGGCCTTTCTTCACAAATTGGCATCCATGAGCTGCTCTGAGGTGGGCCCAGCATGCCACAGTCCACATCTCAGCTGGGAGGGAGGGAGGTCTTCCAGGGGAAGGCCGGCTGGGTGGGGAGGAGAAGCATGCCTGGCAGTTCTAATCCACCTCCTGGCCTTCCCTGCTGAGGAAGTTTCTGGAGCTCAGGAACCCCTGGGTTCTGACCTGCTGCTCCATGCCAGAGTCCCTCCTGCCTCCCCACCCCCCATGAGTGACTCCACCATTTCCTTCCTACCTCTCCCCAGGCCCAGGGTGCTCAGCAGGGGAGGAAGGGGAAACACAGGCCAGCTGGGGCTGGGCAGCTCTCCAGTCAGACCCTAGGCAAGCAGGGCGAGCTCTGGCCCTGCAGGCCTGAGGGGTACCTTTCACTTTCTGATCTCTCAGTGGCCACGGGATCACGTCAAACACCTTGGCACAGCTTGCACACGGCTTCCTTGGGACCCCAGGGTTGGAGCCTGAGTGGTCAGCCCCACCCCTTCCATCAGGCTGAAGCCCATGTGTGTTTGCTGCCCCCATTTCCTGCCAGGGCCAGTGGTGACCAGCCAGGGATGATGACAATGATTTCATGGTACTGGTGATTATAAAGTGATAGTGATAGCAATGGTCACACCCACCACCTGAACAATTCCACATGAATCCTCTCATGGGCTCTTCACAGGCCTCGTGAGCGGCTCAGAGAGGCAGACAACTCATACGAGGTCACCTAGCCAGAAAGTGGCTGGGATGGGCATCAGTCCAGGCCTGACCAACACCCAGAGCCTACACTCCGGTCCCCCACCATCCTGCCTCGCTGTCCCTCCTGTTATCTAGCCTGGTGGGGGAGGCTCGGGTCCTGCAGGAACAATTCATCCTCTCCTCCCAGGACCCCAGCAGAGGTGGGCTTGAGTCCCACCTTGTTCAAACCATGGGCACCACCACATCCTTGTCCTCATCCCTACAGTCAGGCTATTTTCCCAGCATATTACAGGTTTCATCAATCCCTGACACAGCCCTAGGAGGCAGCCCCATTGCTGTATCCACTTTACACAAGAGGAAACAGGCTCAGAGTGGCCCCCAGCTTGCAAGAGGAGGGGTCTGAGTAGATGTGCCTGACTCTAAAGCCTGTGTTCATCACTAATTCCCATGGGGTCTTCTCCAGTGTGGAGGTCTCCATGGCTGCTAGACCCCAGCCCCATGCACCCACCTCAGCAAGGCCCTGGGAGCACTCCTGGGTGGGTTCAGCAGCTCCCTCTGCAGGTGGGCTCAGGAGTGGGGTGAGGCTCGGAGCACTGCCCGGTTCCCCACATTCACCTTTCACAATCCAACTGATGGAGCCATTGAGCAGGAAGCATGAGAAAGAGGCCACAGGAAGCAGTGGGGCGGCAAGGGTGGGGGCAGGCTAGCTCGGCAGAGCTTGGGATCAGACGGCCAGACAGCTGCAAGGCTCCAGCTGGCGTGGGCAAGGCTGACCAAGGATGGTGACACCCTGGGTCCTGGGGACCCTGTTCGTCTTGCTCCTGGGCTCAGGTGAGCACTTGGCTCCTCACCCCCTCCTGCCAAGCCTGGGAGACCCTGCTGTGCAGAGGAGAGAGGGATGGGGGTGCAGTGGAGGCATGAACAGGGACAGGGACGGGAGGATGTGAGGAGTCAGGTATCTGGAACATGTCCTCCAAGGACCCCACCCTGACCACCTTAGCACTTCCTTTAGCCTTGCCCCTCGGGGTCAGTCCTGTTGTCCTGACAAAACTTACTCAGCACTGGGTCTCAGATAGCCTTAGTCTCCCCACTATGCCCTGGAGATGGGGTAAGATGGAGAGTGCTCTCCGGCCATGGCTCCCTGGACAAGCTATTTTCCAGCCGGCCTCTGAGCTCCTGGGGAAGGGAGTCAGAACCCTGTGGAAGCTGAGGCCAGACAGGGCTTGCATCCTGTTCATCTGGCCCTCCCCCATACACACCACCCTATACTGCTCTCCCTGTCCTGTCCTGACAATGGCCCATGGTCCTCAGTGACCCGAGCTGGGACCCACACTCCTCCCACACCTTCATGTCTGGGTCTCACATGCAAACATGTGGTGGTTCTCCAGAGGCAGTCGAAGGACCCAGGCCTTGCCCTTGCTGTCCTCTCTCCCAGGAAAGCTGCCCCCCACCCCTTGCCCACCTGGCTACTCTATTGACGCTCCCTGGCTGCTCCCTCAGGCAGAGGAGTGTGCTCGCTCCCGAGAGCTCCCTTCTCAGCGCCCTGCGTGTCTGTCTCCCTGTGTGTCTGTTCAGCATGCGGCCATGTGACTTTGGCCACATGGATCAGCCTCTTTGAGCTTCAACGAATCCTCTTCTCTTCAAATGCTGGGAGACTGAGTGAAGTGCAAAGTTCAGTCCCAGGCACAATGACGGGTAGAAAAGGTCGGTGCTGTCTTCCTAGTGGCCTGGGGAGGCCCTGGTCCAGAGCAGGCTGTCAGGCAGCACTGCATGGAGTAATTAATTAACTTAGTAACTGGTGGTGGCTGTTATCAGGTCTCAGTGGCATCATAAGGACTCTGGGCCCTTCCTGAAAGCTGCAATTTGCTGGTTGGGTCTTCCAGGCTCCTCCAAGGGATGGCATTTACCCTATGCTGATGTGGGTACTCTGGGCTGGGCAATGCATCATCCACGTGAGTTGATGTGAGGAGCTTTGGGAGATGTATCTGGAAGTTAGACTCCTCCCTCTGCAGAGGTTATGGGTTAGGCACCATTCATCCATTTGCCCATCCACGCATTCATTCATTCATTCAAGAAGCATGGATGGTGTCCTCTGCTCTGTGCCAGGCCCCGTGCTCCCTGGTTCCATGTGGTCCCTGCCCTCAAGGGGCTCACGGTTTAGCAGGGTGACAGGGTATTCAAAGGAGTCCCAGGACTGTGAGGGCCTCGATGTGGGGACTGGGCCAGCGGCAGGCAGATGCAGACTCTTATGGGCAGTGGAGGTGCTTCAATAAAGGGACACTTTGCAAAGGTGTGGGCAGGGTGAGGGGAACAAGAGGGTGGTTGCTGGCAAGACTGACACCTGAGGGCAGCTCTCAGCAGCACGTGGCCTGAAGGGCAAGGGAGGGAGCGGTCACCAGGCCTCTTGGAGAACAGCCTGTGGCTGCAGAAGGGTGGAGCAGTCCACTGGCGGTGGATAAGGAGGGAGAGGCTGAAGGGGCAATGGGGGGCAGGGTGGGGGACAAATATCCACCCTACCCTTCTCCTGCCCTCTGACCTCCAGCTCATCCCCCGTTTGCTGAACCCAAATTGAGGCAGTCCGAGGAGGCCAGCCTCTGGGGCAGAGCAGGGTGGACAACCGCAGGGCTGGTCTGGGGGTTGCAATGGGGGGAGGGGGCACCGTCTCACACACAGGCCGAATTCAGCTTCTCCTTGTTTAGGCTAAATGCTTCCAACATCTTCAAAAAATAATTATGAGGGCTGGCCCATGGCTCACTCGGGAGAGTGTGGTGCTGATAACACCAAGGCCACGGGTTCGGATCCCATATAGGGATGGCCGGTTGGCTCACTTGGGCAAAGTCAAAGGTTAAGATCCCCTTACCAGTCACCTTTAAAAAAAAAAATTATGAAAAAAATATTTAACAATCTTCTCTGTGCTGTGGGCTTGCCGAGGGCTTCACCTACATGACTGCACTGAAATTCACAGCACGTTGGAGGGAGGCTCTGTTATTACCCACCCGTGTGCCACCTGCACCCGCGCCCAGCACCCACTCGCAACCCCTCAGGCAGACTGTGGGCCTGGGACAACAGAGAAGGGCACCTCCCCTCGAGATGACAATCTCCTCCTCTCCTCTCTTTCCTCTCTTTTCCCTCTTCTCTCCCTTCCTCTTCCTCTCCTCCTCCCCTTTATTTAAAGCACAAACATGGATCATATTATATACATACTCATCTATCACTTGACCTTTGCCATTAATTGATGTATCATCAATATCTTTACAAACTAACGGAAATTTAAAGTTCCTTTATAAACTAAGTAAAACAGCATTAAGTTTGGCCTGTTAGCTCAGTTGGTTACAGACCACTGTTACAACACCAGGGTCTAAGGGTTCAGATCCCAGTACAGGCAAGTTGCCAAAAAACAAAATAAAAAAGCCCATTGTCACAAAAGATCCAATTATTATAAAATCCACTCTAAAATGTTATTTTTTTTACCCTATGTCTACTCTAACTTTGTTCTGCCATTATCTTTATTGTGACTTTTATTTTTTGTCTTAATGATTAAAAATGAACTGGTTTGTTTTAAATGGTAAAAATAATACTGTGCATGACTTTTTTTAAAAAATCAAACACCAGAGAAGGGTATGAAAAATGGAAAGCAAATGTCCCCCTGCCCTCTTCACGCCCAGCACTACCCATCTCAGAGGTAGCTCCCCAGTTCGTGGTGTACCAATCTGAAAAGTAAAGATACACAGTGAGTCAAGACCCCTTTCCCACCCCCAAATGGAGAAAGGGTACAAAAAGCAGTTTGCAGAAAAAGACGTGTAAGCAGCCAGCAAATATAGAGACAGATGCTCAAACTCCTGCTTAAATTAAAATAAGATTTCATTTGACTTCTGAGATTGGCGAAAATGTGAACGTTTAGTAAAATCTAGGATTATAAGCAAGTGGGTAGTCACTCTTGCCCATTTTTGGTGGGGACACCTTTTTTTTTTTGGAGGGAAATTCAATAATACCTAGGAATCTAGCAATTTATAAAAGCACATACATTTTGACCCAGAAATTCCAGTGATAGGAATGTTTTCTATGAATTTTCAACACATGCTAACAAAAATGAACACTCAAGAATTCTTATGGCAGCATTGTTCAGGATAGGAAAAAAAGCCAGAAAACCAAAAACTTAAATGTCCTCCGAGAGGGGACTAGTCGAAAGTGTCGCAACACCCATATAATGGGATAGTATGCAACTACGTAAAGAATGAGGTGGATCAGCTCTATAAAGAATGACATGGAAAGCTCTTCAAGACATATCGCTAAGCGATCCCATTCATGTAAATTTCAAAATGATCTACATATAAATACTTGCATATGTCTAGAAAATTTCTGGAAGCCTGTGCAATAAACTGGGAAATGCGGTGAACTCTGGAGGGTGGCCTGGAACCTGCAGGAGGAGGGACTTTTACTTTTCATTCTATGTCCTTGTGTATGGTTTAAATTTCTAAACTCTATACAAGTATTACTTTTGTTGAGAGACAGATAAATATGTAGACACATGCACACATCCAATGTGAATACATAAATATATAGTCTTAGAATGAAATTCTCATCTTCTGAAATAAATGATAATGACTTTTTCAACACCTACAATGAGCTATGTCCTTCACGTATATTTTCCCTAATCCTTTCCTAAAACTTTCAAGGAAGGTCTCATTAGCCCCATAACTTGCCTGAGGACACACAGCTGGTAAGTGACCCAAAGCTTCCACTCCATGCTCTACATTAGGTGAAAGGGAACTGAACCAGAAGTCACAAAAGCTCATCTCTGGCCCTGGAGCACCCTGCAACGAGCTGGTGGCCTTGCTCAAGTCATCGTGCCCCAGGGGCCTCAGTTGGCTCTATGCTCTTCTTATCCCAGGAGGTACATGCGAGGATTGTAATGTGGATGAAGGAGAATGAGGCAAACCAAGGCAGATATATCCAAGGGTTATACCACGAGGCCACAGTTGCAAGGGCTTTGGAAGATCTGGTATAAAACAGTGGTGAAAAGCCAGGCAGACTCCCTAGAGGAGTAGGTAGAGGAGTAATAGCATTAACTTATAAAACCTTTTATTGAGCACTAACATATGAAACCTTTCGTCTACAGAGTCATTTGCCAAACCCTTTGTACACGCTTTTCCCAAAGCATCCTACCAGCCCTGTGAGATGTGGAGTAGATCTCATTTCACCTTGGAAACCAAGACCCAGGGAGGGTATGAGTCCAGATCAAGTGCGCAGCTTGTGCAGATGGACAGAGCTGGGATTGCAGCCCCCCACACTCTGGAGCTTGAGCTCCGTCCCCACTCCCCCACCCTTCCTCATCCAGCCTATTCACACTCTCTGCATCGCTCCCTTAGGTGATGAAATGACCACTGAAGGGCCAAGAAATGTCTGTCAGGAGCGCATCGATGCAAACCAGTATGACAGCTTCAACTTGAACGACAAGGCTAAGTGCTTCACGAAGTGTAGGCAAGGGGGAAGTTTCTCCTGCAATGTGGGAGGCTTGCAGAGGTGAGGGGGCTCTCTGAGCTGGGGTGGGGATCTGGGACTCCTGAGGGGGTGCTATTAGGAAGGAATGGGTCCATCTGCCCCCATGGTTCCCCAAATGCTGCTCCTATCTCACCCTTCCACCTTGTTGTTTGACTCCCACGTTCTCCTAAACCCAGACACCCCCTGACAGTCAGGGGCCCTAATGCTCTAGGGGATGCAGAGATAAATCAGTCCCTGTCCCTTCCCTTGGGACTTGTGGAGGGACAGACACAGTCCCAAATGATGATGACTCCAGAGCGTGATTATATAAAAGTGTGGACAAGGCACCAGGTTAGCTCAGAGATGGGAAGTCTGCCAGTGCTTCACAGAGGAGGCAACCCATGAAAGGGTTTTGAAGGGTACACAGGAGTTTTCCAGTTGGACCCAGGAAATGGTGGGGGATATAGGCAGAAGAGCTTCAGAGTATTGGGGGAGAACTACAATGCTTTCAATTGTGAGAGACTAAAGTGCTGGGAGATGGAGGAGACAGTGGGAGATGGGATGGGTGGGGGATAGGACTGGAAATATTAGCAGAGACTAAGGTTTGAAGGGTCGTGTAAGCTATACCAATGGGGGGGCAGGACAATGAAATATTTTAAGCACAGGAAGAGTGTAGTCAACTTTGCATTTGACAAAGATTCCTCAGGCTTCAGGGAAGGCTACAGCAGTGGTGATGCAGGAAGAGATGTGACAAGGTGACAACTGCAATGGTCTGGGCAAGAGTGAGGGCTGAACCACCACCACCAATTGGCCCTGTGCACCTGCAGAAGAGAGGGATGAGGGAGGTCGTATGATGTCGAGTCAATAAGACCAAGAGACTGATTAGATGGAGGGGCGGGAGGAGGGGTTTAGAGTACAACATCTTCAAGAGCCATCTCCAAAAACATCTCTGCCTCTCTCCACTCCTCTCACTTGTAATCAAAGTTGCTCTTTGACAACTTTGGATCAGTAACTCTTCTGGGATACTAAGAAAAGCACCTGGCTTATAGTTGGTACTTGATAAATATTCGTTGAAAGAATGAATGAAAGCCCTGTGTTCTCAGGCTTGGCGTTAGGACAGCAATCTGATGGAATTACAGTAATTCAGGGAAATAATGAACGTGCTCCCATCCCAACCTGCAGCTGCCCCAGTAGCTTCTTAGCACCCAAAAGCTGTTCAGCAGCTCCTCTTTGTGCTGTCTAGGCGTATACCCAAAAGAATTTTAAACACGTCTTCAAACAAAAGCTTTTACACTAATATTCCTAGCAGAACTATTTACAATAGTCAATAGTGCAAAAGACCCAAATATGCATCAGTGGATGAACGCATAACTGAACTGTGGTCTATCCACACAATGGAATGGTATTCATCCATAAAAAGGAATGAAATACTGACACATGCTACAGTAGACGAGCCTGGAAAACATAATGTTAAGTGAAAGAAACTGGACACAAAAGCACAAGTATCGTATGATCCCGTTTGTGTGAAATATCCAGAATAGGCAAATACACAGACCTAGAAAGCAGATTATTGATTGCCAGGGGCTGGGAAAAGAGGCAAGGGAATGATTTCTTAATGGGTATGTGGTTTCCTTTCAGGATGATAAAAATGTTCTGAAGCTAGATAGTGGTGATGGTTGCACAGCATCATGAATGTCACTGAATTGCACATGTTAAAATGGTTAAAATGGTAAATTTTATGTTATATGTATTTTACCACACACAAAAAAGACAAGCATAAAACACGCAGAGGAACTCCTAGCTGGAATCCCTCAGGATCAGCTTGGATTGCCTCCAAGACTCCCTTCTTCCTCCCTCAGTGATCCCAGGGTCTTTACTTTGATATTCTGGGTCAGCCCTGTCATCCCCAGAGCCTCAAGATCCTCCCCTCCCCTTGTCCCCGGCCCTTGCAGATTCTGGCTAAACTACGAGACCCACCTGGTGGAGAACAGTTTGACAGAGAGAGTGAATACGTGTTTTGTGAAGGCTTTAGTCCAGAACATCAGTACAGACACCTCGGAAGACCTGCACTTCTCTCTGGAACCCTCTCAGGTGAAGAGCTCCCCTGTCCCTACGGGCTGGTTCTGACCCTATTTTCCTCAGGCACATATGTCACAGTTCTGAAACATATATGCCTAGTGCCCATCAAAGCTTATCCCTTCCTTGTCCCATTTGGTAGTGCTCTGCCAACTTGTGAGTGGGTGCTGGTGAGTTAATTGGATGAGGGGTCCTCGCAACAGATTCCCCAGATGCTGGGATCAGACATCTGGAAGATCACTGAATTGAGAGTCAGGAGACCTGGGTTCTTGTCCTGGCCTTTCCACCACTTCACTAGATGTCCTCCTGGAAATCCCTTTCCCTCTCTGGGCCTTGCGGTCCTCATCTGAAAGATGAATTCTAAGACTCCTTGAGGCCTAAAATTCCCATGAGCTCTCCCGTCAGTGAATACATTTGAAGCCAGGTAAAGGGAACACTGGCAGCAAAGGGGCTAAACAGGCAGACTCTCTGGTGGACATTGGTCTAGGTTCAAATCCCAGCTCTGCCCCTACCAGCCATTGCGGTTGTGGGCAAGGTATTCTGAGCCTCAGTTTCCCCATCTGTAAAATACTGAAGGTGCTGCACACTCTCAAGATTATCAGGAGGAGCAGATGCAATGCCCAGGGAATAGTTGGTACAGTGAGGGCCAGTCTCCAGCCTCCCTCAGGGAATGGAGCTGATGGTGGAAGTTCAGTAAGGCTGATTCTCATCAACGTGCTTCTAGGTTTGTCTGGGAGACAGATAGCGCTTTCTCAACCCTTTCTAATGTCACCCAGAGGTGAGCCCTCTGCGTGGGATACACACTGGCCCAGAAATCCCCCACATGTCCTTTTGACAAGGATCTAGGAAGAGGAAGGTCGGGGCCTTCAGCTCTGACTTCTAGCCTGCCTTGTCCCAGTGCGCATGGGAGGCTTCTGAGGTGGGCACCAGCTCCAGCAGAACAGTGAGGTTGGAGAAGGAGCTAAACATGCTTTGTAATTACTGCTGAGGTTTATTTTTATATTAGGATCATTCTTAGTTTTAAAATCTTGGTGGTGGTGGTTGCTGGGGCAGGGAGGTGTTCATGTGC
The DNA here is from genome assembly GCF_000696425.1 of Galeopterus variegatus. NCBI lineage: Eukaryota > Metazoa > Chordata > Mammalia > Dermoptera > Cynocephalidae > Galeopterus > Galeopterus variegatus. The sequence goes on from NW_007726169.1 coordinate 460,746, forward strand.
AGTATGAATTGGTGCATCCTCCATCTCTGACCTTGTTGTCTCCCTTCTGAACTTCCTTCCTGGTGTCTTTTTTCTTTCCATATATCGCCGAGTCAGAAGCCAGACACCATCACCACCAAGCCCTATATAAACACAAGCACTGTTAGGACCTTGGTCCAAAGCACACTGTAGCCGGCCCTCCCACACTTGCAAACTGAGCTGGCCCAGGTGTCAGTGTGTCTTCAAAGCCACTTTTAACCCAACAGATGGCCAAGCAGCCACATTCTTAGCTATGCTCTCCCTATTGGGGAAACTGAGGCTCCACGAGAGCCATAACTTGTCCAGGGGCCCAAAGCCTGCAAGGAGCTGAGCATGGACTGTGCCCCATCTGTCCTGCCTCTCAGGACTGACAGTCCTCAGGTTCTGCCCCTCCAACCATCATGCCTCAGGTTCCCCTCCCAACCTGGGGAGCGGCAGGACAGCTGGCTGCTAAGATGGGAGCTGCTGGGTCTGTGGTTGCAGATTCCAAGGCAGGTGATGAAGGGTGAGGACAAGCCACCTGACAGAGTCCGACTTCCCAAGAGCTTTTTTGGATCCCTGCCGGGCAACAGGTCTGTGGTCCGGTTGGCCATAACTGTTCTGGACATCGGTGTGGGGAATCTCTTCAAGGTAAGGAGAGGCCTGCTGGGGACTCAGGGGAGCTCTAAGGTTGAATGCTAATTCACCAGGGACCCCTGCCCCAGCTTGCCCTCACTGGAGACCGCTGAGTGAGCCAATGTGATGGAGGCAGCAGTGAGCCTCTTGACAGTGTTTCTACTACATACAGCCCCTGGTCTTCCCAGACCCTGTCTCGTCTGTGGACTGCAGACTCGTGCTGCTCATGCACAGTCAGATGTCCGCCATATCACACACCAGTGCCCTTTAGCTTGTACGAGTGTCCCAAGTGTGTTCATGTACCCTTTTGTATCCTTGTGCATGTGCAAACACGCATGTCCTTTTCTATTCCTATGCGCATGCAATCATGTATGCTCAGGTGTGATCATGTCCACATGAGCAATTGTACCCTTGCCCTTGCAAAAGTGTGTACCAGGTATGTGCACCCAGAGGTGTGTGCCCACTCCTGTGCAGACGTGTACCCCTGAGTGCTGGTGTGCTCCCCCACCCATAGCAATCACTGCCTTCTATTTCTTGGTCCTGTGTCCCTCTAGTTAAGAGGGTACAGGCGTTCTGGAGGCCAGCAGTACAGGCGGTCAGATGCATGGCTTTGCGGCCAATTGACCTGGAGTGTAGGGCCTGGCCTGGCCCAGCCCAAGCAGAGGATTACAGGGAGAGCAGGACGAAATTTGCCCATGACACCTTGTCCCCCTAAGCCCCCTGGGCCTCTGGTCTCGACCTTGCCCTCTACGCAAGGGCTGTGGGTCCTTGAGGCTCCCAGGAACCCCAGCCAGAGTTGGTTTGGGACAGCCCCTTCTACTGCCTGGCCTCCCCATCTCCTCTCACAGGGTCCCCGCCTCAGCCTGAAGGATGGCAGCAGTGTGTTGAACAATCGCCTGGTGGGCTTGAGTGTGGGCCAAACGCATGTCACCGGGCTGCCTGAACCGTTAGAGCTCACCTTCTCCCACCAGCATCAGCCCCCTGTGAGTCCCCCACCTGGGCCTGGAGTCACTGCAGGGCAGACAGGTGGGTGGGCACACATGGGCATATAGGCTCTGAGCAGACCTGCATGGGACCTGCACCCCCTACCCTGCCACACCCACCCAGGAGGGTCCATCAGTGCCATGCACACAACTGTGTCCAGACCCCCTCCTGCTGACATGCTCACAGAGGTGCATGTAAGTACCTGGCAAACCCACCTGCATGCACGCAGCATTCCACACTTGCCCACATAGTGCTCCCCTAAAGGCACACACAGACACGAAAACCCTCCCATCCACTGCCTCACACCATACCCACCTATGCCCCTTGCACGCTGGGCCTGGGTGCAGTTAACTGTCCTGTGCGACTGACAGGCGTGAGCCTTGCTTTCTACCTAATGCACTAATGCACATACATGCTGAGACCCTCGGGGACATGCAGTCCTCGTCCCCTCCCCTGCCCTCTTCCAATCTTCCCACTTCTTCTTCCTGACTCCCATTTTCTGGTTTCAGAACATGACCCTCACCTGCGTATTCTGGGATGTGACGAAAGGTAGGGCCTGAAGGACCTTCTCTGGGGTAAGCTAGGTGGGGAGGGGAGAGCTCCTTTAGGGGGCTGGGCCTCTCCACTGCAGTCCCCTCCTCTATTCCCTCCCTCTGTTCCCTTTGCCTCCTCTCTAGGACCAACAGGCGACTGGGCTTCTGAGGGCTGTTCCACTGAGCTCAGAGCCAACGGGACTGTCTGCCGTTGTGACCACCTGACCTTCTTTGCCCTGCTGCTGGTAACAGCCCACTCCACCCTGATCCTAGCAGTCCCAGAGTTTTCCAGCTCCTGCCCTGGGAAGGGGGCTGCCTGGTGGGGCCAGGGCCTTTGGAGTGCATGGGCCTGGCTTCTGACTGATGTGGCCCTGGTTGGGGGTGGGGGTCACCCACAGAGGCCCATCTTGGACTGGGCCACCGTGCAGGCCCTCACACGCATCTCTCAGGCGGGCTGCAGTGTCTCCATGATCTTCCTGGCCTTCACCATCATTCTCTACGTTGTCCTGAGGTGAGTGACCCCACCTACTCCCCCATCTCCCTCCTGCCTTCAGTGGAGGCAGCAGGGCAGGATAAAGCACCTGGTCATGCAGCCTTACACACCTTAGTCTTCTTGCCACACCTTAGTCTCCTCATCTACAACATGAGGCTGAAGGTTGAAATGTGTCAGGGCCATTTCAGCTGCAAATGGCAGAAACTCAACTCAAATTGGCTTTAACATAGTAGGGAATGTGTAGTTCATGAAGTTAAAAAACCCAAGGTGCATGGACTCCAGGCAGGGCTAGATCCAGGGGCTCAAGAGAGGTCTCAGGACGTGGTCTGCCTTGGCTCTCAGCGCTTCGCTCTCTGCCTTTTGTTGGTCATGTCAGGCAGCTCCATGCCTGGGGCCCAGGGAGCCCCAGGCTTCTGTCACAGCATCTTAGCTGCTCAGGCAGAAATAAAGGCGGTCTCTTCTTTCTAAATATTCTAAACTAAGTCCCAGAATTGAGGTCTTTTTTAAATAAATGTTTTATTTAGAAATAATTATGGACTAACAAGAAGTTGCAAAAATAGCACAGAGAATTCCATGGTCCCTTCCGCCAGTTTCCCCCAGTGGTGACATCGTTTATAACTGTGGTACAGTCTCCAAACCAGGGAGTGGACAGTGTTAAAGTACTGTGGACTAGAATACAGACCTCATTCAGTTTTCACCATTTTTTACAAACATTCGTGTGTGTGTGTGTGTGTGTGTGTGTGTGTGTGTGTGTGTGTGCAAGACTGATATAATTTGCAAGGCCCAGTCTAAAATTAAATATGTTGCCCCTTGATCAAAAATTATTACAAATTTCAAGATGGCTAGAGCAGAGCATTAAACCGAGCACGGGGCCCTCTGAGCACAGGGCCCTGCAGAGGTCACACACCCATGAGACGGCCCCCATGTGCATGTGTGTATTGGTCTATGCAATTTCATCCCATGTATACACACCACAGTTGAGTTTTCCTGGTCTAGCTTGGATCCTGTGCCCATGCGATGCCCATGCCATGGAGTGGTTCACTGTGGTCCAGGGATGGAACACACTGGCCAGGTCAAGCCATGTGTCTGCTCTTAGATTTGCACTCCCAAAGGATCAACCACCACCCCTCTCTCCCAAACGTCATGGTTAAGAGTGGGGAAGACTGTTCTCAGGCTTTCCAGAAGAAGGGGAGTGGGTACAGGACAGCCAGAAATAGCAGAGAGTGCTGTAGCCTCCCTGGTGTGCCTGGTCCCCCAGCCTCCTGGAGGTGCCTCACCCAAGCTTCAAGCTCACCCAGGACTGACATGCAGCAGCCTTTTGGTCTGCTGACTCCCAGTCCAGGGCGCTCCCAATACCTTTCTCCATTTGCCTCTGGGCCTCCATCACCATTTGGCCCTGGGCTGCAGGCCTCCAGCCCCAGCCGCTCCATCACAGGCCAACCCGTGAGTGTAAGTGGTGCCACCCTATACCCTCCAAGCACTGGTTTAGGACACTGCCCCCATCCCCAACAAGCTGAGCATGACTTGCCAGCTGGCAGCATTGCTGGATCCCATGAGCTGGGCTTGGAGCACCAGGAGAAATTACCACCAGCTACCAAGGTTGGGGCCTGGCATCTCAGGTGAGGTGGACATTATCCCTTACACCCCCTCCATGCAGCTGAGGGATGGGAGCCCTTCTGGATCTGATTTGCTAAGAATTCAAAGTGGGGTGTCTGTAGAGAGGGAGATGTACCCTGGGGAGAAGCACTGGGTAGGGAGTCTAGAGCCCAGGGTTGGAGCCCCTGCTATGCTCCGTGACTTTGTGGGAGTCCCTGTCCCTCTCTGAGCCTCTCTTCCTACTAGATCCTAGGCCTCACGCATCCATCCACCTGTCCATCCACTCACTCAGTGAGTCCCAGGCCCCTCCTGCCCACTGTGCTAGGCCCCCAAGTTCATAGCATGGGGAGAGATGTGATAAGGGGGAGGGTTGAGAGTTACACTTGCTGTAGGGAATCTTCTAAATCAGCCTGGGATAAGGGGCTTTCAGAGACAGCCTCCCCAGAAGGAAATGTCCAGGGGAGTTTTGAAGGCAGAGTAAGAGTCAGGCAGACAAAGAAGGTGGGAGGCGCTGAGGAGCAGGGAAAGGCATCGAGAACAGAAGGAAGCGCATGGGCAAAGTCTGGGAGGGGTGAGAAAGCAGACGCATCAGGCAGTTGCAAGTTACGCAGATGGACTAAAGCATTAAGTCAAGGGCGAGGCTGGCAGGCCTAGAACCCACAGGGCCCGTGGGCCGTGAGAGGGCTCCTGGATGTGCCTCTGAGGGTGCTCTCACCCTGGCTGCTGGCAGAGGTGGAAGGTGGACGATCAGGCAGGAGCTGGCGGTAGGGGTGGAGAGCCATGGGCATTTGGGTGGATCCCAGATGGTGGATGGACAGGCCTGGATGCCCCGTGGGTCTCTCATTTCATGCCCCAGGCTCTACTGGCACAGGTTCAAGTCAGAAGATACCCCCAAGATCCACGTGGCCCTGAGCATTAGCCTGTTCCTCCTGAATTTAGCCTTCTTAATCAATGTGGGGAGTGGCTCGAAGGGATCCGATGCTGCCTGCCAGACCCGCGGTGCCATCTTCCACTACTTCCTGCTCTGTACCTTTACTTGGATGGGGCTGGAGGCCTTCCATCTCTACCTGCTCGCCATCAAGGTCTTCAACACCTACTTCGGGCACTACTACCTGAAGCTGAGCCTAGTGGGCTGGGGTAGGTGCTGCCTGGATGGGCAAGGGATGGTTGGCCCCAAGGGGCAGAGAGGAAAATCGCCTTGGGCAGAGAGATAAGGGGCTCCCCCTCTCAGATGAGCCCAGGGCCCTAGGGATGGGCAGCTGGGGGTGGAGGGAACTGGAGGAGGACATGTCCCAAGAGCCCTGGTGATGCAGTACCTCTTCCCCTCATGCCCAGGCCTGCCCGCCCTAATAGTCATTGGCACTGGGAGTGCCAACAGCTATGGCCTATACACCATCAGCGACAAGGAGAACCGCACCTCGCTGGAGCTGTGAGTGGCTGCTGTGGGGAGCAGGGGGCATGTCAAGTTGCTGGCTTCACATATCGAGTCTGGAGAAAGGCACGGAGAGGAGGAAATCCCAGGCAGAGAGACCGAGTATGTCAAGGCTGGAAGGATTCTCAGATCTAGATAGCTCATGGCACAGGGGGGTGTAAACTGAGGCCTGGAGAGAAGAAGTAAAGTGAGAGAGGAAGCCCAAGAAGGGAGACAGAGGACTGGAGCAGGAGGCAGGATGCCTTACTCTAGCCTGAGCCAACACTAGCCCATATGGCACTTTTGGGCAAAATGGAAAATGTTACCCCCTCCCTGTGCCAGGTGCTCAGCCTGGTGAGTGCAGGGTGTGCTAGACTTCAGTCCCCACCTGTCCCCTCAGCCAGGTGCCTTTGTGCAGAGCTGCCCAGCCATTTGCAGCAGCCCTAGGTCAAGTCCAGGCTCTGCTCCTGACTGCTGTGTGGGTCACATTAGATAAGGCCCTCCTCTCCCAGGACCTCAGTCTCATCACCTGTACAATGGGAGAGCTGATCAGCATGCTCTTTTAGGCCTTTCGCCCCTGCAGTGTGGGGAGCAGATGAGCTGAGCTGACCCTGCAGACTCCCACCCAGTCAGTGATCTCCCAGGGCGCCCGCCCCTGGGCCTGTGGCTCTGTGCCTTGAGGGGCTGATGGGGCCTTGGACCTGTCCGTAGGGTCTCAAAAGCAAGGGCCACAGCAGCTGGTAGGTAACAAGTACACGTGGTGGGCCGGGTGGGGACTGCAGAGTCACATGCCCATTACTGGCTGCTGATTACTGTCCTTCTGGAGGGCATCCACAGAGCTGCCAGGTGTACAAGGGTACTTCAAAACATTCATGAAAAAATAGAATTAAAAGATAATATGGCTCTTTATATGAACTTTTGAAGTACTCTGGTATGGTTTTACAAGAGAAGCAGAAGTCTGGAAGATGATTCCAAACCTCCTAATTTTAAGGGGTGGCCACTAACTCAGATTTTTTACAACATAATGTGCGGCAAATGAAATACATCTTTGTGGTTGATGTGGCCTTCTTGCCACTGGTTTAAGGAGACCCCAGACTGGAGCCTGGGGACGGCCCCTTGCCCAGCAGGAGAGCAGGTGGCTGATGGGTGGAAATGCAGAGAGGCAGCTTCTCGATCAGAAAAGGTCAGCCAGGGAGACTGGCTGGGGCTTGCCGGCCAGGGTTGCCTGTTAGTCCCGGTGACCATCCACCTCCTCCAGGTGCTGGTTCCATGAGAAAACTGCCCTCTATGTCACCGTCCATGGCTATTTCCTCATCACCTTCCTCGTCAGCGCTGTGGTCCTGGCCCTGGTAGCCTGGAAGATCTTCACTCTGTCAAGTGCCACTGCGGGCAAGGAGCAGAGGCAGCCCTGGAAGGGGGTCCTCACCGTGCTGGGCCTCTCGAGCCTCCTGGGCATGACGTGGGGACTGGCCATCCTCACGCCCCTGGGCCTGTCCACCATCTATGTCTTCGCATTTTTCAACTCCCTTCAAGGTGAGGCTCCCGGGCTGGGTGGTGACGAGCTGCCTTTTCTGCACTAGGAGGTGATGGGAGGGGAGAGAGAGGGTGGTTTGCAAGAGACAGTACTCTACTCAGGCTAGCTCAGCTCAAGGGTACTGATTTTAAATATCCAGGGCTCTCTCAAGGATCCGGGTAGAAGGCTGGCTGACTTCATGGGAGCTGGCACCGGGATCAGGAAAAACCACCTAAACCAAAGCAGATGCTTTCTCCATCTTTTTCTCTGGAGCTGTGTAGTCTCTCATCCAGTCTTTGTAGAAACTCCTTCATTCTCTCTCTGCTCACCCATCACTACCCATGGCCCAAATTGGCCACCAACATGGCCACCTCAACCTTACGTGACCTTCCAGGTCAGGTGTCCATCTCCGGTCCAGTCAACTGTGCCCAGGAGAGCAGGGTCATGTGATTTGACATCCACATGACATGGAGAGAGTCTCTAAGGAGTATGGAGGTAGGAAGGAAGTGTTTGCTATGTCTGCTACCCGTCCCCGCAGAATCCTTCCTCTGAGACCCCAGCAGAGGGGACGGAGCCCAGGGTGTGGGTCACAATTTCCTTCCCACACCTGCTCTCATTGCTCCTCATCCCCCCCATTCACACACACTCCTCAGAGAGGCGTCAGGGGAAACAGCCAAGAAGGGAGTGACAAGACTCATTCTGTTCAGAGGAGTCACTAGGAACCCAGGTGTTCTAGATGCAGCAGGTGCAAGCCCACAAGACCAGGCTGGCTCCAGTGCCCCATGAGACTGCGGCATCATGGTAGGGGCCAGGCAGACCTGGGTTCAAGTCCCAGCCCCACCCACCACTCCAGCAAACCACTCAGCTGCTCTGATCCTCACTCGTCTCTGAACTGAAGACAGTCCCAGTCCTTATGTCACTGGATTTCACAATGAATAATGGTGACAATGCATGTGTGGGACCCAGCAGGTCCTCAATATGTGGAAACTGTATTAATAATAATAGAAATTATTACTGTTAGGCCATTGGAGACTATCCCCAGCTAAAGAATTATGAGTTCACATCTGGAAAATCCCAGGGGTTAAGGGATGGAGAGAGATGAGTCTTGAAACTGTAGATTGTGTCGTTATTCTTTCAGAGGTGACCTTAATATTTAAGATGCATGCTTCACTCTGCTGAGTTAAGTTTCCACTGAATCTGAGTTATTCAGTATTTCTGCCTTCCTCCCAAACACAACAGAGCCTTCGGGACACTTTAACTGCCCACTGAACTCTTCCCAATACTTTCCATTGTTGTGTAGTCTTAGTTATACATTTCCTTTAAACATACACGAAGTTTTTATTTCAAAGTCAATTTCTGTACTTACTACTCTTTAGGAGTAGGTTTCATTTTTGCCTGATTTTTTTCTAAGTCCGTGAGCATCTACCATGGAGCTCGTTCTCCTCTTGGCAGCCACCAGTCCTGGCTGCCTGCTCCCCGCCAGCCCTGCCCCAGGCTCACCGAGGTCCCCTCCTTGCTGACAGGTGTCTTCATCTTCTGCTGGATTGCCATTCTCTACCTCCCAAATCAGGGTGCCACGTCCTCCTCTTCTGGTACTGCCCGACTGGACCCGACCCACTCCATGTCGCATGAATAGGAAGCCACAGCCCTGCACACTGAACTCAGCTCTGATGAGCTGTGTGACCTCTGGGCCTCAGTTTCCATCTCTGTTGACTGTGGCTGGGGAGGGAGGGGATGGGGACCAGGTTGGACCACGTGGCCTCAAAGGTCCCATCCAGACATGTCTATGGGTCCAAGAGTCCACAAACCCAGGATTGCAGGAGTCTCAAGTTCCTGTAATCCTGAGACCTCCCCCCCAGCAAAGAGCAATGCTTTCACCCCCACACCCTGCCTTCATCGCCCAGCAGCCTTTCTCTGCCATCACCCGCTGCTGAGTACAGCAAGTGCCTGAGCCCAAAGAGGGAGTCTGTTGCTGGCACAGCCGTGTGAAGGAGCCCCCAGCCTCTCCCCCACCTCCCCCTGCTCACTGCCCTCCCACAACTTCACCCTCTAGCTGCCTGTACCCATGAGGGGCATTCTGAAGGTCATCATCTCTCCAGGCATTGGGGGTTTGTTTTTGGGGTGGGGGGTGATTCCCACACCCAGCCTGTCCCTGGTCTCTGCCCACCCACCAGGGCCCATCCTCATGGAAGAAACCCCACCATTCAGGGGGCAGCCAGCCCTCCGTTGTCCGTGGACTCTGAATTTCAAAGAATGCCATTTATGGGGTGTGGTACCTGGAGCAAGCCCCCCACTCCCCACTCTGACTGCTTCATGGGTGGCCTGACCTCTGATCTGCTGTCATCATGAGGGTGGAAGTCAAACAGTTCAGTGCTCTGCACACCTGCTCCTGGTCATTCAGTGTGTGGGGCTGAGGCGAGGGTGGGGAAGGGGGCTCACTGAGCAGAGGAGGGGCATTTCCGCCAGAATCTGAGCTCCTATAGAGCGGGACCTTGACAGGCACTGCCTGTTTCAGCCTAGCCTGAGCACAGGGCCTGGCATAGGTTAAGCCCTGAATAAATATGTGTTGGCAGAATGAATGGATGTTTGAGTTTGACCTGGCAGGACCCTGAGCCAAGGGAGTGTCTCAGGCCAGCCCCAGGATGGGGATATCACTTTCAGTAGCTGGGTCTCCATTTCGCAACCATGTGCAGGTTTCCTCAGTAGGAAACAAAAAGAAGCAGAGATACTAGAGATAGAGGTAAAGAGAGAGAGAGAGAGACTTCACAGACAGACACAAAGAGAGAGAACAGAGACAGAGGGACAGATATGGAGAGACAGCAGCCCCCTGGCCTGCCCCAACCAGGAGAGCAGTGAGCATTGGCACCAATCCGCTCCCCAGACCCCACCCCACAAGTTCACAGCCCTACTCTGGCCTTAACTTACCAACCACCAGGGCAGATCTCACGCTCTCTATCCGACCCCCAACCCTTGCCAGTGTGATTTGTGGACTGCCAGCACTTTCTCCAGCTGAGATGTTATTATTGTTGTTAAACCCTCTCCCACAGCCCCCAGAGCTGCAGGCTGCCAGCTGCCCCCTCCCTCCTCAACATGCCCCTGCCCCGGCACATGGATGGGAGACAGGAAGGCGAGCCCTGGCTTTACGCAAGTCGCTGTGTTCCTGGAAGGGAAACCCTGGGGCGTGGACATTGCATCAGTTGAGCCACATGGTCAGTTTTTGGGGACGCTTGTGCCTTTTGGGGTTTATCTTCACAGACATCTCTCACACTGAAGGTCTTGTCTCCCTTACCCCAAAGCCTCAGAGTTAGTAACCAGGGTAACTGGAGTAACAAGTCCTCCACTGTCTGACAGGCCTGGGTGTAAATCCCCAGCTCTGCTACTTAGGAGTTGTGTGACCCTGAGCATATCACATCGCCTTTCTGAGACACAGTTTCCCCCTCCGTAAAATGAGGATTACAAAGTCCTTGCCTTGTCCTGAGATCATTAAGGGAGGTGACAAAAATAAAGTGCCTTGCACTAACCCAGCAGGAGTTAGTTGGCTCCTTGAGCCCCCCTTGGCTTAAATAAAAACTAGCCATGGGTGTTGGGACGAGGAAATGGGGGTTCAGAGAGACCAAGCCACCTGTCCAGCCAACGCCACTCCTTGAGCTGGGCTGAAGGTATGGCTGGGCCTCCCTGGAGGGGAGTTGACTGACTCCGCCTCCCAGAACATTCCCTGGGTTCGAGAATTATCACCTCGTCTTTGACCCCTGAGTGTCAAAGGAAACCCTGGGCTGTAGCTTACTCAGACATGCTCCGTGCAATGTGAGACAAACAAAACCACCAGCCCCTGATGGCTGGGTTTCCTGATGCAGACAGAGAGGGCAGATGGGAGGTGTGGCTGACATTGGAGTGTGCTCCTTTTCCTGCTGGCCGTCCACCCCAGGGCCAGGCGGGGGCTCAGGGGCTGGGGTCCCTCCTTGCCTGAGATCACCGCAAAATAGCTTTGAGTGCCAAGCTGAGCACCCGTGCTGAGGCCAACAGGTGCTGTGGCAAAAATACATCCCAAATCTCAGAGCAGATGAATGAGGTTCCTCTGTCATTGAGTGGTAACAGTCGCAACCTAGCAGGTGGGACATCACCATGGTTAGGAGTACAGACTCTGAGGTCAGCCTGCCTGCTCCAAATGTGGCCTTGGCAACTTGATTGGGCAAATTCCATGCCTACTGAGCCTCTAAAGCAGAAATAGCAGTAGCAGCCCCACAGGATTGATCAAGTAAACAATTAAATGGGATACTCGCTGTGAGGGCTGCCCAGTGCCTGCTCCGGTATGAATGTGACTAAGCCAGAGCTTTGCCCTGACCATCACCTATCAGTGGTCATCCGTGTGCTACAGGAAGGGTCCCTCCCACCACGACTCCCTGCTTGTGTCTCTGTTCCACCCAAATGTCTTCATTCCTAGTATTGCTTCATCATAATATAACAAACATACAGGAAACAAAGAGACTTATTTGCTCCGTGCTCTCAGATAGACAACAGTAAAAGATGTGAAATCCTTCACAAATTAATCTATTAATTCACTGCAATTCCAATAAAGATTCCAATTGGTTTTGGTTTTAAATTCTCCAAAAACTTACTATAAATTTATATGGAAGCATATAGACATGTAGCTAAGTCTACTTTAATGAAAGAAGGCATAGAAGGAAGACTTGATCTCCACATATAAAGGCCTAAGTGGTAAACCCAACATGAAATCTGTGCAGGGATAGGAAAGAAGGTCAGGGGTACAGAACAGAGAGCTCAACAGCAGACCCATGTACACGTGGGGACTTGATACATGACAAGGACAGCACCCCCGAGAAGGGACAATGGTGATGTTGGAAAATTGACTCATTATGTGGAGAAAACATAAAACAGGATACCTACTAATCCTTCATAAAGACATGGGCTCCAGGTGGATTAACAGGGCTAAGCAGGAAGGCAAAACTATAAAGTTAAGATATTAAAATATTTTTGTGACCGAGGGGCAAGGAAGGACTTCTCAAACAAAAATTCACAAGCACAAAATATTAGACCCAAAACTGATCTGTTTAATTACATCAAAATTGAGGCCTTCTGTGTCATGAAGGATGACAGAGACAATGTCAACAGATGTGTGACAGAAGGGGGGAAGGTATTTGCAAAAAACAGGGATTAACATCTGAAAGTCCTGCAAACCAAACCAAGGACACTTCCCCAACAGAGAAAACTGGGCAGAGGTTTTAAACAGTTTCAGAAAACACCTATAACTAACATGTTAACCCATGAAGATACATTTCAAATCATTAGTAATCAGAAAGATGCACATTAAAATGACAATGAAATCTCACTGAATCCCTACTACACTGGCAAACATTAGACGCTAGATAGTACCAACTTGCAGAGATGCAGGTGCTAGGATCCCTCATGCATTGCGGGAGGCAGAGAGAGACTAGACTGGGTTGGCTGCCTGGAGAAGAATATGGTGGTGCTGCTGCTTAGCTGGCAACCCTACTCCTGGTTATTGGTCCCAAAGAAATATTCTTAGAGGTCTGGAAGGGACATGACTGATGACATGGATAGCAATGTGTATGGTGAAAAGGAGTTGGTGGCAAATCTGGGTGTTTGGTTCAGCCAAATCCATGGCTGGAGTTGCTCCAAAAGCGGCAGCAGGGGAATTCCCTCAAGGAAGTACCCTAAACTGCCCGAAGATGGGGCTGGCTGAAATTCCAAAGAAAGAAGCACTAAATGCCAGGGTGATCAGTCCACAGCATTTATTAGGGGAACATACACACAGGAGCTGCAGTGTCCTGGTGGTGGACGGTGAGAAAGGGGATATTCTACTCAGGTATGTCTGTAACGAGGGGGTCCGGTTATGGCAGTTATACCCAGGTTTAAGGAATTTGGCTCAGGGCTGGGGCTAGTTTCTACATGTTTAGCAAGATATTTGATCTTTCCGTGTTTTGGGCAACAACCTAAACAACTTTATTAACTGCCTGGGAATGTTCAAGACCCTCTTTTGGGTTCAAACCCGCAAAGAAAAACATGCACCTGGCTGGATCACAAACCTGGCTGGTCGAGTTACTCTCTGTTTCTCAGACAAGACAAAGAAAGACAGTGAGGGAAACTGGGGGACCCTACACTGGGTGTCCATCTCTGGGAGAGTGAAGAGGTAATTAGTATGGATCCACACAGCAATGTGGATGGATCTTAAAAACACAGCTCTTAGTGAAAATATAGGAGACAGAAGGAGATATTAACACAACATTATTTACGTACATTAAAAATACCAGCATGCAAAACAATATTCGTTTTGGAAAAAATATATATATACATCAGAATGGTTGCCTATAGGGGGTAGGGAATGGGATTGGGTATAGGGAGAAAAGGGAATAAATAAATATGTAAAAGCAATGAGATATGCATGGGGAAAAAAAGAAAAGCAAAGCCTGTCTTCCACTCCACCAGCCTAACACATCACCTGTTTTCCTTTATCTTCTTCCCTACCTGCCCTCATCCCATGCAAATTCTGCACAGAGGTAATCACAAGACTCATACCAAGACCAACGTTCACATGCTGTCTCATGCTGGTGGGTTAGCTCAGTTGGTTAGAGTGCGATGTTGGTAACTCCAAGGTCAAGGGTTAGGATCCCTTCACTGGCTAGCTGCAGAAAACAAAACAGAAAACAAAAACACACATGCTGTCTAATGAACTTTCTCCAGTTTAATTTATCCTTCACACTTTATTTTTCATGGCTACATTATATTCCAAAGTCATTCTTTATTATTGAGAATTGAGACGATTCCTAAGTTTCCACCAATAACAGCAACAATAAACAGCAGCAATCATGCCAGCACACTGACAGTGCTTCTCTGGAATCACTCCTGGGCCCACATCCGCACCCTACACAGGGCCACTTTATGACTTTCCTGGGCCCCTTTCTCCAAAAACAAAACAGTAAAAATTATATTTTAAGACTGTACTGGTACAAAGACAAATATAATCCAGGTGGATTCATAATTATATATTCATTATTATTCTATTCATTTTTTTCTTCTGAATTTAAAAGAAATTAAAATTAAACATTTTCATGGGCCACTAACCTAGTGAATAAGACTTCCCTGTCCTGCAAGGTTATAAATCAGAGGACCAAACTGGACTAGAACCCAGAACACAGTCAGGCAGCCTGGCTCTGTCCACCATGGTGGCAGTCACCCCAGGACCCATCCATCTTGGTAAAGGCCACATTCACTGTGCAGTGCGTAGAGGCAGTGGTGTGCTGGTAAATGTTTAACAATTGGCTTGTTGGGAGAAAAGCTCTGCTCTGTAGCATTTGCCAATTTCCCTGGTGTAAATAACCCCATGGCCAATTTTAAGCTATCACTCTGACATCACTGAACGGAAGTTGGAAAGAGCTGTAAAAGTAGCTCATTATTATGTAGTATTTCCATGGTACAGATGCAATAAATACAAATCACCTCAAAAACATAGATGATAATGAAACATAGTAAACTAATTAGGAAGTGATGAGTTTTAAGTATTTATTACTTTTGTTTTAATATAATTATTTACTTGTAAATTTATATAATTTAATTTTTAATAATGGCTGTTTGACAACTGGCTCACGGAAATTCCTAAAAACTGAACAATCAGCTCTCGCAAGCTCATATACCACTGTACCAGCACACCATGGGCAGAGGAACCTGGATGATCACAGAAGACTGCAATTCCCAGAAGTCTCCTCTCCAGGGACCTGCCCTCAGCTTCTGAAAGCTGTTACCACGGAGACGAGCTAACAGACAGTGCAGGCTGTCCTCGGAGGGGTGAGAAGGGAACAGGGACTGGGGGAGGCTGGACCCTTCCTGGCAGTGGGAGGAGGAGGAGGATGGGGTAAAGGGGCTTCTTCTGTCTGGGGGCCTCCAGCACTGATCTTTCTGGGGAAGTTTTTGGGGTGTGTGTGTGTGTTGTGTCTGTAGTGGAGAGGAGGAGGTTGCTGCTGGGCAGAAGGATGCAGGCAAGGACCTGTGGGGTGGTGGCAGGGTCCAGAGAATTTTGAGGCAGGACTGCCCTCCCCAAACTGGACTGAAGTTGAAAAGGCAGGCTGGTGTAGAAAATAAAGTGTTGCGGTTCTCGCCAACTCTGCCTCTGAAGGTGTCCCTGACCCTGGGCTCAGGGCCCATCTCAGTGCTTGCCCCAGTGGTAACCACCGCTGCACACTGACAACTTGGCCTTCTCTCCATCCCATTTCTTTCCTTGCTCACCACTCCCCTACCCCCTACCATCCTTTCCAGGACTTCCCCATCTCTTTAGGCCCTGAAACGCATGGGTTTCAGAGCCAGAAATATATGGGTTCAAATCCCACATCGCCGCTTACTAGCTGTGACCTTAGTGCACTTAACCTCTCTGGGCCTCAATCTTCTCATCTGCAGAGTGGGTATCATAAGAGTGTCTGCCTCATAGGGGCATTAGAGGATAAATGAGATTATCTTTGTATAACCCTTAGCCCAGGGCCTCACACACAGAAGGTGTTCAGTGAACTGAAAATGCCATGTAATGGTTATTATTGCCCTCCCTGGGCTCATCTCTCTCTGGGCCCAAGAGGCCGACAAATGGATCTGGTGACTGAGCCATGCTGCCTGCCTGGCAGACACAGAGGGACGTTCACCCTCAGAGAACTGGGGTCCTGAACAGGCCTGCTGGACACAAGGCTCAGCTGTGATGTTGACCCACCCGGGACTCAAACAGGCCGACCTCCAGCAACAGGAGCGTGCAGCCCCTTCTAGAGCACCGATTGTCAAAATTGGAAAGAAAACAACTGTTCCTTCTTTCATATTGCATAAGGGGAAACTGAGGGCCCAGCAGGAGCTGTTGGCAGAGGTTTTCTCCCTAATCTGGCTTGGTTTTGGCAGGTGGCCAGTGACTTACTTCCCCAAGAGGCTAAGGTGGTTCAAGAAGGGATGCGGAGCAGAGAGGTGGGACCTGGTCCCTTTTGCCTTCTTGATCCTGGCTTCTCCCCCAGGAGGTGATGACAAATCTGGGGAGACCCTGCTCTTTTCTCCCCATTCCTCACTACTCCCACCACCACCACTACCACGTCTGTGGGTTAGGTCATTCTCCTCTCTGGACCTTTGCCTTGTTTTCTGTAATGAAAATAGATATTAGAGGTGGGAACTGGAAAGACCTGAGCTGGGAGGTGGGAGACTGGTGTCTGAGCTGGGATGGCACTGGGCAGCATGTGACAGGGACCCAAGTAGAAGCTATTTCCTCACTCCAGGCCTCTGCTGTGCCACTGGAACTCCAGCTCACTGTCTCTCTGCTCTGCCATCCTCAGCAGGCAGCTTTGGGCCTCATATGCGGTCACTGCACAGTCTTGTGTCAGCTGCCCCACCTCCTGCTTTGTCCCTGTTCCAGGCAGGAAGAGGAGAGCAAGGCAAAGGGCCACCCAGCCACTCTGCTCACATGTCATTGGCCAGAACTGGGTCACATCAGAGGGCCACGTCTAGCTGAAAGAAAGTCTGAGAAGCTAAACATTTCAAGCCAGGCACACCATGGCCCCAACAAAACTGGGGTTCTGCCATATGGAAGCGGGGACTGTATTGTTGGTCAGGTGTCTAGCAGTCCCCCTCGGCGAGGCTTTGCCTAGGACACACAGCACATATATGGTGTCTTGGCGTGAATCTCAGAGTGAGAGCTGTCCTCTGGGCTGACACAGGGCTTAGCCAGGAGAGTGCAGGCTATGTCACCCCCTGACCCCCTCCCCCAGCCCCTTGTCCAGGCGCCTTGGTGGCAGCCCTGTCCTAACATTCTCTCTACCTCAGTTTCCAGTTTGGCAAGATCAGATATCCTTCATCTGTCACCTTCACTTTTTGGGGCCACATTCTTAATCACTTTACTGTTATGAATGATTTTCTTTAAACCAATTCACTTATTGGAGTTAATAAATATATTTAAATAGGAAACTTTATAATACTACAGTGATCCCTACAGAGTTAGCATTCTTTGCCATAAGGAAAAGGTAACTGTCAAAATAAAAATACTAGAAGCAAAGCATGTTAGTAAGGTTGGGCTCCCTGCTCCTGCACTGATGATGGTTCCCAAAGTGAGTCCTGCTTTGTCTTATTTTAAAGGGAGATTTGCACGTGTTACAAAGGTGTTGCGGATGTGCTAGCGCCACACAGAGACTTTCTCCTGGATTGAAAGGAAGTTTAATCAAAGGAGGAATTGCTTCCTCCTTATGTAATCTAAACCACCCAAACCATCTCCCAGGCCTCCCCGGGACGCCTGGGTGGTCTTGGCGGCTCCTTCCTGGTCTGACAGTCCCCGCAGAGACGCTCCCTGTCTAGGCAGCCAGAGACGTGCCAGAATGGAGGTCCTGAAGGAGAAAGTAGAGGAGGAGGAGGCGGCCGAGCGGGAGGAGGCGGCTGAGCGGGCTGAGCGAGGGGACAGGACTGAGAAAGTGATGAGGCCACCCGAGGTGCGGAGGGAGGAAACCATCCTGACGCAGGAGATGCTCCGAGACCTGGAGAAGAAGCTGTCAGAGATTGAGATCCCCATCTCAGAAGAGCTCCCGTGAGTGTGTCAGGGTGTGGTCTTGCAACTGGGGCTGGGCACGGGAAGAGCCGGGCAGAATGGTGATGCCTGGGCGTGGAGGGGGGACCAGGACAGGGAGGGGGGTGGTTAAGAGTGAGGGCGCTGCTTTCAGACTGCCTGACCTGAATGTCCCCGCTCTGCTCCTCACTAGCTGTGTGGCATTGGGGAGGTCACTCAACCTCTCTGTGCCTCAGTCCCTTTATCTATTTAAAAGTGCCAATGTTAATCACAGTAGTGGCCTCCTAGGCAGTTGTGAGGATTAAATGAGGAGGGGGTAACACCAATGGCAGCTCGGGTGGGTCGAGTGTTCCCTGTGTGCCAGGAAGGGCCTCACTCTGACTAATGCCATCCCTGCTACTGTGCAGGATCTTCACCAACGACACCATTGACATCTCCAAGCTGCCCCTTTCCTACAAAACCAACACGCTCAAGGAGGAACACCTGCTGCAGGTGGCAGACAACTTCTCCCGCCACTACAGCCACCTGTGCCCAGACCGTGTGCCCCTCTTCTTGCACCCCCTGAATGAGTGTGAAGTGCCTGTAAGGCTGGGATGTGGAGGGCAGGGCTGGGGGCAAAGAGCAGAGGGCAGAGGGAGGTAGCGCCAAATCCCAGACCTCTCGTGGGTCAGAGCTTCTAGTCCAGGGGCAGCATATACTCAAATGCCAGCAGGCCCCGGTGGGCTCAGTGTGAACCCCCTGGTGTGCTGGGTGGTCTGGAAACTCCATGCCCTTCCTAACAAGGCAGCTGCTGACTGCTACAGGGGGAATACAGGCCTGGGGTTACCAGATCAAGAGAAGAGGAGAATCAGGATTTGTATGGGAATTTCTGATTTTTAAATGCAGGCAGCTAACACAAATGTTAAAAATCACCATGTGGGCCAAATAAAACAGGTCTGTGGGTCCCTATCAGCCTGTGAGCTGCTACTTTGCAACCTTTAAATGAATCCCATGCCATTCTGAGGCCCAGAGAGACTTAGGGATGTGCCCTGGGTTACAGAGCTAGAGGAAGTAGCCAGGGCTCAGGTCCTGGGGCCTGTCCTGGTCCACTTTCTTATTTCTCTGCCCTTTCCTGGACAGAGCCAGCCTCTGGGGCTAGAGACTGCACTGGCTGCCGGCCACTCCCAGCCCAGAACCTCTGTAGGCCCCGGGGAGGGCATTACACCTGGGAGGAAACCAGAAAGCCTGGGAAACAGGAGATCTGATCTTGTTCAGCCCTGACTTGCTGGGTCATCTCAGGCAGATGCCTAGGTCTCTCTGGGCCGTAGGGGGGCCTG
Organism: Galeopterus variegatus; assembly: GCF_000696425.1. NCBI lineage: Eukaryota > Metazoa > Chordata > Mammalia > Dermoptera > Cynocephalidae > Galeopterus > Galeopterus variegatus. The sequence goes on from NW_007726169.1 coordinate 479,771, forward strand.
GGGGTTGGAAGAAGGAATCCCTCATGGCCCTTGCAGCGCAAATCCAGAATAAGCTTGTGCTGTCCCAGGGCCGGTGATATGATGGGTCCTTGGTAGTCATTGCCACTGCCCCATCGATTGCTGCCATACACCAGACCTGGGCACTGCCTTCCTGGCAAGGGGCTCTGCCACCCAGTGCCTGGCCTCCTGCATTTGCTCAGGGCTCTGGGTCTCCCTGTGGATTTAAGGAAGGACCCACCAGGCATCGGATATCAAAGACCCCTACCACATATGGCCCCGCTGGTGTGATCTCTCCTCTTGCAGAAGTTCGTGAGCACAACCATCCGGCCCACATTGATGCCCTACCCTGACCTTTACAACTGGGACAGCTGTGCCCAGTTTGTCTCTGACTTCCTCACCATGGTGCCCCTGCCTGACCCCCTAAAGCCGGTGAGTGCCACTCACGGGCTGCATCCTTAGGCCCAGAAGGTCTAAGACAGGAAACCAGGCAGGTCTGGGAGAAGGAGGTTCAGCCAGGCTCAGGCCACAGCCCCTCTGACACCCCTTAAGGGGAAACCAGCCCAGACAGGGACAGCCACTTGCTCAAAGGCGCACAGCAAGCCTGGTCTCCTGGCCCCCACCTCTTTGTGTCCTTTGTCTCTGCCTTCAGAGCCCCCCTTCCATGAGTCCAGGAGGGGTGGGAAGGAGAGAGGGGAGGGTCCAGCTGCCCATGGCCCTCAGCCCCATCTTCGAGCTTCTGACCAGCTCTGTCAGCTTTTCATTGAGAATGGAGGGAAGGAGGAAGAAAGGGACAGGTAAAGGGAAGAGAAGGAAAGAATGGAGGATAGAAGGAGGGGAGTGTTGGAGTAAAACAACAAAATTACTAATCAGAGGGCATTAGACCAGAAGCTTCCACAGTCTGTAAGTCCTTCCCTGTCAGAAATCCCATGAGCCCCTTAAAATTACAGGCAAATGCAGATTGAATGTGGTCTGGTTTTCATCCCATTCTTAGCAGCCTCCCTAACCTGGAAAGAGTAGGAACACTATTAGGGTCCAGCATGTACATTGGCCCCAGCCCCTGACAGGTGGGCCATGGCTGGTGGGGCAGAGAGGTCAGGACAGTGGGGCACCCTGCAATGCTGACTGACCCGCTGTGGCCAGCCCCGGTACCTGTACTCCTCAACCACGGTGCTCAAGTACCAGAAGGGGAACTGCTTCGACTACAGCACACTGCTCTGCTCCATGCTCATTGGCTCTGGCTACGATGCCTACTGCGTCATTGGCTATGGCTCACAGGACCTGTGCCACATGGACCTGACGCGGGAGGTGTGCCCACTCACCTTGAAGCCCAAGGAGGTACGGCTGGGTTCATGCTGCCCGTGGCATCCCAAAGGATGTGTGTTCCCAGTACTGTCATGCTGTCCTTAAAGATGTGTGTCCCTGTCCCTTCTCCCCCTGCCCTGGCCACACAGATGCAAGTCCATCACTTACTAAGCAGCCCTTCAGCTGCCCTGGAGTTCGTATTTCAAACTGGTGATTTCTCTGTTCTCGGTGTCTTAATATGTCCCTCTCAGCTTACTGTTAAGTCAGTTTCAGCTACCATGCTCTCCAGTAGGTAAAGTTTACGAACGCCATGTGGCTTGCATCTTAGGTCAAACTATTCCAAGTTTATCCTATACATTTGATAAAAATCCATCTAGCTGTTTTCAAATAAGGAAATAACAGACAAGTGGATAGATATTTGGTTCTCAGTTCTGCAACTCCCCCCCTCACCCCAGGTAAAAAGACTCCTTGTTAATAGCAAAAAGAAAACAAACAAACAAACAAAACAAACAAAAAAAACCCCTCACCTTCCAGTGGGTGGTGGTTGTGTTTTTGTATGTTTGTTGAGAGCTCCATAATAACCAGAGCCTGCTGTGAACACAAGAAATGTTTTAAAATTTTAATTGTTGGCATCACACAAGCATCTCTTTCCATTTGGAAAATAGTCATGTTACAGACAAAACATGCTTGTCATGAACTGGATGAATTCCAGGACTCTGTGATCAGGGTTAAGCCCCCATGGGTGTCTGCAGCTCGGGGATGGGGGTCTCGGGGCCTGGGGCATCCAGCATGAAGCATCTGCACCTGTGTTACACCCGAGCAAGCACCTGGGGATCCCAGGGTGAGCGCTCTGGTGGAGGGAGGGCAAGAAGGAGGGAAGGCACCAGGAGAGCCCAGCTCTCTCAGACCCGCCTCCCCAGGAGAAGATGGAGAAAAAGTTCCTTTATGGCTTTGGCTTCAAAGGCCTCTGAGCTCAGCCAAAATTAATTAATTAAAATTATATCAATAACTCACAGATATAGCTAACTCTCCAGTTTATAAACCACTTTCATATCCATTGACTTAGTTGCTTCTCAGATGAGCCCTGTTGGTAGATATTATCACTCTTAGTTTCCAGATGAGTATGTCGAGATGAAACAGGAAGGTAAAATAGAATGGCCCAAGTCACATAGCTGGTAAATGGGGTCCCAGGGACTGAAGCCTGGGTCTGTCTGACTCTACACCCTGGAGACTCACTACGTCTCCCTCATAAATGTCACCAGCCCACTTCTGCAGCCTCAGACATACTTTTTCTTGGGAATAGTTCTCACCGGCTAGCACACATTTATAAACACACACACACAGACTTTCTTCTCCTTCCTGGTCCAGCAAACTCTTTCTCTGAAACCCTCCAGTGACAAGATCTGAAAAGTCCAACTCCCTACTTTCTGGATCAGATCCAGATCACAGGTAGGATCTGCAGTGGGGGACGAGGAGGAGAAAATCACGCCTCCTGAGCTCCTGCCCCATAGATACCTCACATGGGCATTTTCCTGTCTTTACTTCTCAGAATGGGCCTAGGGAGAAAGTTCCTATTATTCGCCATCCATTTTATAGATGAGCCTGAGATCCAGAGACGTGAGAGGACCTCCCACGGTTATGGAGCTGGAGCTGGGGCTCCCTCTGCATTTAGGACCAGAAAGCTGCAGGCTCAGAGTAGCTGTGACCCCCCAGTCCACTGGCTGGGTCTCAGCTTCTAGCGGTTCAGGACCACTGACACTTCTTCTCTTGTTGGGTGGTAGAGTGTCAAGAAGGAGGAGAAGGCACCGCCTAAGAAGTACGCCATCAAACCCCCCAGGGACCTGACCAGCAGGTTTGAGCAGGAGCAGGAGATCAAGAGGCAGGAGAAGATCAAAGCCGAGGAGGAGAAGCGGCTGCGGGAGGAGGAGGAGCGTCTCCTGGTGGGTACGCCATCCTGAGCCCTCAGTCCCCCACTCAGCTATGGAGAACGGACTGCTAGGGATAGGAAAACGGGCACAGATAATGGAAGGGATGTGCTTATGGACCCCCAGACCCTCCCACAACCATCCTCTGCCTTCTCCTGGCCATGTGGGAATCTCCCACTGGCAGTCAGCAAGCTTCTGTGGAGAGATTACTAACGTCAGAGCTTTCCTGCCTGGAGCAGCCCATTCTATGCTGGCCAGCCCCCATCCACCCTCCCACCCATTCTCCCATTTATCCTGCCATTCATCCTCCCTCCGTCTTCCCATTCATCCATCCTGCCATTCGTCTCCCCCTCCGTCTTCCCATTCATCCATCCTGCCATTCGTCTCCCCCTCCGTCTTCCCATTCATCCATCCTGCCATTCGTCCTCCCTCCGTCTTCCCATTCATCCATCCTGCCATTCGTCCTCCCATCCATCCATCCTCCCATCTTTCTTTGTTTTTTTTTTTTAAAAAAAAGATGACCGGTAAGGGGATCTTAACCCTTGACCTGGTGTTATCAGCACCACGCTCTCCCGAGTGAGCCACAAGCCGGCCCCCTCCCATCTTTCTTTCTAATATCCACACTCATATTCTCCCTCCTGTCCTCTTTCCTCCCTCCCTTCTTTCTGTTCCTTCCATAGTATTTACTGAGCTTCTCCTCTAGTCCAGGCCCTGGGGATACAATAATGAACACGACACAGTCACGGTGCTCCCAGTGGGAGGCAGATAAGGAAGCCAGACAGTGTCCAATTACCTTTCTTTGGATGAAATTTCACCCTGAACCATAACATATAGTCAGTAAATCCCAGATATGTAGAGCCCCAAAGAGCCCAGTGTGTAAACCACAGATCTAGTCAGACCCTCCAATCCTACTGATTAAAAAACAGGCTCAAAGGTGAGGTGATAGATGGTGAGACGGGAGGTCACGCAGCCAGCCGTCAGTGCTGACTGTACCAGGACTCAGCTCTTCCACGGCTTCCCCAGTCCCAGGGAGATGTCTGGGCTCCCAATGCCCCCATTCCCACCCATGTGGCTTGTGGTCACCCGCATTTCCTTTGCAGGAGGCGGAGAAGGCAAAGCCCGATGCCCTGCTCGGCCTGCGAGTGCACTGCTGGGTCCTGGTGCTGTCAGGGAAGCGTGAGGTGCCTGAGAGCTTCTTCATTGACCCACTCACTGCACGCAGCTACAGCACTCAGGACGACCACTTCCTGGGCATCGAGAGCCTCTGGAACCACAAGAACTACTGGGTCAACATGCAGGACTGCTGGAACTGCTGCAAGGTGCCTAGTGGGGGCCTGGGTGGCTATGGAACACACAGCTGGGGGAAATGCTGGGAAGTGATGGTGACCAGACCTTGGGAGAGCTGGCAACAAGCCATGAGGGCTTTGGACTTTCCTCATAGTTGTGTCCCCACAGCCAACTCCCTTGCCCACAAATAACCATTCTGATATGTTATTGTCCCTCTTTTGACTTGTGTATCCTTTTAAAATGTGGATTGTTAGTTTGCGTGAATGAATTTTTAAAACTTTGTATTGAGGTGTAATGAACTTGCAGAAAAGTGCACCCGTGCTAAGTATATAGCTCAATGAATTTCCATAAATCGAACAGACCCGTTTCCTGCACCCAGATCAAGAAATAAACATTGACACACACACGCACACACACACACACACTCACACACACACACAAATACAAGACTGTACAGAGGATGGCACAATCCTAAGTGTACATCTCATTCAATTATCACATACAGAACACACCTACATAACCAGAACCAGCATCCCAGAATCCCCCTCATGTCCCCTTTTGGTCACTAACCCATCCATCTTCCTAGGGTTAAACACTATCCTGACTTCTAACATCCATTAGTTTCATCTGTTTTAGGACTATACATCAATTGAATCATACAGTATATACCCTTTATGCCTGGATTCTTTCAGTCATTGTTATGCTTATGAGATTCATCCTTGTTTTGTATGTAGCTGTGGTTTGTTCATTTCCATTGTTTACTAATTTTCCATTATTTGAATACACCAGAACTTACTTATCCATTCTACAGCTGCATATTTAGATTGTTTCCAGTTTAGGACTATTTTGAATAGCGCTACCATGAACCTCTTTATACATTTCAGTGAACACTTTCTGTTGGGTAAAAACTTAGGAACTACTGGGTCACAGGATAGGCACAGGTTCAGTTTTGGTAGATAATTCCTGTTTTCCAAAATGATTGCACCAATTTACACTGCCACCAGCAGGGTTTGAGAGTTCCGGGAGCTCCATCCACATCCTGGCCAGTACTGGATATTTTCCGTCTTTTTCATTTTAGCTATTCTAGTGGGTACATAAGGGGATTGCATTATGGTTTCACCTTAAAATGCAATTGCTTTTTACAGACTGTCCTCATATCTAGCAAGTTTTAGCCTTGCTTATTAATTCTTTGGGATTTTCTACATACAGTCATATTGCTGAATGATGACAGTTTTATTTCCTCCTTTTAATCCTGATACTTTTTGGTTTTTTCTCTTGCTTTATTTCTCCAGTTAGTACATCATTCGGTATAATGTCAAATCAAGATAGGGGTCTTGGGCATCCTGTGTCATTCCTGATTCACAAGTAAAGCCTTCATATCATAACATTTCACTATTTGTGTAATGCTCATGTTTACTGTAGATTTCTTTGTAGCTGTCCTTTATCTAGCTAAAGAAATTTCTTTTTCTTCTTAGTTTGCTAGCAGTTTTTCTAATCAAACAAATTTTTTTTAATCAAATGCTTTTTTGCATATTTTAATATAATCATATGACGTTTCCTTCTATTCTATTAAGTGGGTGAATTAGACTGGTTAGGATTTTGTTTCCCTTTTTAAAATTGAGACACAGGGTTGGCCGGTTAGCTCAGTTGGTTAGAGCATAGTGTTGATAACACCATGGTCCAGGATTTGATGCCTCTACAAGCCAGCCAAAAATAAAATAAAATAAAATAGAGATGCAATTCACATGCCATAAAATCCACCATTTTAAAATGCAGAAGTAAGGCAGAGACCATACACCCTGCTGTGTCGCTGCCACGCGATCCAGCAGGTAGGCCTCACTGCCACCACCCGTCTCCATCCCCAGCCCAGCCCAGTGTGCACGGAGCAGGGAGAAGTCCAGCAGGGGAGGTGGAAGCTCCGCAGAGACCACAAGCCCTGCGGTGCCGCCACCACACGATCCAGCAGGTAGGCCTCACCGCCACCACCTGTCTCCATCCCCAGCCCGGTCCAGTGCGCACAGAGGAGGGAGAAGTCCGGCAGGGGAGGTGGAAGCTCTGCAGAGACCACGTGCCCTGCAGTGCCACCACACGACCCAGCAGCCCAACCCAGTGCACAAAGAGCAGGGAGATGTCTAGCAGGGGAGGTGGAAGCTCGGCAGAGACCACACACCCTGACTCAGCAGCCTGGCCGAGTGCATGCTGACCAGAGAGGTGGCTCCCTGGAGAGGCCCAAGACCCGAGGCAACCACACACATGAGGCACTAGTGGCCAACCAAGCAGACACTGAGGCAGCTGTACCAAATTGGCAACCCCAGCAACATCATAGCCAGACAATAGTGTCAAACCTGTGGACTGTGAAACGCCCTTCCACAATGACTAAACATCAAAGGAAAGATACCAGAAATATGAAAAATCAAGAAAGTACACCACCAAAAGGTAATAACTCTCAAGCTCTAGATTCTGTAGAACAAGAAGCCCTTGAAACATCTGACAAGGAATTTTGAGTGATAATTCTGAGGAAACTGAATGAGATACAAGAAAACTCAACTAGACAACATGATGAAATGAGGAAAAGTATACAGGACCTGAAAGAAGAAATGTACAAGGAAATCAATGCCCTGAAAAAGAATGTAGCAGAGCTTGCTGAGCTGAAGAATTCATTCAAAGAAATAAAAAACACAACAGAGTTTAACCAGCAGGCCTGCAGAGGCAGAAGAGAAAACTTCTGACCTTGAAGATGGGCTGTTTGAAATAACACAGGCAGACAAAAAAAAAAAAAAAGAATTAAAGGCATTGAAGAAAATCTGAGCGAGATATCAGACAACCTTAAGCACTCAAATATCTGAGTCATTGGTATTCCAGAAGGGGAGGAAAAAGGAGATTGCATTGAAAACATATTCAACAAAATAGTGGCAGAAAACTTCCCAGGTATAGGAAAAGTCACAGATCTTCAGATTCAGGAAGCTCAAAATCCCCAAATGTATTCAACCCAAAAAGGTCTTCTCCAAGACATGTTATAGTCAAAGTGGTAAAATTCAAAGACAAAGAGAAAATCTTAAAAGCTGCAAGAGAGAAGCATCAAGTCACCTATAAGGGAGCTCAAATCGGACTAACATCAGACTTTTCATCACAAACCCTAAAAGCCAGAAAGGAGTGGGATGATATATTCAAAATACTAAAAGACAGAGATT
>NW_007726169.1:488119-489371 GCF_000696425.1 Galeopterus variegatus
AATACCATAATAGCAGGGGACCTGAACAGCCCACTGTCAATATTGGACAGATCATCTAGGCAAAGAATCAGCAGAGAAACACAAGATCTAAACAATACTCTAGACCAATTGGACTTGGCAGATACCTACAAAACATTCCATCCAACAACCTCAGAATATTCATCAGCACATGGATCATTCTCCAGGATAGATCACATATTAGGTCACAAATGAAGTCTCAACAAATTCAAAAAAATTGGAATTATTCCATTTATTTTCTCAGACCACAATGGATTAAAATGAGAAATTAATAACAAACAAAATTCTGGAAACTATACAAACACATGGAAATTAAACAGCATTCTACTTAATGACATAAGGGTCCAAGAAGAAATCAAACAGGAAATAAAAAAATTTATTGAAACTAATGAAAATAATGATACATCATACCAAAACCTGTGGGATACTGCAAAAGCAGTACTCAGGGGGAAATTTATCACATTAAATGCTTACTTCAGAAGAATGGAAAGATGGCAAGTGAACAACCTAACACTTCACCTTAAAGAACTAGAAAAACAAGAACAATCCAAACCCAAAGTTAGCAGACAGAAAGAAATCATTAAGATCAGAGCAGAGGGCCGGCCCGGTGGCACACTTGGTAGAGTGCGGTGCTTGGGAGCGTGGCGGCGCTCCCGCCGAGGGTTCGGATCCCATATAGAGACTGGTCCGCTCACTGGTTGAGCATAAAGCTGGAGGCATAACACTACCTGACTTTAAACTATACTACAAAGCTATAATAACCAAAACAGCATGGTACTGGCATAAAAACAGACACACTGATCAATGGAATAGAATAGAGAACCCAGAAATCAACCCACACACCTACAGCTATCTGACCTTTGACAAAGGCACCAAGCCTATACACTGGGGAAGAGACTGCCTCTTCAGCAAATGTGCTGGGATAACTGGATATCAATATGCAGGAGAATGAAACTAGACCCATACCTTTCACCATATACTAAAGTCAACTCAAAATGGATTAAATAATTAAATATACACCCTGAGACAATAAAACTTCTTAACGAAAACATAGAAGAAACACTTCAGGAAGTAGGACTAGACACAGACTTCACAAATTTGACCCCAAAAGCATGGGCAACCAAACAAAAATAAACAAATGGGATTATATCAAACTAAAAAGCTTCTGCACAGCAAAAGAAACAATTAACAGAGTTAAAAGACAACCAACAGAGTGGGAGAAAATATTTGCAAA
>NW_007726169.1:490303-499502 GCF_000696425.1 Galeopterus variegatus
AAAAGACAAAAAGGAAAAAAAAAATAATATACCTGTTCCCCAATGTTCACTGCAGCACTCTTTACAATAGCCAAGAGTTGGAACCAGCCCAAATGTCCATCATCAGATGAGTGGATATGGAAAATGTGGTATATCTACACAATGGAATACTACTCAGCTATAAAAAAGAATGAAATACTGCCATTTGCAACGACATGGATGGACCTAGAGAGAATTATATTAAGTGAAACAAGTCAGTCACAGGAAGAGAAATATCACATGTTCTCACTTATTTGTGGGAGCTAAAAATAAATAAATAAAATAAATACACACAAAAAAACCGGGGGCGGGGGAAGGGAAGAAGACACAACAATTACAATTCCTTGAAATTGACAGACAAGCCAGCAGATATGAGGTTGTTGGGAGGGAGGGGGGAGAGGGTGGAGGGAGAGAGGTTTCAGTAATGGGCCACAATAATCAACCACATTGCATATTGACAAAATAAAATAAAATAAAATAATGCAGAAGTAAGTGCTTTTCAGTATATTCACAAGATTGTGCAACCATCACCACTAATTCCAGAACATTTTCATCACCCCAGAAAAAAGCCCTGTACTTATTAGCAGTCACTCTCCATTTTCTCCTTCCCATCCCCTGTCAACTACTAATCACAAAGTCTATAGTATATTTTTGTCAGGCTCCTCTCACTCACCATAATTATTTTGAGATTCATTCATGTTGTCGTATGTATACATAGCAAATTCCTTTTTATTGCTGAGCAGTGTTCCAATGAATGGATATAACACTATTTGTTTATCCACTCATCTGCTGATGGACATTTGGGCTGTTTCCATCTCTTGTCTATTATAAACAAAACTGCTGTAAACATTCATGTACAGGTATTTTAGAACCACGTGCTTTCTTTTCTCTTGGGTAAAGATCTGGGAGTAAAACGGCTGGATCATATGATAGGCTTAACTTTTTAAAAAAACTGCCAAACTGTTCCCAAAGTGTTTGTACCATTTTACATTCCCACTAGAGTGTATGAGAGTTCCAATTCTTTTATTATTTTGCCAACACTTGGTAGACAGTCTTTGTAATCCAGTCAATCTAATAGACATATAGTGGTATCTCATTGTGGTTTTAATTTACATTTCCCTGATGACTAAATGATGTTGAACATCTTGTGTATATTTTTCATCTCTATATCTTCTTCAGTGAAGTGTCTGTTCAAACTTATTTCCCATTTTAAAATCATCTTGTTTGCTTTCTAATGATTGAGTTTTGGCTGTTCTTTGTATATTCTGGATTATAAAGATTACAAATTCTTTATAAAAAATATGATTTGAAGAAATTTTCTCCCAGTCTGTGGCCTGTCTTTTCATTCTCTTAACAGTGTTTTTGGAAGAGCAGTTTGTTCTTTTATGAATTGTGCTTTTAGTGTTGTATCTAAGAAATCTTTGTATAACCCAAAGTCACAAAAATATTCTTCAAAAAGTTTTAACAGTTTTAGGTTTTACATTTCGATCTATGATCTATTTTGAGTTAATTTTTCTGTGTGGTGCAAGGTAAAACTTGAAGATTTCGCTTTTTTTTTTTTTAAACCATCCAATTGTTACAGCACCATTTGCTGAAAAGACTATCCTTTAAAAAAAATTTTTTTTAAAAAATCTTTTTTTAAAAAATGACCAGTAAGGAGATCTTAATCCTTGACTTGGCGTTATCAGCACCACACTCTACCATGTCTACCAAGTGAGCCATGGTCCTCTCCCCCCACTTTTTTTTCTTTTAATTGCCTTAATTCACTTATCCACATATACTCTAGTCTATTTCTAGATTCTCTATTCTGATCCGTCAAATGATGTCTATCTTTATTTCAATACTACACTTTCTTGGTTGAAACTTTATAGTAGCACTTGACATCAGGTAGCACGAGTCCTCCGATCTTGTTCTTTGGCTATTCTAGTTCCATGTGAATTTTAGAATCAGTTTGTCCATTACTACAGAAAACTTCTGGGATTTTGATTTGGATTACATTGAGCCCCTGTAGATCAATTAAGAGAAAACTGTTTTCTTAACAATATTGAGTCTTTCACCCACAAACATGGTACTCTCTTCCTTTATTTGTCATCTTTAATCTCTCTCAGCAGCGTTTTGTACAGGTATTGCACAACTTTTGTCAGATCTACCTCTAAGTATTTCACTTTTTTTTGATGCTATGGTATTTTTAAAAATTTCAACTTCTGGCTGTTACTTGCTAGCATATAGAAATACAGTTAATTTTTACATATTGATCTTGTATCCTGCCACCTTCCTAAACTCACTTATTTGTTCTAATAGCCTTTATATAGAACATTGAAGAAAAGGAAAATTTTTTATATAATTATTTTTCTGTGAATAAAAAGTTTTACTTTTTTTCCAATCTGGATGCCTTTTTCCCCCTTGCCTTATTACACTGGCTAGAACTTCAAGTATAACGTTAAATAGAAAGTGAAATCCTTGTATTATTCTTGATCTTAAAAAGAATGTTTAGTCTTGTACCGTGAAGTGTGTTGTTAGCCACAGATTATTTTGTTGTTGTTGATTCCCTTGACCAAGTAGAGGATGTTTTCTTCTATTCCTAATTTGCTGAGAGTTTTTTCAGTAATGGATGTTGGATTTTTGTCAAATGCTTTTTCTGAGTCTATTGAAAATATTGCATGATTTTTCTTTTGTAGTCTATCAATATGGTAAATTACTCTGATTGATTTCAAATGTTAGACCAACCATATACATTCCTGGGATAAACCTCACTTTATTATGATGTTTTAATCTTTTATATATTGTTAGTTTTGATTTGATAAAATTTTGTTTAGAATTTTTGCATCTTCATTCAAGAAGGATATTGGTCCATAGTTTTCTTATAATATAGTTTTGTTAGGTTTTGACATCAGTAATTCTGGCCTCATGGAATCCTTTCCTTCTTTCTTTCTTTTGGCAGGGGGGGAGTATTTCCTTTTCTTCAATTTTCTGGATGAGTTTCTGGAGAATTGGTATTTTTTTCTTTCTTAAGTGTTTGCTAGAATTGACAAGTGAAACCATCTGGGCCTAGAATTTTCTTTATTGCAGGATTTTAAACTACAAGTTCAATTTATTCAGTAGATACAGGGCTATTCAGGTCATTTCTTCTTGAGCGAGCTTTGGTAGTTTGGGTCTTTCAAGAAATTTGCCTATTTCACTTAAGTTTTCAAATTTATTGCCATGACAATGTTCATAATGCTCCTTATTTTCCTTCAGTATTTTAGAATCTCATTCTTCATATTGGTGATTTTTGTGTTCTCTCTTTTTCTCCTGATCAGTCTGTCTAGAGGTTTATCAATTTTGGGGGTCTTGTCAAAACTAGCTTTTGATTTTGTTGATTTTCACTATTGTTTTTGTTTTCAATTTCACTAATTTCCACTCTGATCTTTATTATTTTCTATCTTATGCTTACTTTGAGTTTCATTCACTCTTAATTTTCTAGTTTCTTAAGGTGGAAGCTGAAGTAATTCATCTGAAATTGTTTTTCTTTTTTTCCCCTAATATCTTTGTTTTCTCCTAAAGTACTGTTTTGGTGGCATCCCACACATTTTACTATGCTGTTTTTTCATTTTCTTTCAATTCAAAATGCTTTCTTAAAAAACAAAAAATAAAGTGCTTTCTAATTTCCCTTTGAATTTCTCCTTTGATCCATGGGTCATTTAAAAATGTATTATTTAACTTATAGATATTTAGAAATTTTCCAGAGATCTTTCTATTGCTGATTTCTAATTTAATTTTGTAGTGCTTAGAGAACATATGCTGTATAATTTCTACTAGTTTAGACTTGTTATGGTTTGTTTTATGGCCCAGAATATGGTCTATCTTGGTGAATCTTCTGTGTGCACTAGACTAGAATATGTATTCTGCTGTCACTGGGTGGAATGTCCTATAAATGTCAATTAACACAAGTCAATTGATAGTATAATATAGTCTTCTATATCTTTGCTGATTTTCTATCTACTTTTCTTTCAATTATTGACAACGTTATTGAAATCTTGGATTACAATTTTGAATTTTTCTATTTCTTTCAGTTCTATGAGTATTTACTTCATTATTTTGAAGCTCTGTCATTGGGTGAATAAAATGTTTAAGATTTTTATGTCTTCTTAATGAATTGATCCCTTTATCATGAAATGACAAAAAAATATTTTGTTTGATATTAATATAGCAATTTTTGCTTCTTTTTATTTGTGTTAGTATGGGTTATCCCTCTTTATTTTTCTTTTAATCTATTTGTCTTTTAATTTTTTTAAGCTATTTTATTGTGTGTGTGTGTGTGTCTTTTTTAAATTTAAATGCATTTCTCGTAGGCAATGTATAGTTGGGTCTTGTTTTTTTATCCAATCTGAGAATCTCTGGTCTTAATTGGGGTGTCTAAACCACTTACACTCAGTGCGATTATTGAGAAGTTTAGGTTTATGTCCATCATCTTGCTATCTGCTTCCTCAGTTTTGGAAATTTTACCATTATTATAAACAATGCTCTTACTATTTTTTTTTTCTTTTTCTTCTGGGACTTCTGTGTAAGACCTTTTTACTACCTTTGCTATGTTTCTTATGCCCTTTTCTTTTCTCTTTCTCTTTTCCTGGATATTTTCTCCCGAACTATCTTCTAGGTCACTGACTCTTTCTCAGTTGTGTCTAATTTGCTGCATAATCCATCAATTGAGACCTTTCTTTCTTTTCTTTTTTCTTTCTTTTTTTTTTCACAAAAATTCTGGAATTTCCATTTGGTTCATATATATATACACATACACATACACACAAACACACATACCCACATATATTTCCACTTGGTTCATATATATGTATGAAACCAAATGGAAATTCCATATATATATATATTATATATAAACTATATAATATATATATTATATATAAACTATATAATATAGTTTATATATAAACTATATAATATTGTTTATATATAAACTATATAATATGGTTTATATATAAACTATATAATATAGTTTATATATAAACTATATTATATATTTATATATAAACTATATAATATATATATTATGTATAAACTATATAATATATATGTAGTTTGGAGTTCTTTTTTTTTTTTTCTTTTTGTCTTTTTTCATGTCCGGCAACGGATCGCAACCCTCAGTGTTGCGCGTCGCGCCCATACCGGACTGGGACCGGCAACGGGATCGCAACCCTCAGTGTTGCGCGTCNTTCTCTTTTCCTGGATATTTTCTCCCGAACTATCTTCTAGGTCACTGACTCTTTCTCAGTTGTGTCTAATTTGCTGCATAATCCATCAATTGAGATCTTTCTTTTCTTTTTTCTTTCTTTTTTTTTTCACAAAAATTCTGGAATTTCCATTTGGTTCATATATATATACACATACACATACACACAAACACACATACCCACATATATTTCCACTTGGTTCATATATATGTATGAAACCAAATGGAAATTCCATATATATATATATTATATATAAACTATATAATATATATATTATGTATAAACTATATAATATATATGTAGTTTGGAGTTCTTTTTTTTTTTTCTTTTTGTCTTTTTTCATGTCCGGCAACGGATCGCAACCCTCAGTGTTGCGCGTCGCGCCCATACCGGACTGGGACCGGCAACGGGATCGCAACCCTCGGTGTTGCGCCCGCACCTCACTCAGCCAGTGAGCGGGAACTGGTCTGCGGGAGCACACCGCCACACTCCTAAGCAGCGCACTGTAGCAGTGCGCCACCGGGCCGGCCCTGTAGTTTGGAGTTCTATACCGAAATCTTAACCTGATTTTTATTTCCTTGAGTACTAAGCATAACTATTCAATTCTTCATTTTTGATAACTCCATTATCTGGTTCCTCTGTGGATCTATTTCTATTGTCTGTTGTCTCTAGCTTTGTGGCCATATGGTCTTGTCTCCTCATGTTGCTGGTTACTGTGTGTGTATGTTACTAAACACCACATATGAAAATTTTAGAGATAATTGGAGGCCTAGATGGTGTTATCTTCTTCCAGAGAGGATTGGGTCTGATTCTGGTAGGAAGCTAGGGGTTCTAGCAATCCTGGATCACTTTTTTTTTTTTTTAAAGATGACCGGTAAGGGGATCTTAGCTCTTGACTTGGTGTTGTCAGCACCACGCTCTCCCAAGTGAGCCACGAGCTGGCCCAATCCTGGGTCACTTTGAACAAAGCAGAGATGGAGATGATTCTAGGCTGGGCTTCAGTTCCTGTAAAGTCCTATGGTATTGCTCTTCAGAGTCTCAATACAAAGTCTGGGGGATTTACCAAACTTTTTCCCTTGAGGACTCTGAATTCCAACATTGCCCTCCCACCTCAGTACTGTGAATCAGTTAAAATCTCTTCTTAGCCTCTCAACCCTACCCTGGGGGAAAAGCAACCCCAACGCTGGCCTGCTGGCCTCACATCTCAAGGTTTCCTTCCTCTCTAGAAACTTGGCTTTTTTTGTGTGGCTGGCTAGTATGGGGATCCAAACCCTTGACCTTGGTTTTATAACACCTTGCTCTAACCAACTGAGTAACCCACCAGTACTGAATCTTGGCTTCTTAATTCTTTACTGCCTTTTTACTGCCTTGTAAGTTTCTTAAAGACTTCAAACAGATTTTTTGGGTGGGGTTGTCGGTAGGGAACAGGTTCAAAAACTGTTGTATTTCATTATTATCCAATACCTTTGAAAAGGTAATTGTAATAAGTCATCACATGAAAAATGGGCTGGGGCAGCCCCCTGCTAGCCCTGGCATGAGAAATGTACATATTTACATGGGGCTCCTAGAAAAGAGAGACCTGGGATCCACTAAGTCGGTGTGGCTGGAGACTGAGGGCAGAGAAAGGGGGTGCAAGGAGCTCGGTCGCCAGATTCACACAGCGGCAGGCAAAAGACAGATGTGCTGAAGGCACTCAGTGACATGTACAATTTACAAAGACCCCCTGCAGGGCCTTCCACCCAGGCCTGGGGCTGCTCCTGACCAGGACAGGGGTGGTGGGTGAATCCCAGAGGGAGAAGCGGACACCAGCACGCCAGTGCCCAGGATGAGGCACCAGGGGTTCAGCCTCTTGGTTAGCAGCAGGGGCCGCTGGGGGGTCTTGGGATAGCTCCCCAAGGGCTGTCCTGTACGGCCAAACTCTGAGTATTTCAGTGGGGAGTGGACAAGGCTCCCTACTCAGCAGCAGGACACAGCCTGCAGGACCACTCAGAAGGACCCCCACCCACCCAGATACAGAAGACCCAAGGGGTGGGGGCATACCTGGCTCTTCCCAGTACTTGTGTGTCTGCCACATGCTAGGAGCACATGACACGCATAGCCCTGTGCTGCTCCCATGAATAGGGCTCCTGAATACAAGGTCTTCGCGTGGTCTGACACGTATCCTCAGATTATTTAAAAAATATTTTTCTCAGCTCTTCTTGTTAAGGGCAGAAAGACTGGCCCAAACTATCTAGTTCACCTTTACCTGCAGTGGAACTCCCTGTTTCTTACCTTTTCTGTTTTCCACTCAGCATTATGTTTTTAAGTTCTAATCTATTGCTTCTAACTACCTATGGTACTGCCTGGTTTATCACACTTACATGTTCTTGTCCCCAGTGACAGACATTCCCTCATGGACCTGCGTGAGAATTTCTTTGATGTGTCTACCTGGGATTAGAATTGCTGGATCCTGGGGTATTATTATACATGACTTAACTAAAACCTGTAACGTGATTCTCTGAAATGGCTGCACTAGTTTAGACTCCCACCAACAGTGGATGTAGATCCTATAGTCCTTCATGCTCCACCATTTGATATCATCCATATTTCTATTTCTAGCAGTTGAATATGAATAAAGGGATACCTGTATTCCTTCGCATTTCTCAGTTGACCAAAGAGTTTTAGTATCTCTTATGTGCTTTTGAACCTTTTAGGTTTCCTCTTCCAGTAAACTGTTTATGTCTATACTTTGCCCATGTTTTTTTCTACTGGAATTGCTGTTTTTCTTTCTTCTTGATTTGCAGGAGCTCCTTATATGAGTATACTCTAGATATTAATCATATGTCACTGACAGACATTGCAAATCTCTTCTTCCATTCTGCCTTTGTCTGTTAATGTCATCCGTGGTCGTCTTTATTGAATGTAAGTCTTTAATTCTGATATAATTAAATTCATTGAATTTTTGTCTTGTCTAGTAGATTCTTCTCTGCCTTTAAGTCACAAAGATATTCTTCTACATTTTTCTCTATAATTATTCCTTTCATAATCAGGTCTTCAATCTTGGAATTTATCTTTGTATGAGGTAAGGATCTAGCTTTATTTTCCTCAATATAATGAGTCAGTTTTCTGAGAACCATCTATTAAGCAATCTGTGCTTTCCTCATTAGTTGGTGAAACCACCTTCATAGTCTGTCACATTTCCATTGCACAGAGGGCAGAACGTGAGCTCTCTATTCTGCTCCATTGGTCTATTTGTGAGTCTTGTGCCATCATCAGATAATTTTTATGATTATGGCTTTATGAGATGCCTTAATTTCTAGTAGAGTTATTTCCTATCTCTTTACTCTTCTTATGGACTGATTTAGTTATTTATGGACCTTTAAATTTTAGTAGAAGATTATCAGGTTCCTTAAAAAGATTCAACTTAAATTTTATTTTGGATCACGTCAAATTTATATATCAGTGTGGAACCATTCATATCTTAACTCTTCCTACATATTAAGTCATTCTATCCAAGGGCATGGTTCGTGTATTTTTGGTTAATTCATAGATAGTTTATAGAGATTGTTGCTATTGTGATTGGCATCTTATTTTTCATTATAATTTCTAGTCAGTTATTGCTAATATAGATATATATCATTGATTTTTTTTTATTGATCTTGTATACAGCAAATTTAACTTTCTTATTCTTATCAATAGCTTGTCCATTGATGTTGATGGCTTTTGTAAGTAGATGGTCGTATCATCTGCAAGTAACAATCATTTTCTCATTTGCCTTCTGAGATTCTGATTTCTTCAGGAGAGGACAGATCCCCTCTGAGCACAGCATCCCCCAAGAAAATGGGAACAGGGTGGTCTGAGGTGGGGCACAGACCTGGTGTTTTCATTTCAACAGGCATGGGCCTATTTGAATGACTGTTAGAATATGACTTAACTAGCACATAATAATAATGCTTAAGAGGAGGAAATATTTAAAT
>NW_007726169.1:500047-501352 GCF_000696425.1 Galeopterus variegatus
TGTTAGAATATGACTTAACTAGCACATAATAATAATGCTTAAGAGGAGGAAATATTTAAATGTGAGGTAGTATAAAGGAAATGTCAAGGATACAGCAGCAATCAAGAGAGCGGTATGTAAATAAACATCCAATGCTGTCATTTCACATATGGAAAATGGCAATTTAGAGAGGGGAAATGGCTTGCCCACGGTTCTCCATGGAGCACCTGCTACATGCTGGGGGCTGAGGATGCACAGGACAGGCAAGGTCTCCGTCAGGAGTGCACTTTCAGTCTAGTGGAGAAGGAAAATATAACCTGACTGGACTTGAATTCAGGCCTCCAGGCTCCAAGTCCTCTGTTCTTGTGTTGTTTGCAAGGTCCTCTATTGCTGACCATTTTCCAAAAGATAGATTCTGTGCCCTTTTGCTCCCTATTCCAAAGTGACCCTGTCCAAGGGACTGCCGTCACCCCCTATGGGAGACAGGCAGAACTGACCTGTGATCCCTGCACATGTGCTGTGTCTGTGCAGAAGTCAGAAGTTCCAAAACAGAGAAAGTTCTGCCTTCTGCAAAGGAAACACCACGGCCTCCCGCCTCCCTTAGGCACTGATTCGGAAGTCTCTCACCCCTCATCAGTCTCACAGTTTGTGGAAAATAACACTCAGTAGCTGGCTGTTCAATAAATGTTAGCTATAGTTGCTCTCATGTTTACAGATGAGGCCCAGAGAAGTGAAATAACTTCTCCCACTACACACAGATGGGGCAGAGCCGAGACTACCCTCCCCCACCATGGTGATCAGTGCCCTCTGAAGGATAATGGCCCTCCAGAGGCTGCTGCAGTCCTCCTTCAGCTCCTCTTCCAGCCTGAAGGTCTTCATCCCATCCTTTAGCCCCTTACTCCCCCACCCAGCATGCCCTGCACCAATGCCAGGCAAAGGCAATTGTTGATAGAGGTAACAAAAGTCACGAGGTGAAGGTGGAAGTGAGGCCAGAGGGGCAGTACTGCATCACCAAGTGAGGGCATGAAGGATGAGATCATGAAAGTGACATGCCTGTCACTTGCACTGCCAAATGAGCATTGGAGCGGCTGCTTTGTTCCTTCTATGAACATTGAAATGGCATCAGGGGCAGGAAGGATGGTGAGGCACCCACACAGCGACCACCTGGTGCAAACACACCATGGACACATGGGATGTGGTATTGTCCATTCAGCTATGCTTTTTCTATAGAAATAGAACTTAAAGTAGCAAAGCATAATACCTAACTATGGCCTACTACTTACAAAAGTGACAGAATTTAGGACAAATTTGAAAGAAACCCAAACT
>NW_007726169.1:501754-557293 GCF_000696425.1 Galeopterus variegatus
TTGAAATGGCATCAGGGGCAGGAAGGATGGTGAGGCACCCACACAGCGACCACCTGGTGCAAACACACCATGGACACATGGGATGTGGTATTGTCCATTCAGCTATGCTTTTTCTATAGAAATAGAACTTAAAGTAGCAAAGCATAATACCTAACTATGGCCTACTACTTACAAAAGTGACAGAATTTAGGACAAATTTGAAAGAAACCCAAACTCCTGTACAACTGGGCTCTTCTGCACTAAGCTTTGACTGTCCCCAGTCACTATTGCATCTACAAGCTGTTCCCTCCCTCCCTCTCCTCCGTCATATCCCCCCCTTCTCTATCACCCACGCCCCAGCTAGGACAGTGTCTACTCAGGAGCCCTTCCAGGACTCAGACACAGCGGTGAGCACTAGGATTAGGGCCGGCTCCAGGACAGTCCAGTGTTAAAACCCCTTGCGGACGGGCAGCTGTTCTTCAGCCTTTGATCTCTTTCTGGAGCACACGTCATGGTGAAGGGGCATGTCATGCCGGGGAGGTGGACTGGAATGTGGGGTGCTCCCCACTTGCCGGGAATTATCTGGCAGAAGAGCCACTTTTACTGAGGAGACCTAGGCCTCAGGCGGGCTGGGTGAAAGAAGGCAGAAGACCCACATCACAAAGGAGAAATTCCTACCTGCCCTTATGTACAACTTCCACGTGTGCCTGCCTAGTTCCTTTCTCCCTGGCATGGGTAAAAAAACACATGAGGAGGCCGTTTTTCAAAACTGCCATCTCCTAGAAATTACCAGATCCCCCTCCCATAAAATCTCTCTGGTCTGCATTGGCTCTAAACACTGCCTGGGATGCCCCTTAGCCAGTGCAGAATGGCCTCCGCATCTTGGAGAGTTTCCAAGTCTCTCACAGAGGCCAACACAGGACTCCTTCATAGGGAGACAATGGTGGGAAGGGAGTTCCAGGCCTCCTCGGGGCCTCAGTTTCCCTGTTGAAATGAGGCGGGTGCACATGGACTCTCAGAGGCTGTTGCCTGGAGCTGACGTCCTGCCCTTCTGAAACTCAAGCCCAGATCCCTGCTCTTCTCTGGGAGCAGGTGGGATGTGCTGGCTGTGGGGTACACTCAGTTGATGTCCTCTCCCCCATCAGGACTTGATCTTTGACCTGGGAGACCCTGTGAGGTGGGAGTACATGCTCTTGGGGACTGATAAGCCTCACCTCTCCTTGACTGAGGAAGATGACACTGAGATGAACAATGATGACGATGTAGAAAACCTGGTGAGTCTCAGCGGCACGCGGGGTGTGGAGCCGGGCAGCGTGTGAGGAAGACTTTGCACCCTGCCTTGCTTTGGGCAGCCTGACAAATGTTCCCACCAACATGTACGTGTCTAGGAGTGGGAAGGTCCGGGTAGACCAGTTATGGATTCCTCAAAGCAGAAGAGCCTGGACAATGCCCTCATTTACAGATGGGCAAGCTGGGGCCCAGACAAGTCCAGTGACCTGGCCAGGAACTACCTCCCCTGCACACACATCCCCTCCCCCCTCCAGGGGGAAGGGATGGGACTTGAATTCAGGTCTCCTGCCCCGCACACAGTCTACCCTGTTCAAGGGTTGCCCTCCCCCTTTAGTAAGTATGCTCCTTAGAGTGGAGCCATAAGCCTCTCTCCATAAGGCCCTGGGAGCCTCATGGCTGGCCCCTCAGTTCCATCCTGAGTAGCCACCATGATGCCCCATGCACTGCCAGGCCTTTCTTGTCTATCCCATCAGCTCTTCTAAAGGTCTTTGGTCTGCACTTCCTCCAAGTCATCGGCCTCCCTTCTCTGACCTCCCAGCCAGCGGCCTTCCAGGCAGGTCTGCATGAGGCCCTGTGCGTAGAGGTCAGAGGCCTTACTTACTGGCTCTGTGACCTTGGGCAAACTTACCAACCTTTGTGAGCTTCAGTTTCCTCACCTGCATATAATATGGGAGAGGGGGTCAGAGTTGTATTCATAGTAACAGTAATAGATGTGTGAGTCTGAGAGGGCTGCCATAACAAAGAACCACAGACTGGGGGGCTTAAACAACAGAAACATTTTCTTACAGTTCTGGTGGCTAGAAGTCTGAGATCAAGGTGTCAGCAGGGTTGGTTTCTTCTGAGGCCTCTCTCCTTGGCTTGCAAATGGTTGTCATCTCCTGTGTCCTCACGTGGTCTTCCCTCTTTATGAATCTGTGTCCTAATTTCCCCTTCTTATAAAGACCAGTCATATTGTATCAGGGTCACCCTAAGACCTCATTGTAACTTAATTACCTCTTTAAAGACCCCTTTTCCAAATACAGTCACATTCTGAGGTACTGGGACTTAGGACTTCAACACATGAATTTTGGGGGGACACAAGTCAGCCCACAACAATAGGTGGCTCTCACATGGACCTTCCTAAGTACCAGGCTCTGCTGTAGGTATTTAACCTGAATTAACTTATTTCAGTCTCCACAACCACTGGTGAGGTGGGTACTAATATTATCATCCATGATTATTATCATTCCATTTTACAGATGGGGAGACTTACACACAGAGGGGCCCTTCCTAAGTACCAGGCTCTGCTGTAGGTATTTAACCTGAATTAACTTATTTCAGTCTCCACAACCACTGGTGAGGTGGGTACTAGTATTATCATCCATGATTATTATCATTCCATTTTACAGATGGGGAGACTTACACACAGAGGGGTTAAGTAACTTACCCAGAGAGACACTGCCAGTAAGTGACAGAGCTGGAATTCGAACCTAAACAGTCTGGCTCCAAAATCTGGGTTCTCAACGGCAACTCTGTTCAACCTCCTGGGGCTGCTTTGAAAAGGAAACAAGACCATTGGTGTAATGTGCTTGGCATGGCACTGTAGACATGCCTGGAAACGGCATTGCCTGTTCCCAGCACCCTCATCTCTGGAGACTGGGAACAGGCACCCCCTGCTAGGCCTGAGGCATAGACCAGCAGGCACCCTGGGAGTCCAGCCCTGGAACAGCATCCCTAGGGCCTTGTCTGGTTGGTTGTCAACCAGCTCCAGTCACAGTCTTGTTCCATCCTGGACCAGAAACCCCTGTTACCACAAAGATTGACAGATGGTGTCTCTAAGAGTCAGAGTACAGCCATGGGCACCCAGGGATAAACAGAGCCTCCAGCCACAGCCCACCCGCCTGGCCATCTTGAGATTTTTGACAATGCTCACTGCAGACTGCTCACCCATTTTGTCCCCTGCAAGAAGTCACAATCAGACAAGCAGGTATTCAAGGGCTGAGCAATGCTTGTGGGAGAAAAATTTTAAACTGAGAAAGTCTTATCTGAGTTTCTGTGGTTACCTAATTTGAGGAACATTTGTCTAGACTGGGCCTTATTTTAAAAATGGGGAAACTAAGGATCAGAAAGAAAATAATAATAATAACAATAACAACAACAACAACAACAACAACAATAATAATAATAATGTCAGCCAGGCAAGGTCCCAAGTACTTTATATACATTATATCATTTAATCCTCCCAAGAAGTCCAGTTTGCAGTTAAGGGAACGGAAGCAGAGAGCAGCTAAAGAACACGCCAGGATCCCTGAGCTGGTGTTGGATAGAGGGCGAGGCTTGGGTCTACCTGGTTCCAGAAGCCCTCTTAACAGAGGGCAGGTGGCTGGCTGAGGGAAGGCGGGGTGTGAAGGGCAGGGGAGTTGCTATCCTAAGCCAGGCAGGTGCAGGGAACGGCTCCCTGCCGAGCACCAACTCCTCTTGTTCCCTACCTTGGGTCATGCTCATGACCTCTGGCTCCCCTGGAGAAGCTGATGGACCACCTTGGCTTGGCTCTGGGGGAGTGAGGCAGAGACTGTGCCAATAACTTCTGCTCCAAGGCCCTGACCAGCACCACCCGCCACCCTTCTCTCCCAGCAGGACAAAGAGGATGAGGATAAGAGCTTCGACATGCCGCCCTCATGGGTGGAGCAGATCGAGATCTCCCCAGAAGGTATTTGCTATTCGGTGCTCACTCGCTCTCTCCAGAGCTAGTTCCTGGGCCTCTGGGGAGGTCTGCAGCAACAGCTAGGCAGGGGTCACACAGAGGCTGTCCGGCCCCTCACATCCACCCTTCCCACCCTGCTGCACCCACCCCCCTCCTTCCTTCCCGCTGCACACACTCAGCTCTGTGGCCCAAGGGCCTGACACCAGTCAGCACATAGGAGGGGGCTTGGTGAACATGTGATGGATGATGGAGTGTGGAAGGCACATCAGGACCGAGGACTGGGACACAGCCCTTTCCGCTCCCTCACACTCCCCTGTCCCGGCTGGAGGAGACCGTGGGCAGCACTCAGATGACACAGAGGGTATCAGGCCCGGGGAAGGACAGGCAGAGAAGGCAGGAGGGTGGGGACCCTCATGCCCCCTGTCAACATCTGCTGGCTGCTGAGGTACCCATCTGGGAACACCCAGACCTAGGGGGAGGGGATAGGCCATTCTAACAGGGTGGAAAGTGCTAGAGAGGGTGCTAATCAGGGGAGGAGCATCCTAGCCCAGCACTGAGGCTAGGCACTGGGGGTGGCTGGGCAGAAAGGGGTTCCAGAAGTGAGGGTCACCTGAGCTAAGCTTTGAAGGATCAGAAGGGATCGGCCCAGCAAGGGAAGGAGGGGATGGAGTTTCTGGCAGAGAAACCTGCCCAAGCAAAGGCCTGGCAGTGATGGATTGTGGGTGGTGGGGGCGCAGATCCTCTGGTTGGGCTCAAATCATGTTCTTGGACAGGTCTGCGCTTCTGCTTGGCCTGAGAACTCCTCCAGGGCTGGAGCCAGCCCTGGTGACTACTCTTTGCCTCCCTGGAGCGGGCTCAGGGCCTGGAGGAGTTTAGCAGACAGTGAAATGGACAGCAGAGAGATGAGTGACCAGGCAGGGTTGACCCTCCCTTCCTGCAGTCTGGGAAGGAGAGATCCCAGCCCACTCTGTCCACAGCATTCGAGACCCGCTGCCCAAATGGGAAGAAGGTGATCCAGTACAAGAAGGCAAAGCTGGAAAAGTGGGCCCCATACCTCAACAGCAATGGCCTCGTGAGCTGCCTCACCACCTATGAGGACTTTGAGTGTAAGGGGGGCAGCTCCGGCTGTGGGGGCCAGACTGGGCCAAGAGTGGAGATGGTCTAGCTATGGGGAGCAGAAGAGCTGGGTCCCCCAACATGCTGTGCAAACTTGGGTACATCACTTCTACTCTCTGAGTGTTAGCATGGAAATTGCCGGCTTCTGTGCAGGGAACAGAGGGTTGGAGGCTGGGGGAGTGGCCTGGCTGCAGCAAGCATCCATCGACCCCCACAGGCACCAAGATTTTGGAGATAAAAGAATGGTACCAGAACCGGGAGGACATGCTGGAGCTGAGGCACATAAACAAGAGCACAGGCCTGAATATTGACTACTTCAAGCCAGGCCACCCTCAAGCTCTGCGTGGTGCGTGGACCCCATTACTGGGCCAGCCAGGAGCCTGGGGTGGGGGCCTTGCTCACTCCTTAGAACAGCCTCCATAGCGGGTGGCATGTGGTGGGAGGAATCAGCATCTGGGTACCGACAGCGTTCTTGGGTGGCAAGCAACAGAAGTCGCCTCTGTCTCCCTAAGCAAATCAGATATGCGGGAGGTCAGGGGAAGCCCAGAAAATCCAAGAAAATGTGACAAACGTTCCTCTGGGAATGTCAAAGCCAGGGCCACGTGCCCATTCTGTGGGCGGGATCAGGTTGGAATCTCATCAAGAGAGCACACAGTGGGGACCTCATTTAAAGGGAGTTAGGATGCCGAGCAATAAAGCCAACTAACGTCCCCCACAAGGGCAATGCAGAGGGCAAAGAGTGTGGCCATGAGTCCATGAGGTTGGGAAGGGAGGGAAGATCCCGTCTTAGGAGAGAATCAACAACCCTAACCAAGAATTCACAAAAGAAAAGCATAGTGCCAACATGCATTTGAAAAAATGATCAACCTCATTAAGTATTTGCAATAAAAAGAAAAGAAAAGAAACTTAACCAATAAAGGCCCATTTTAGAACCTTCATGTTGGCAAAGATGAAAAAAAAAAAAAGGTCCTACTGAATGTGAACTAAAGCAGGAAGCAACAGACGGTCGCTGCTTACTTAACCAATAAAGGCCCATTTTAGAACCTTCATGTTGGCAAAGATGAAAAAAAAAAAGGTCCTACTGAATGTGAACTAAAGCAGGAAGCAACAGACGGTCGCTGCTTACCACTGTTGGTAGGACAGCAAATTGGCACAAGTTTTCTGGAGGGCAGTTGGGCAAAATAAATCCATAACAGCCTTAAAATGTGTGCACTTTTTGGTCCAGCAATTCTACTGCTGAGAATTTGTTCTTAGCAAGTAACAGGCAAGAACAAAAAATGCATGATGTAGATGTTCATCATAGTGTTGTTTATAATAACAAAAAGTTGAACACAACCTGAACACTCAGCAATAGGGCACTGGTTACATAAATAATGCTCATTCATAATGTGGGTCTGCCTGCTCCCTGGGCCTGGGGCTGGATTATCAAGCCAGTAGCCACAGCTCCTGGGCTCACCCAGCGATCTCCCCTGGCCCCTGCCTCCCACTTCCCACCCCAGTGCACTCATACAAGTCCATGCAACCTGAGATGGACCGCGTCATGGAGTTTTACGAAACGGCCCGTGTGGATGGCCTGCTAAAGCGGGAGGAGACGCCAAAGACAATGACAGAGTACTATCAAGGACGTTCAGACTTCCTCTCCTACCGCCATGTCACCTTTGGGCCCAGGGTCAAGAACCTGCCTCTGAACAGTGCAGAGTCAAACCCACGGCCCATGGAGGTAAGAGCTCACTGGGCCTGGGAATGAGTTGCCTGCCTCTCTGGCAGCTGATGTCATCTCTGGACAGGGAGACCTCTGGCTCTGGAGTGGCATCAAGGCCTAAGACATTTCTAGGGCACTAACTATGAGCCAAGTCCAGACTGTGCCCTCAGCCACCAGGCCAAGGAGATGTGATTTCCTTACTGTTATGATAAACATACACCCATGACTAAATATTTGGAAAATATGGAAAGATGTAAAGAGAAAAGCAAAAATATCTCAGAATGGCATTACTCAGATATTACCTTGGATTCATAGGTTTGGTTTTGAGAGTCTTTTCTAACTTGAGAACGTTTTGTGTCCCCATGGGGGTAAAATCCCTGTATCACCCACTTAACATTAAATTGTGCATTTTTTTCCCCTCCATGTCATTGATGAATTATTTGGCAACCTGAGCTTAATTGCTGCATACCGAAGAAGCTCTTTTTAGCAGTAAGGGGTGTCTAGTGATGAATCCGGCTGCCTGGAGAGGTGGTGAGCTCCCCATCTCTTGAGGTGTGCAAGCAGTCTTGTTGAGGGAGCTAGAGAGGGGTCCAGCACCACTCGGGGCTGGCTGGAGTGGCCTGGCTCTGAGCACCCATAAGGGCCACGAAATCCATTATTTGTCTAGGAGGGGCTGCTCCAATGAACCTCCAAACGACCCCAGACTCCAGTGTCCTGATATCTTTTGCTCCCGCACCTGGGGTATGCACAGAAACCCCCTCCCCCCTTCCCCTTTCCTCTCATCCTACGCATGTTCTGGCCTCACAGAAAATCACAGAGCGGTTCTCCCGCAACCTCACCAAGCCGGCAGATGAGGACGTGGCAGAGCGCGTGTTTCTGATCGCCGAGGAGCGCATCCAGCTGCGCTACCACTGCCGCGACGACCACATCACGGCCAACAAGCGCGAGTTCCTGCGGCGCACCGAGGTGGACAGCAAGGGCAACAAGATCATCATGACACCCGACATGTGTATCAGCTTTGAGGTGGCCTGAGGGCTGTGGTGGGCGGGCCACTTGCGGTCCGCTGTCCCATTCCAGCAACTCGGGAAAACCAGGATGGACACTCGAATCCCAGCCAGGAAATTCTTCTTTGCCCTTGGGAAAATCATAAGTTCCTGTCTTTGCAGCTCCTCTGAAAATCTTCCTTTTTCCACCAAAAAAAAGAGAACCCAGGGGGCCGGCCCGGTGGTGCACTGGAGAGTGCGCCGTTTGGGAGCGCAGCGGCGCTCCCGCCGAGGGTTCAAAGTTCCTGTCTTTGCAGCTCCTCTGAAAATCTTCCTTTTTCCACCAAAAAAAAGAGAACCCAGGGGGCCAGCCCGGTGGTGCACTGGAGAGTGCGCCGTTTGGGAGCGCAGCGGCGCTCCCGCCGAGGGTTCGGATCCCATGTGGAGACCGGTTCCCGCTCACTGGCTGAGCGCGGTGCGGGCGCAACACCGAGGGTTGTGATCCCGTTACCGGTCAGTAAAAAAGACAAAAAAGAAAAAAAAAAAAAAGAGAGAACCCAGGAGGCCAAAACTACTCCCCATGGCCCGCATTCCCACCCCTGGTCAGAGTAGCCCCACATCTCAGGGAACGCTGCTGGTGGGTACCTCTGGGGGTCTGGCCTTCCTAGTCAAATCCTCACTGTCCTGGCACATTTCTCAGCCCCTCTGAATTTTCAGTCCCCCTTCTATTAGTACTTGTATCTTTATAGGTGAGGAAACTGAGGCCCAGAGAGGTTGAGCAACTTGCTTGAAGTCACAGAGCTAGAAAGTGGCAGGAGTAGATTTGAGCCCAGGTGGATGGCCCCACGACCCTGACTCTCCATGTCACTGTGGTGGTTGTCCCAGGTGGAGCCCATGGAGCACACCAAGAAGCTTCTCTACCAGTATGAAGCCATGATGCACCTGAAGAGGGAGGAGAAGCTGTCCAGACATCAGGCCTGGGAGTCGGAGCTGGAGGTAGAGTCCCATGGGGGAGTGGGCAGGTGGGAGGTGGCAGGGCTGGGGGTGTCTTAAGCATGTCCCCATCACTTCCCAATTCAGGTGCTGGAGATCCTGAAGCTCCGAGAGGAGGAGGAGGAGGCGCACACGCTGACCATCTCCATCTATGACACCAAGCGCAACAAGAAGAGCAAGGAGTACCGGGAGGCCATGGTAAGCCTCGCTCCCCT
This sequence comes from Galeopterus variegatus, assembly GCF_000696425.1. Classification (NCBI taxonomy): domain Eukaryota; kingdom Metazoa; phylum Chordata; class Mammalia; order Dermoptera; family Cynocephalidae; genus Galeopterus; species Galeopterus variegatus. The sequence continues at coordinate 510,716 of NW_007726169.1, forward strand.
GCCCAGGCCCTGGCTTTTCCTGGACCCCGTCTCCAGGTGGTGAGGACCATTAGGGGTTCTGCTGGGAAACCCTTCATAGCAAATGAAGTTACTGATACCAGTGGTCACCCTTGCTGCTGAGCTGACCATGTCCATGGTTCACCCCAAAGATCTGCACACAGGATCCAGGCCAGGTCTCCCCACATCCCCAGGTCTGTGGCCAAGCCAAGGCCTGTAGTGTTTGGGGGAAGATATAAAGTGGTGTGCCCACCTCCACCAAGGGCTCTCTTTGACGTTGCAGCTTGGGCTGGTAGTGCCAGTGAGCCAACTCTGGCCAAAGGCCTGAGCTCTCAGCACAGGGTATTCAGATTACACCCTAGGGTTGAAAGGCCCAGCTTGGTTTTCAAGGCCAGCTTCTGAATCCGCTTCACCAACCAATTGGGGATTTCTAGAAATAGTTTGGGGTTGGCTAGGTAGGGACAGGGCGTCTGATGACTGTTCTCGGATCCTTAGGGGAGGTCATAGGCCCCCATATCTCCAACTTCACTGGCCCCTGTTTACCAATGTAGTACTTAAGGTCCCAGGGTGAAAGAAAAAAGTGAAGGGCGTTACTGGCAGTTTTGAATTTAATGTCATTACTAACCATTACCATTTACTGAATAAGCATCTACTATGGCTTGTCAGGCACCAGGCTGTGTGCTTCACAAACATGATCTGTTCTGAATCCTCAGAGAAGGAAACTAAGGCTCAGGCAGACACACAGGAATTCATGCAAGAAACAAGAGTTGGCATTACCAACAAACAAGGGTATAAGAGACCAGCACACAGGCCCTTCTAAGGCCTGTCCCAGAGGTGCCAAGTACTGGGACCCAGATTTGAGGCCTAGTTTTGTGCTGTCACACCGCCGATGCAGAGCTGGTCAGGAGGTCTCTGAAGCCCCTGCTGATCCAGCTGACTGCTCTCCCCTCCCCAACCTCCCTAGGAGCGCGTGATGCACGAGGAGCACCTGCGGCAGGTGGAGACCCAGCTGGACTACCTGGCCCCCTTCCTGGCGCAGCTCCCACCAGGAGAGAAGCTGACGCGCTGGCAGGCTGTGCGCATCAAAGACGAGTGCCTCAGCGACTTCAAGCAGCGGCTCATTGACAAGGCCAACCTCATCCAGGCCCGCTTCGAGAAGGTGCCACCAGGGCCCTGGCAGGGAAGGGGACCCTGGCATCCTCATCCAGAAAATGGGCCCAGGACTATCTGCCTACCACCTCACAGACTTGTGAGGGGCTGATGAAGGGATGAGTATGGCAGTACTCGGGGTTTTCAAACACTGGGTTGTTCTTCCTCACTCGTTTATTAGACAGATGGGTGGGTTGGTGGGTGGATGGATGGATAGGTGGGCAGGTAAGCAGATGGAGGGATGGGTCGCTGGATGGAGGGATGGGTGGAAGGTTAAACAGAAGGATCGAGGGATGGATGGATAGATGGCACATTACAACAAGTCCTAGCCCTTGACCCATTTCTGTTGGTCAGGCACACACCATGTAGTTTAGTTCCCATGCATTATCTCTGTCTGCACAAACAGCTCCACAAGGAGGGAGGGGAAGGTGGGATACAATGACCCTCATTTTGCAGACAAAAAATTGGGGGCTCTGAAAATATCAGTAACTTGTCCAGAGCCACATGGCTGTCTGTCTCGACCCCTGCCCTGAACTTATGGGCATGACATTCCTTTAAACATGACCCCAGTGGCTCCCACTTTGTGCCCCCCACCTCTGCTCCTCTGGCTTGTGTGGGTGGGGGCACTGGGGTCAACCCTCATGGGGCTGTCTGGTGACCAGTGGGATAAAAGTCTGGGTGAGGGTCAGCCCTCGTCGATCTTCTTGCTCTGTCCTCCCTATGCCCGCAGGAGACCCAGGAGCTGCAGAAGAAGCAGCAGTGGTACCAGGAGAACCAGGTGACCTTGACACCCGAGGATGAAGACTTGTACCTGAGTTACTGCTCTCAGGCCATGTTCCGCATCCGCATCCTGGAGCAGCGGCTCAGTCGGTGAGGGGGTTGGGGAGCCCACGAGGACCCACTGGGCGGCTGAACACCAGCCTTGTAATCCCTCACCTGCCACTCCTGCCTCATTCTTTCCTGTGACTTCAGACACAAGGAGCTGGCCCCACTGAAGTACTTGGCTTTGGAGGAAAAGCTCTACAAAGACCCACGCCTGGTGGAGTTCCTGAAAGTTTTTGTTTGACACCCCTCCTGGGGCCTCAGCAGAAGCTGCCAGATAAAGGAAACTTCCCCCCACAGCCTGCTTCCTACACCCAGCAAATACCTGTCTACTCAGATGCCTGGCCTCACTGCCACACCACCTCCCCTGCAGCCCTGTCTGTTCCTGTTGCTTGTGATTTTCCTGTAAATAAACACACTTTTAATTTGTCATTTGTACCTCATGCTTTACAAGCTCCAGCACCAGCCTTTTTCTCCTTCCCTTCTCTATCTATAGCCTGGGACCAGTCTTCACAGCACCTCTGTAGACAGTCCCACAGCCACCTGCTAACAACTGGTTAGATCTCTACATGGCTAGGGTGGCCCAGCTCCCAAAGTGGGAATGTCAAGGTGCACGCTCCACAACTTGGGGGCTTGACATTAGAGTGCAAGGGACTGAGTCCCAGCTCCTCTTCTTACCAGATGCCATTTACCCATCTGTGAAATGGGGATGGCATTGTTGTATTAAATGAGTTAAAACTTATAAAGCACAGAGAACTGGGAGTGGCACATACAAATGTTAGCTTGAAAAATGGCCAATAAACACATGAAACTGTCATCAAATTCCTTAGTCATCAGGGAAATGAAATGCCACCACACACTCACCAGTACAGATAAAATGAATGTGTTGGTGAGGATCAGAAGCAACTAGAACTCTAAAATAGCTTCCCTAGTGGAAGTGTAAATCTATACAACCACTTTGAAAAACTGTTTGGCAGTATCTACTAAACTATGACCCAACAATTCTTACTCCTAGGTTCCACTCCATCCATCCACCCAATGAACAAGAATACTCAGCAGAAATGGAGATAGCTATCCACCAAAATGCATGCCCTAAAATTTTCATAGCATCACTACCGATAATAGCAACAAACTAGAAACTACCCAAATGCCCATCAAGAGTGGAATGGATACCTGAATTTTGGTCTTGATATATTTTTGGTTGTCATAACTGATTAGGAAGAATGCTACTGGCATCTAGTGGGCAGAGGCCAGGCATACTGCCAAACATCCTACAATGCACAGGACAGCCTCCTACAACAAATAATTATCTAGCCCAAAATGTCAACAATATTGAGGATGCTACAGAGCAATAAAAATGAATGAACTACAATGGCATGGAATGACGTGGTTGAATTTCTCAAGTACGATGTTGTCAAAAGATTCCAGATACATAGTGTATGTATGTATTGTATGATGCCATTTATATAAAGAACAAAAACAGGCAAAATTAGTTGATAGTATTAGAAATCAGGATAGCAGTCATTCATGGAGTGTGAGGGTTAGTGAATAGAAGAGAGCAGCAGGGAGGCTTCCGGTCGCTGGTAATGTTCTGCTGCTTGACCCAGCTATGTTCAGTTTGTGAAAATTCATTGACTTTGTACTCTTAGAGTATGTGCCCTTCGGGATATATGTACTATTCCTCAATAAGAAGTGTTTTTAAATACTTGTCATGAATCTAATCAAGCCTTTAGAACTAAATTCCATTTGACAAGAAATTTGGGGGAAGAGGAAAAAGGTAAATAACACTAGAAGAAAACAGACACATTCATCATGTGGGACAATCTATGAGGTAAATGGCCTGATCTCTTCAAAAGATCAATGTCATAAAAATAAATAAATAAAAGGTTAAGGGATGAAAACAGAATAAACTTAAAAGAGCCAAGTGTGCTCTTAGGGAAAAAAAAAAAAGTGTCCCCTAGTTAGAAAAAAGAGGGACTAGCCACTTGGCTCAGTTGGTTACATCACAGGCTTATAACACCAAGGGTTCTGATCCCGGCCAGCCGCAAAGAAAAGAGAGAAAGAGAAAAAAAAAAAGCCAAACACAAAAACAGTTGTCACCTAGGTTACTAAAGATAGCTTTGGGATGACTGGGGACATTGGAATATGAACTGATGGTAGAGAATTATTAGGTTTTCTTATGGGTGGTGTTACACTGGTTACACAGAATAAGTATATGTTCATTTTTAAATGTACATGTTCGGCATTTATTTTTTAAATGTATATGTTCAGCATTTAATGTCAGGAGTGAAAAGTCCTATCTACAGTTTCCAGATGGTTCACACACAAAAAAATACATAACACAAAACAAATATGGCAAAATTTAAACAGTGTTGAAATCTAGGTGGTATCATTATATTATACTTTCACGTTTTCTCTATGAAGTTTTTCATAATAAAAAGTTGGGGGGAAATAGAGGCTGGTCAGTTTTGACCCGATGTCATTTTGTTAATCTAGTCCTTTTTTAAGGATGCCCAACCGTCTCACTGGGTCTGCTTTCCCAAAGTACCACTACCACATCTTGCTGCTGGCAGAGGAGGTGCAGAACACTCTCCGGGGTGGGGGATCCCCCCAAGCTTTGGCTTTAATAACCAAAGTTGGAATCCTGGGGCCGTTACTTGTGTGTGTGTGTGTGTGATTTTTTACGAGCACCTTGACCCGGGCCTCGGTTTCCTCATCTGTAAATGGGAACAGGAATTCCCACCCATTGGGGTTGTGATGAGCATTACCTGAGACCAAGCAGCCCGGACCCGTAGCGAGAGACAAACGGGGAGGTTCGATGGTCCTTGGGCACTGGACCACCCTCTCGAACGAGAAGGCGTGGCCCGGGGTCGAGTCCCTCCTAAGAGGTCCCCAAGCTGCGGGGTCTCGGGGGGTGGGGGGGCGACTCACGACGGGTTATGGCCCTTTCCTGAGCCCACCCTGCCCACGGTGTCACAAATAAAGCCGGCCTTTCCCGAATTCTCAGTCTGTGGTCCCCTTAAGGGAGCAGCCACTGGCCCAGTCATCTACTCGCCGAGGCCCGGCTGTGGGGGCGGCAGCCCTGGCCTCCACACCCGACTCGGACCGGATCCAGGACCTGCTTTCCTCCTAGGCCTCCCGTGGGGGACTCAAGCTGGCGTCCAGGGCAAAGAAGAAGGGCAGTCTTCAGCCCACGGCTGCACACCCGTAGGGACCGGAAGGAGAAGGAACTATGGCAAAATGCCGACTAAGGCCTCTTTCGGCTTCGCCCGACTCCAAGATGGAAGGCCCGCGGCTTCACTCTGCTCCCGAAGTCCCCTTCCCATTGGCTATCTGGGAATTGTATTTTCCAATAATGCGGACGCTAATTGGCCGATCTAGGACGGTTGCTAAAGCGATTGGCGCAGCCGCCATTGGAGGGCGTCTCGCAGATTTTTTCAAACTCCAAGCGAAGAAAAGGGGGGGCAAAGGGAAAGTTTGAGGCGGAGGCGGGACCAAGGGAATGGCAGCCCGCATTGGTTCAGTAGAGGCCGAGGGGAGGCTTTTAAACGCTCCTACTTCGTGATTAGTCCGATTCAGGAAAAGAGGGCGAGTACTTAAGAAAAGCGGCAGAAGCGCCTGCTTCCATTGGTCAATACCGAAGGGAGGCGGAGCGCCCACGGCAGCTGATTGGTGCAGGAGGTGAGGTGGGCGGGGCTCTGGGCCGGAGGTTTTGTTGTGAGGGTCGGTTGTCAGGCAGCGGCCAATCAAGGCAAGGGATGGAGGCAAGTGGGGGTCGCTCCTGGAGGAGAGCCTCGGCCTCCGGAGCCGCTGCTGCAGGGGGAGTGGACGAGGGGGAGAGGACGCGGGGGGACGATGGGCCCTGAGTTGGGCCGAGCCAGGCGGGGTCGGCTGGGCTGCGGGAGAGGACTCCGGACGGGGCGAAATCTAGAGCCCGTGCCCCGAAAGGGGAGAGGGGTGGGAGGCCAGGCGAGGCCGAGGGACCAGCCCCAGCCTCTGGACGAGCGGTGCGGGCATGGACTCCGGAGGGGGAAAACCAGGGAGGCCGGAAGCAGAGCTGGGGGTCTGCAAGAGGATGGGTAATAAATAGCGACAGGAGAAGCAGGAGAATGAATGAATGGAGAACATCGATAGCAGAGGGGAGAAGGGAGCGAGCCGGGTCTGGCCAGACAGGGGTCAAGTAAGGAAGCTCAGGAGACAGGAGGTGTATGAAGGGGAGACTCGGGGAGGCAGGGAGAAGGAGGAGAGTGAACGGAAGACTAGAGAGGCAGAACTCAGGGACCCAGGAGAAAGGGGACGGAGGGGAGAGGGTTCATGCGAGAGAGGTGAAGTGGCTGTGGGAAGGAGCAGGAGGCTCCATAAGGTGGCCTTTTAGAGTTGAGGAGTCATACCCACTCACGCCCAGACTGGAGGCCTAGTTCCCAGCTCTGTCCTTGGGAATTGCAGGGGGCAGAAGTGATTCGCTTGCCAGGACTGGGGAGTTGGACCCTCAGGGTCCCTTTTGAGATTCTCCCCAGAGAGGACCTCACTGGCTGTCTCTGGGGTGCCTCTCATAGACCCCCTAGCATAGCCTCTGACTTCACCCCTCATCCCTTACGTCAGGCAAAAACAGTGATTCCCAGAAATCTATGTGAACTGCAGACACGTGGTCTTCCCCGCCCAGCTGCAGTTGCTGCACTTTAGGCAGTAAGCATCCTGGAGCACAGCCGCCTCCCATTCTCCCGGCCTCTGGGAGGGAGGATCTTCTTTTTTCCTGTGATCTAAGTCATGCTGCCTGAGTTGCCTCCTCTCAGATTCTCAAACCCAATTTGCGGTACAGCTCCTGGCTCTGATGGCTTTGGTGGGTGTCGGTCTTTATCAAGTGGCCTTGGTGATCCAGGGAGCTGCGGCTCTTACCAAGTGTTTCCTAACAAGTCATCACCTCTCTTTGTATTCCAGCCCAGTGTTGAGCTGAGATGGCCCAAGCATGACATTCCATGATCCAGGATCCTGACAGATGTGCACAGGCTGCTACTGTTGCTGGTGTGGATGATTTGAAACCACGAGGCAGTCTGGGGCCAGGAGACGAGACATTTCCTCTGCCTGGATGTGTGGGAACTCTCTGTCAACTTGATTGGTGGATCTGGGGGGGATTCACCCCCACCTCACGTGGAAAGCACTGTTCATTTTGTGAGTGAGGCTTCAGGTGCCAGCCAGCTGAAGAATGGCCACCCCTGTGGTCACTAAGACAGCCTGGAAGTTGCGTGAGTGGCTTTTGTTTTTCTTTATCACCCCATTTATTCTGTTAGCTGCTTGTTGCTGGGTGGTCTGAACCTGCAGCTTTGTCTCCTGTTCTTGGCACAGAGGGAGACTCGCAGGCCTTGGAGTAAGATAGACCAAGATGTAAATCATGACTCTGTCTGGGTGACATTGGGCAGGTGACTTAACTTCTCTGAGGCTCAGTCTTCTCATCTGTACAATGAGAAAATCACACCTACATTCTATATTGCTATGAGATTTAAGTGAGGTAATGAATATAACAAAGCACTTAGAGCAGGATTTCCAGTTAGGCTGAAAGGCAGAATGGGGTGAGAAATCTTGAGAAGTGTTCTTGGCATTTTCAGATATCTCACAAGTGAGAGTTCCCCAGTCAGATGAAAGCATCTTGGGACGGGAGTGGGTGGTGGTTGAGGTGGAGGTGAAGGGGTGTGAGGGGCAGGCAGAGGGATGCTGAGAGGACCGTGGAATGTAACTGAGCATGAATACCACCAATCCCCACCATTACTCTAAACTAGTGGTTCTAAACTCTTTGATCTTAAGGCCCTTTTATACTCTGCAAAATTACTGAAGACCCCAAAGTTCTTTTGTTTATAGGAGTTATATCTGTCCATATTTGCCACATTAGAAATTAATAATGACATTTTAAAACATGGAAACATATGACCAAATATGCCACTGGTGATGACATCATCACACATCATGTATCTTCTGGAAAACTTCACTGAATGCTTGTGTGCAAATGAGAGTGCAAAAGGCAAATACCGTCTTGGTATTATTATAAAACTAGCTTTGTGTTATTATAAAACTTATTATTATTATAAAACTGGTTTTGTCATTTGGACCCCCTGAAAGGATCTTGAGGATCTGAAGGGTCCCCAGATCATATTTTGAGAACCGCTCTACCCACTGGCACCTCAATGGGCCCTACCCCACCTATAACTACTGGTTGGCATAGATTTGGTGTGCTCTACCTGATCACCCTTTGCTGTGAGCTGTCCCTGGGCTGTTTTCAGGACCTGGCGTGAGGCTCTGCCACTTTTTAACCGTGAGACCCTGGGCAAAGCTCTTTGCTGGGCCTCAGTTTCCTCATTTGTAAAGTGAGAGGTTTGGGCCATTTTCAGATTGTTCTCCAAAGTCCTAGAGTTCTGGGAGAACCCTGTTATGGTTCCCTAAGGAGGGTACACTGGACAGAGTGGCTTTGTATTTATTGGGATTATGTATCCATTTCTTCAACAGCTGGTCTTTCCTGAACATAGCCCAGGCACTGGGAGCCAGTAGGCGAGGTCTCTGTACAATGGGAGGTCAGAGCCTGGGGAGAGCAATAGGCAGAATAACCACATCTTTCCATCTCTCCTTCTCTACTTCCAAGCTGGTACATGTGCTTTGAATCAATTAACTGAGTGATGGGGTAGGGAGTGGGGTAGGGAATGCACAATAGCAAGTGCAAAGGCCCTGAGGCAGGAAGCTCAGTGTACTGGAAGGACTCAAAAGGAGGTCATGGGCTGTAGCACAGCAGTGGGGGGAATGTGGTGCCTCATGAGGCTAGTGAGTTCTGCAGGGAGAAGTCTCATGTATCCATGAGACCCCAGCCCTTCTGAGAGTTTGGCTTTATCTTAAAGGCAAAGTTCAGGCCGTCAAAGTGTTCAAGTAGGAGGTAATTTGATCAGGCATATTGGACATCCGCTGATGATTTTACGTGCACAGTTGTTTTGATGAGTATAAACTGAAGAGTCCAAGGCCACATGACCTCGGGCTCCTTGTCACTCTAGGGTCTGGTGAGGATCAGAATGCACTTGGCCAACAATAGGGATCATTGAAGCCTAGTTCATTGCATTTTCCATTTGGGATGTAAGTCCTCAGCACCTCTGGCCAGAATGCAAAGGGTTCCCCAGCTTTGGCTGAGATGTGGGACCTAGGTTGTGCCATCAGAGCTTGAAAAACTGGTGTGGGCTTATGCCACAGGACAGAACAGCAGCTGTCAACTGAACTGCCAGTAGATATGGCAAGGTGTTTTGTTTGTGTGCATTAAAATCGGGTATCCAGGCCTGGGCCATTGGTGCTTGCTGTCCTTCAAGCTAGCATAAAGGGGGACCTCTCTGGCCGGTACCCTGTGACTTCTTTACTGGTATCTGTGGTGTGCCCCTCTCCCACCCTGTCCCTCCATGGGCTCTGATCAGTTCCTGGTCAGGCTGCTTAGAGGGGAGCAGTCTCCCCTCCAAATCCTTCTCACCCCAAAGCCTGTGGTTCTTCCAGTTCAATGCCCTGTCATGCTGGAGCATAAAAGCATCTCTCATTCCCCACAGGCACCCGGGAAATATATTATGAATGAATGGCTATCTCTAAGGGTGGTCCTGAGGCCCAGTGAGGTGGGAACTTGCCCTGGAAGGGGGGAGAGCCAGGGTAGACAGACCGAGGCCTCCAGGTAGGTCACAGGTAGGGGCAGTGCATTCAGGGAGTATCTTCAGAGAAAGGGAGTGGGCTGAAGGCTTGGGAACAGAGTACTCAGAGAGAACATGGGTTTCCCTCTTTCTAGGTTGGGCAAAGCTCTTGCACAGACAAGTGTCTGTAGCCAGAGCCCCCAGGCATCTATCCCCACAGTGTCCAGAGGACAGAAGGATGTGTGGTTGAGATGAGGACTAGAGGGGAGCCCAGCTCCCCTGGATCCAAATGGCAGAATCCCAACACCCTGGCTGATGTTTGGGCCTGCGGGGAACTATTGTCCTTGCTGGTGCTGGGTGCTGCCTGTGCCGTTGTATGTAGCTGAGCCCTGAGCTGGGCTGTCATCTGTAAAGTCATCCCCGGGACCTGGTCATCCCAACACCCTGGCTGATGTTTGGGCCTGCGGGGAACTATTGTCCTTGCTGGTGCTGGGTGCTGCCTGTGCTGTTGTATGTAGCTGAGCCCTGAGCTGGGCTGTCATCTGTAAAGTCATCCCCGGGACCTGGTCCCCTGGAGCATTTTTGATAGCCCCTCTGAGCCAGGCTGCCTAGCAAGCAGCTTTCCTGGGTTGAATTACCCAACCTCCTTATGGCCTGAAGCCCGCACCAGAGAGATACCCAGGCAGAGTGGAGTCTGGAGCGGGGTGCAGGACAGGCCCTGTGTGGAATAGCTGCAGCTCCCTTTTCCTTGGCATCACCCAAGCCAGCCTCCCAGTGGCATCAGGGTGTCGGCCCATTGGGGTTTTCCCTCAGCCTGTGTGGGGAGACCTGTCTTCTCTTCCTTGTTCCTAGGAGGAACTCACTCAGGGATGGGGCTTGGTGGCCTGGGCCGCCTCTCAGTTCCTTGCCCGGGCTTTGTTCCCTCTGGAGCACTGACAAGGCCCCTCTGAGGTTTGTGTCTGCTGCCCACTTGGCCTTATCTTTCCCTGTCTGGTCAGCTCTCACCTCCCCCAGTCTGCTGCCCCACCCTCATGAAGCTCATCCTCCTGTGCCCACCTGGGACCCCCATGCCTACTCTCTCATGGCCACTGGTGCTTAGGCTGGCTAACAACCATGGGACACTTGCTCCCTACTCAGCAGCTAATGGCATGTTCTCAATGAGTTCTGAGCAGCCCAATGAGGCTGGCACTATTACTATGCCCACTTACCCACAAGGAACCCGGCTCTCAGAGAGGATGAGTGACTTGTCTAATGCCACATGGTAGCGGATAACAGAGTCCAGACCAGAACTTGATTCACAATTCTGAATCTGGGCTGAAGCCCTGTGCGAGCTCACCTGGGACAGCTTGTCTAGAGTTGACTTAAGTCTTTCCTAAAGTGTGTTCCCCAAAGCAGGGTTTGTACAAGTGGCAGCTGGGAGGCACTTGGGTAGTGCATGGTTACTGTTGTTTATTTTAATAATGTTTTTGTCTTTCTTTTTTTTTTTTTATCATAGAAACAGTATCAAGAGCATATCAAACTTGTAATTTCGTGGATGTTATTGCTTAAAACAAAGCTAACTAAAAATAGCAAATCAATTCTAAATATTGAGTATAGTTAGTATTACCAGTTGATGTGCAGAAAAACGAAAAATCTGATCTGAGGCCTAAGGGTGGGAATGACTGAAGTTGAGAAACAGGAATTTGTCTTGGGCCCATGCCCTGCCCTGTCTGTTGGTCCCATGGCTCAGGAGGGGGTGTCCATGTACCAAAGGGGAGCTGTAGGAGGCAGAGCTGTCCACTGGGCTTTAGGTTCCAGAGCTGGTGGCTAAGCAAGGCCACCTCTCCTCCACGTAGCACTGTCACACGCCCTTGACTGTCTCTCCCTCTCCTTTCCTGTGTAGAGGAGATTGTCGCCCATGCCAGCAATGTGTCCTCACTGGTGCTGGGCAAAGCCTCCGGGCGGCTGCTGGCTACAGGTGGGGATGACTGCCGTGTCAACCTGTGGTCCATCAACAAGCCCAACTGCATCATGGTAAGCCTTGGCCAGCCCGCAGATCAGGGGCAAGGGTCTTGGGAGGGGACCATAGGCAGGGCAGGGTTGGGGGCTGGGGAGCAGGCAGATTTGGGGATTTATTAAGCCCAGACACCCTATCTTCTGGGGACTCAGGGTGGGGCTTGGGTTGGGGAGACACAAAATGTTCTCAGTGCTTCCCCCAGCTCTCATTAAGGCCCAAGACAACCCAGGATGCTGAGCCAGTGGCCAGCCCTCAGGAATGGGGGAGTCACCTGGCTGTGGACAGAGCTCCAAAGAGTCTGCGTGAGGAGGTTAAAATAAGCACCCAGTCTTGTGGTTGAGCCGAAAGGCTTATATCCCTTCCCTGCCCACCTGCCCTCTACATGTGGGTGTTTATTTTGATTCATTTCCAACCTCATTCCACAGAAAGGATTTCAGGGGACCTGGTTGGAGCTTGTTAGGAAGCTAGTTCTTTAATAGCATTTTCCCACTGGTTACACAACCATATTCAACGCTGGAAACTGCTTTCTAAAACAGGAAAGCATAAAGGAGGAAAAAACACAAAAATTAATTACATATAGTTCTACCCAAAGACCACTACAGCTGGTGTTTTGGTCTGTGTCCTTCTAGATGCTGAGATAGCTATACACACGTGTGCACGCATATGTGTGCATGCGTGTATATGCATGGACATGTGCATACATGCAAAGGGAACAAAGCACGGGCAGGGAACTGAGAGGCGGCTGAGGCCTCCAAGCCAGTCTCTGTAGGATTTTTAAAATAGCAGTGTTGTGAGGATTTTCCTATGTCAACAAATATTCTTTAGCAACATAATTTCTGATGGCTTCATGGTATTCCATCATGGGGAAGAGCTGTTATTAGTTTAGCCCTGCCCTGTTATCAGCATGGAGGTTGTTTCCAGTTTTTGGCTCTGCTAGACCACACTGTTTTTGGCTCTGCTAGACCATCCTTCCCTACCTAAATCTTTCAGCAGATCTGTGATCGTGGCATTAAATCCAAGGGTGTGTACGTTTTTGAAAGCTTTCAAAACATATTGCCAAATTACCCTCCAGAAATCAATTTACATTTTCACCAGCAACCTAGGAACATGCCCTTTTCCCCACATCCTTGCCAACACAGGGAGTTCTTTTGACTCCCAGCCAAATGAAGATAAAGAAAAAGAAAATGGTGGGAAGTAATATTTATTAGTAGAAACTTAATCACTTCAGTGTTTTTGTGAGATCCAGAGAGAGAACTGAGATGTACCCAAACCACAATCAGGGTGCCAGGGTTCAGCAAGAACAGAATTGAGATGTTTTGTTTTGTTTTGTTTTACTTTGTTTTTAGGGTTGAAATATTTTCTTCCCCCTGAAATGCCAAAAAAACATATACAAGTTGAAAAAGAATCAATAATGACTGACCAGAAATAGGACTTGAGGGGCTGGCCTGTTAGATCAGTTGGTTAGCGTGTGGTGCTGAAAACACCAAGGTCCAGGGTTCTGTCCCTGTACTGGCCAGCCACCAAAAGAAAAAAAAAATAGGATATGAAATGACCCCATACTCTTGCCCCCCCCAGAGAAGCATGGATAACAGTCTGGGGCGTGGGCTTCAGCCTAATCTTTGGACACTAGGTGCAGCCTTCAGGCCCCCAATTGGCCTCTTCCTGTGTCTCTCTCCTCTCGCTCAAGACAGACCAGCCACCCAGGCCTTCAGTGCCTCCAGCCTGCCAAGTTCTTTCTCACCTTGCGGTTTATGCACATGCTACTTCCTCTGCAGGTGGTCCACTTTTATTTATTTTTAGTATGTGATGCACTCACATGGTTTTAACATCCAGAAGATACAGGGCAATCAGTGAAAGTCTTCCTCCCTCCCCTGACTCCCACATCCTTCCCTGGAGGCGGCCACAGCTCCCAATTCCTTCTGTATCCTTCCAGAATTATTTTATATATATGTGAGCAAATATTCATGTCTATTCCTCTCCCCTCCTTTTTTACACAAACAGTATCATACACTGTCTTCCATCATTTTTCACCTAAAAGTATCATAGAGATTAGTCTTTATCATATTTAAAGGGTCATTCATTTCTGTGGCTGACTAGTCTCCCATTACACGTGTGACCATGGATGACTACAGCTTAGCGGACTAGTTTTCTATGATGGTATTGATACTGTTTCCAACCTCTTGTTAAGATTTACGGCTGTGAATAACCTTGGGCATGTGTTGTTACGTATGTATCTGATGTATCTGAGTGCGCAGATGGTAAGTTCTTAGAGGTGGAATTGCTTGTTTGAAGGGAATGTGCCTTTCTAATGTGGGTAGATTTTACCCAGTTGCCCTCGTGGGGTTTGTACCCACTGACACTTCTACCAGTGATGTTTGGGAGTCAGACAAGCTGCTTATAACTATCTGGACTTTGATGGTTCTGCTGAGGAGCAGTCTTCCCTTCCCCTCCCTTCTCCAACCCCCATGGGGAATATTGTCTCAGCAAATACTGATGGAGTTGCCACTGTGCTTTGTTTGGGGTGGCCAGCACTGGACGGGGAGTGACAGACACCATGGACTTCAGGCTTCAGCCTCTTCTCCAGAAAGCTGGAGATGCCAGCACCTCCCACCCACAGAGTGGCCAGGGCCTGGGCTCAGCTCTGCCCAGCTCCACCTGCTCAAGAGTTGGTGGAGAATCCCTTGCCCTCCAGCAGAGTCACTCCCAGGCCATCTGGGTTCCACAGGCCACTGCCTGGGAGCATGGTGGGGTCCTCCTCCGGGGCTTGCCTTGCCGAGGGGCTCGTGCCAGACAGAGTGGAGATAGGAGCAGAGCCTAGGCGGAGGTGGTTTGGATTAGAGCTAAAGGGATGGTGTCTCCCTATCTTGGTCCTTCCTCTCCTCCAAGGGACCCAGGGCCATCTCTGCAGGTGACACCCATGTCGGAGCACAGCAGGAGGTGGTTGGAGGGTGACTGGGGTTTGGCCACTTCAGCCCTGAGCACTGAGGCTGAGAGAAGGGTCGGCTCAGAAGTGGGCTGCGGGAGAGCCCTGCGAGGCCCCTGCACAGACACCTCCTCGCCTTAGCCACTTCCCGCTGAAGCCTTTCCCGGGAGCCCAGAATTTTTGGCAGCAGCTGGGAGTCTGTCCATCCACGCAGTGCACTAAAGCTGCTGCCCTCTCTCCACAGAGCCTGACGGGTCACACGTCGCCCGTGGAGAGCGTCCGCCTCAACACCCCCGAGGAGCTCATTGTGGCCGGCTCCCAGTCGGGCTCCATCCGCGTCTGGGACCTGGAAGCTGCCAAAAGTAGGCCTCCCCGCTTGCCTCCCCGCGCTTGCAGCCCGAGTGCCACTTCAGGCTCTGGTCGTGCCGCCTCCGGGAAGCCTGCCCTGACTGGGTTGGCCGCTTCACTCCTGGAGCACTGACCGACGGCGTGGCGCCCGGCCCGCCCCATTAGCCGGCTGCCCCCAAGGGCTGGCACCGAGGAGGCGCCTGGGAAATGTCTCACCAAAGAACCGTGCGGATGGGCAGATGCGCGGGTGGGGGCGGGGTGTGGATCCAGAACCTGGAAGGACACCACATGCCACCAGGGGCCCCACAGGACACGGGAATGAGCACGGTAGCTGTGGGGGAAGAGATGTGAAGAGCTGGGGCGTGTGCCCCGGCCTAGGGGGTCCCTACTGAGCTCCCGGCATGGACGTGGGCCCGGGGTGGTCAGATCTTCTATTTGCTTGTGTTTTGTTTGTTTTATTTCAGTCTTCATCTTGATAGAAGTCCTACATAGTTTAAAATTCAAATACTGGTAGTTCTGCAGTTAATCACAATGAAAAGAGGAAGCCCTTGCCCCACTCCTTCCCATTGGCCAAAAGCCTCCATTTTCTGCACTTGAACCTCTTGTTCTTCTGAGTACCTCCACTTTTCTAAACAATGTGGTTAGGCTGCCATTTCTTTCTCTTCTGTTTTTAAAAAAGTTATACCTTCGATGTTGCCTTCCTGCTATGGAAGATGAGAATTTAGCTCTCATAGCCACCCCCCTACCTCATCACTTACGACATTTCTCCTCCCAATCTCCCAACATCACCATTTAAATGGTCAGTGTTTATACCTCAAGGACCACATAAATGTTATTCACTACTGCGTCTATTTCTTTTCTTTTTATAACTTGGTTTCCCTGGAGTTGATCATTGTTCGTTTTTTTTAATCTGTATGTTTTCTATGTCATGTTACTAATTCATCCTCAAATTATCTGCCAGAAGAGTTAAACCTCCTCCTGTTTTCCTCAAACCCATCCCATAATCCAGGCATCTCTTCTCAGAGCCTGTCTCCCGGGTCCTAGTGGCCTGGGAGCATCCGCACCTGCAGCCCAGCTGTCATCCCAGGCCTCCTTGTCTCCCCATCAGGGAATTCTCTCTGTCTCGCTGCTGTTCCAGGACCCACGTCACCGTCTTTTGTGGTTTTCGCCTGCAGCCCAGCTGTCATCCCAGGCCTCCTTGTCTCCCCAGCAGGGAATTCTCTCTGTCTCGCTGCTGTTCCAGGACCCACGTCACCGTCTTTTGTGGTTTTCTCCCTCTTTTCGATGGAGCACATTTTTCCATAGCTTCCTGAGAAAGGGTGCCTGGCTGGGGGAGTTTTAGAGACTTTTTTAAAAAAATAAGTTTGAATGTAGAATTCTAGGTTGGAAATAATTTGCTGTTAGAATTTTGAAGATGCAGCTTTCAAAACTCCAGGTTGTCATTTACGTTCCAGGTTGCCATTGGGAGGCCAGTGCCATTCCCATGAGGATCCTTCACGTGGAGACAGCTTCTTCCCCACCCTCTGCAAGCTTGTAGGACCTTTATCCCAGTGTTCTGACGTTTCACAGTGGCAAGCCTTGGTGTGGGTTTGTTTTCATCTCTGTGCTACGTCCTCACTGGTTTCTTTCTGCCTGGAAATTTGTGCCCTCAGTTCCAGGCCAAGTGGAGAGTGTCACCTTCTCTGAAAGTGGGGCTACCCCTCAGGCTCATCAGGGGTTGCCAGATGGCAGTACAGAACAGTGTTGTCAGCTTGATGGACTTTTCAGGAGAAGCTGGAAATCTGGAAATTGATATGGAATCCACCCATTTTCAAATGTTCACAGCTAATTCAATATTTTTTGCAGAACACCGTGCAGGCTAGCACTGTGAGATCCAGATAAAACCCATTTGCTTGCTGCTTTTTAGCAGCCTCTGATCTGGATCTTCTGGCATGCCAGACAGGAGGCCACCTACCTGAAGCCTGGGAGGGGATATAGCAGCATGGATTTTGCCGAGGCTGCTTTTTGCAGAAGAGAGCCCCTCTTGCCTGGCTGACACTTAAAAGTTCTTCTGGGCCTCTCCTCTGGTACATGCTCTACATCTGCTGCAGGACAGTGGCCACTGGCGTGCCCAGTGGTGAGGTTCACTTTGCTCAAGAACAGTGGTCTTTTTGTGCAGCTGGTCCTCAAGAAAGATGGCAGTCCTGGGCCTCTTGAGCAGTGCTTGCCTATGGGAGATGATCTGTTTAAGAACAATGGAGCCCTAGGATCTCTTTGATTACCAACAGGGCCGCATGCTTAGTGTCTCAGCACGTGATCCTGCTGCCTGGCCACACCAGGACCCAGGGCATGCTGTGCTTGGGCATTGCTGGACTCGAGCAGGCCGGGGAGGAGCAAGCCTGGGATGGCCAGGCTCCAACTAAGAAGGCGGAAGGCTCAGGCAGAAGGCGGTCAGCTCCCTGGGAAGCTCCACCTGGGTCTGAATCCTAGTGGACAGCCACCAGTCAGTCACAGTTCTCTGAATAGCAAGGGAAAAAAGAGAAGCCCAGGGAGCCGTACCCCCTGCCCCAGCATTTCTCAGCCAAAATTATTTCACTCATAAGGGGAATGTGAGGAAGTCCTTCAGGTGGCCGAGGAATGAACACCGAAGCACTCTGGATTCCTGGGTGCTGGACTCCCAGGGCTGCCTATTCCACAAGGAGGTTGTTGCACACACACGGCCCAGACCCCACACCTAGAGAACCTGGTTCAGTAGGGGGGGGGGGGCAAAATCTGTTTTTCAACAAGCTTCCAGGAGATTCTGAGGCAGAGCCAGGTTGACAGGGCCCCCTTATTTGACAGATGGGCAAACCAAGGCCCAGAAAGGGCACCGAGCTTGGTAAAGATCCCATAACTGCCAGTGGCAGAACCTGGACTCCTATCCCAGTGCTGTCTACTCTGTCGTTTGCTGTCTCACAGTTGGGGGTTCCCAGATAGAAGAGAAACTTACCCTCAGCAGGTAGGGCTAGGACCCCAGGCACACCTCCACCCCTGCCCACCAGAGCATGAGTGACAGTGACAGAGAGGCAAGTTGAGGCTCCAGGTACAGAAGGTTCTAAAAGAGCTGCCTGACTATCACATTGGTTGCCTTGAAAGCCTGCCCACCGCTGGAGGATTCAGGCGGAGATTGAGCAGCTGCTTAGTCGGGAGGGCTTAGAGGTTTCCACGTGGGGCAGAGAGACCCTGGAGGCCCCTCCACTCTGCAGTTTGGGCATCAGGAGGCCTTCCAACAGCCTTCCTGGGACAGGAGAGCAAGGGCAGAAGTCAAGCCAGAAGAATGTGGTCCTGCCTGCTTTCCAGGGCGCAGCCAGAGGGCAAGGGTGGCTCAGCCCAGCGGATCCCACAGGAAGGCGCCTGTGCTTCATGAAGCTGGCCCACGCAGGGGTGGGACCCCGCCTTGTCCTCTCGGGCGGAGCAGGATCTAGGAAGCCTTTCTGTGGGAGTAGGCTTGGGGCAGGCGTGGACTGGGGCAGGAGCCAGCATAAGTCTGTCTCCTCCCGGCCCCGGACTGGGCAGCAGGTGTCTTCAGCCTCCTTGGCCATCAAGGCAACGTTGAGCCCCAGCAGCACACAACAGCTACAGAGAGCCAGGAGGGACAGCTGCTCAGGTGTTGGTGCAGTTTAATTAGATATTCATTCAACAAGCATGGCAGGTGCCTTGTCAGACTCATGAAAAGTGTGAAAGTGGCTTAGTCCCAGCTCCAGGGCCCACTGCAGAGGGGACACTTAGTAGAATGGATGGATGCAGTGGACGGGTGGACAAGGAATGGACTTTGTCCTCAAGGCGGATAACAACAATAGCAGTTTACTTTGATCCTGCTAGTACTTACCCTGTGCATGGCCCTGTCCTAAGAGCCTTAGCACACATTCACTCTGTTGGCCCAGGTGAAGCATGCAGTCAAAGCTGCTGCTTAAGAGGCAGATGCCTGGTCTGCATCCTGGCTCTGCACCCTGCTGTGCAGCCTTAGGCAGCCTGCTTCACCCTCTGCACCTTGGGCCCTCGCCCATGTCCTGGCATGGTTGGGGTGCAGGGGGACTCGGTAACCTAATGCACAGAGATCACTCAGCCCATTGAACACTGGAAGTGCTCAACAGACGTCCTGGGGATGAGGGAGGTGCCTGGCTGGCCATCACAATAGGTAGTGGGTTGTCACTGGGGCCAGAAGAAGAGCAAGGACATGTGCTCTGAGGCCTGAGGAGGAGGAGAGAAAGTCTAGCTTGGGAGATGGGGGGGGGGGGGGGGGGGGGGGGGAAAAGTTGGGGTGGGGGGGGGGGGGGGGGGGGGGAAAAGTTGGGGTGGGGGGGGGGGGGGGGGGGGGGAAAAGTTGGGGTGGGGGGGGGGGGGGGGGGGGGGAAAAGTTGGGGTGGGGGGGGGGGGGGGGGGGGGGAAAAGTTGGGGTGGGGGGGGGGGGGGGGGGGGGGAAAAGTTGGGGTGGGGGGGGGGGGGGGGGGGGGGAAAAGTTGGGGTGGGGGGGGGGGGGGGGGGGGGGAAAAGTTGGGGTGGGGGGGGGGGGGGGGGGGGGGAAAAGTTGGGGTGGGGGGGGGGGGGGGGGGGGGGAAAAGTTGGGGTGGGGGGGGGGGGGGGGGGGGGGAAAAGTTGGGGTGGGGGGGGGGGGGGGGGGGGGGAAAAGTTGGGGTGGGGGGGGGGGGGGGGGGGGGAGGGGATGAAGGCAGGCCTTCAGGAAGAAATCAGAATGGGAATAATTGTAACTGGCATTTATTGAGCACTTACCATGTGTCAGGCCCATACTAAGCACTTATGTCCATTGTCTTACTCATTCTGACTGAGTAACCCATCATGAGGCTCAGAGAGGGTGATTGCCCAGGGTCACACAGCAGAGGAGGAACAAAGCCAGGACTGATGCCAGATTTGTCTGGCTCCAGAGCCCACATCCTGACAGTGAGGGATGGAGAAGATCATACAGTAGAGTTCATTTATTTAATTCATTCAGTGCTTTGATCTTGACTCTCTTGTCCCTAAAGCATTATGTCTGGAGTCTTGAATACCTCCTCCAACAGAGAGCTCATGACCTCCCAAGGCACCCTTATTTCACCTTGGCTCAAACCTAAAGATGGCTGGACTGCCACATGGGATGGCTGCAGCACTCATGGGCTGATTGATTTCAGACAACAGAATTATATATTGAAAAGCAACATACATGAGCCGAGTTTGAGTGGTACCAGAGGATATCATGAGACAGTAACACAAGGTTTGCCTCCAGGCTAGAGTGAGCCTGTCCATGGAGCTGCCGGCAAAATGTTAAAGGATGGGAGATGAAGTTCCTAGGGCAGGAGTCAGAAATCAGTCCTCGCCCCTGAGGATTCTCTGACCATAGCTATGTCCTCCCCATGTGCTCTGTTCTTACAGCTCCTCAACTTGTCCTCATGGCTGCCCTCAAGCCTGGACAGGAGTCACTGCAAAGGCCCAGTGTGAGCCCCGGGGCCACCTCCAGACCTGCCCTCAACTTGCCTTCCTTGTGGCCTTTGCCCACCACACCCACCTACCTAAATACAGTGCCACTCATCCTCTGCCCACTGATACCTGCTCAAATACCACTTCCTCCATAAAGCCTTCCTGGATTTCTCTTTCCATCTAAGCAGCTTCTCCCTCAGCTCGAACCTCTCCTCATCTTTCTCTGCACTGTCTAGGGTGGGGTCGGGTACCCTGCAGACTGTCATCCCCATGTTCATGGGGCCTGAACTGAGTGCATGATTACACAGCTCTGCTGCCTCTGGGGCTTCGCTCATGTGAGAACACACTGGGATGAGCCCAGAGGCGTAATCTGTGGGGAGCGTGTGCTATGTTTCCTGGGGATTTGAATAACAACAGAAGTGGCTGTCATCTCTCAAGAGAAAAATAGGAAAATTAGTTGTTAGGGTGGGGGGATTCTGGTTGATTTCCCCGCTACTTTAAAAATCTATGTTCTCTTTCCGAGCAGCTGATACTAAAGCACACAGGCAAATGAGCATCCAGCACTTCCTCTGCATGTCTTCTCGCTTGACTCTCACACCATCGCCTCTGCTTTCTTCCTTGTTAGTTCTTCGGACACTCATGGGACACAAAGCCAACATCTGCAGCCTGGACTTCCATCCCTACGGCGAGTTTGTAGCCTCCGGTTCCCAGGACACGAACATCAAGGTGAGACGCTGCTCTGCACTGTGTGTCTCCTGCTGGGCCCGCAGTGGGTGCTGGCTGAGGCCCGAGCTGCCTGCGGGAGTGGGCTTCCGGTACGTCTGGGGGCATCTTCCCTCTCTGAACAGCACCCATACCCTCCTAGGGAACAGGGATGTGTAGGCATTTGCCAGACGTTTCTCCTTAGAATGGCCAACTTTAGAGAGCAGTTCTAGACCTCTGTCGTTGTTGGGGATAATGACCTGGGTAATTTCCCCTCTCTGCTCAGGGCCACACACTGCCCTCTGGCCCAGACTCTGGGACTTGGTCATGATATCTCCTGACTCTGCCCCTTCACTTCTCTGTCCCCCACAGCTCTGGGACATCAGGAGGAAAGGCTGTGTCTTCCGGTACAGGGTAAGAATGGCACCCTCTGTCGGTCACTCCACAAGTACCGTGCAGGCGTTGAGCATGGTGTGGTGCCCAGACCCTGGCAGAGGGTGGCAGGGACTGCTGTCTAACATGGGAAGAACATGAAACATGGATCTGAAGCAGAGCAAGAGAGCCACAGGTGGGCCACCTGGACCCCGGGCTCTCCATGAATCCCTCAGAGCCCTGTTTATCAAGTTGTGCTCTGAGCTCTGGTTTTACAGGCAGGTAACTGGTGTCATTAGGTGGAATGGGTTCTATTCATATGAGTTTGGAAGCACTATTTAACAAAGAATTATTTTTTGGATGTTTTCAGAGCCTTTACATTAAAAGAGGATGTTTAACTCTTCAAAAGGGGTCATAAAATACATTGTTTCCCAAACAATGTGACTACACAATCTCGATTTCCTGGAGCATCCTGCTGGCCTGGGAGTCCATGGCCACATGTAGAAAGTGTCTCTCTATGACATCTCCCAGATGTGGCTATCTGGGAAGGCACTGTGTGTCAGAGCAGGGATGGAGTGAGGAGAGGGGAGAGGTCTGTTGGGCCCAGACCCCTGGGTGAGTTGGTGCTCTGTCCTCCCTCCTCAGGGGCACAGCCAGGCCGTGCGGTGTCTCCGGTTCAGCCCCGATGGGAAGTGGTTAGCATCAGCTGCAGATGACCACATGGTGAAGGTAGCTCCCAGCCTGACCTGGGAGGGGCTGGGGACCACGGTCTGCTGGTTACACCCAGGCTGAGTCCTCACCTTCCTCCTGATGGGCTCACATGTCCCAAGCCTACCTAGAGTGGAAGGTGGTTTCTGAATAAAGAGCTTGGGCTGGATTAGAGGGAGAGCAGGCGGCCAAGGTGCCCAGCCTGGGCCTGACCTCTCCCTGCCCTGCCCCCAGCTCTGGGATCTGACTGCTGGCAAAATGATGTCTGAGTTCCCTGGTCACACAGGCCCTGTCAACGTGGTGGAGTTTCACCCCAACGAGTACCTCCTGGCCTCTGGCAGCTCTGACAGGTGGGGAGGAGGAGCAGGCATACTGCCCCTCGCCATCTCTGTCCTGTGTGTGTGCCTCTATTCCCAGTCTCTCTCTCTGTCCCAGAATATTGTATGCCTAATGATCCTATGTAGACTGAATTGACTTCAGCCAAGCCAGGATTGGACCCAGGTTTCATCTCTCCTCCGGCCCCAGTGTGCTGGGCCTGGGCCTTCCTCCATGTTGGGATCCAAGGCCCCTAGTGGGACCCACAGTGCAGGGAGGTCAATGGCTGTTGGGGTCAGCACTGGGGGTAGGGCGATCAGGCTCAGCCTGGGATCATGTTCACCTTCCCTCCTGCTGAGGCAGGGCTAGCCCCTGCCCCAGACATTGCTCCTAGTGGCCCTGACCCTATGGGGAAAATTTTCTGGATAGAAGCTGACTTCCCAAGACATGCGCCTGTGTGGAAGCCAGGACTGGGGGGACTGGCTTCCCAGCACAATGTGGCTGCCTTTGCAGGACAATCCGTTTCTGGGATCTGGAGAAATTCCAGGTGGTGAGCTGCATCGAAGGGGAGCCGGGGCCTGTCAGGTATGCAGGCAACTGGGGGGGTAGGCCCAGCCCCTCCTCCCAGGCAGCAGGGTGTTGGTGTGGGTGGACCTTCCCCTTCTTCTGTTCCCTCCCTGTCCTGGGCTCCCTGTGTTTCTTGGGGTGGAGGCCACGCTGGGCACCCCAGGACCTAAGACCAACTCTTGCCTGGCCCAGGAGCGTCCTCTTCAACCCTGATGGCTGCTGCCTGTACAGCGGCTGCCAGGACTCACTGCGTGTCTATGGCTGGGAGCCTGAGCGCTGCTTTGATGTGGTCCTCGTCAACTGGGGCAAGGTGGCTGACCTGGCCATCTGCAATGACCAGCTGGTGAGAGAGCCATGGCATCTACCCGCCTCCACCTCAGGCCCCCCACTCCACCCCACCCTGCTGGGATATTGTCCCCCAGGCCCAGCCCCAGCTCTGCTGCTTCCTGCAGATAGGCGTGGCCTTCTCCCAGAGCAACGTCTCCTCATATGTGGTGGACCTGACGCGGGTCACCAGGACAGGCACAGTGGCCCAAGACCCTGTGCAGGACAGCCGGCCCCTGGCGCAGCAGCTTCCCAACCCCAGCGCCCCCCTCCGGCGCATCTACGAGCGGCCCAGCACAACCTGCAGCAAACCTCAGAGGTGGGGTGCTGGGGGGCCCTCAGAGGGCACAGGGTACACAAGACACAGGTCCATCACAGGGGAGGCTTGGTGGGGCCCAGCCCTAGCCCTCACCAGGGGCCCCAACTTCCTTCTGGTTGTGCCCTGTGGCTCCAGGGTGAAGCAGAACTCAGAGAGCGAGCGCCGCAGCCCCAGCAGCGAGGATGACCGGGATGAGCGGGAGTCTCGGGCAGAGATCCAGAATGCCGAGGACTACAACGAGATCTTCCAGCCTAAGAATAGCATCAGTGAGCCAGTTCAGCCCAGTGTCCCCTGTGAAGTGGAGGCAGAGGGTCCCCTCTGGGGTCCATGTCCCTTTAGCTGCATTCGTAACCCACACTGGGCCCCAGGCTCTCTGTCCTCATGTCCTCCAGGCCTTGCTGGGCTGTGTTCCTGCGGGACTGAGGATAGGAACCTGCGCACTCCCCAGCAGAGGCCCGGCAAGCTGCTCAGCATCCTGGCTCCTGCCCAGGGAAAAGGGAGGGCCCACAGGAGCGGGTGGGTGGGGTGGGGGCAGGGCTGAGGGTTCACGGAGCCGAGAACAGGGCATGGGTCTACAGCCCCAGGCCTGGGAACCACCTTCCATCTGGCAGCCCGGCCAGGGAGGCTCATAGACAAGATCCCTGGGCTGGCCAAGGTGAAGCCTCAGCCCCCTTTGCCTCTGCAGGTCGGACGCCTCCCCGAAGAAGTGAGCCCTTCCCAGCACCCCCAGAGGACGGTGAGTCGAGGCTAAGGCTGGCCTCCAGGGACTCTGACTCCCCTAGTCCTCTCTCCCTGTGGGCCACCTCTCCTAGACCATCCCCCCAGGCCTCCCCTCTCCTGGCACGACCTCCAGCCTTTTTCCCTATGCATCTTTTTCCTCTCCCTGCCTAAAAGCACCTACTGTGTGCAGGACCCCGTGCAAGGCCCTGGTGACTGAGTGTGAGCAAGGTAGAAGGCTCTCCTCTCAGGGGCCCACACCCTAGTGTGTGCATGGTAGACAGAAGCCACACAGCCACACAGATGGGTCTGCCAGAGGGACGCATGCTGGGGAGGACAGAGAGAGAAGCCGTGGGGTTGGGGGGTCACTGCAGATGGGGCAGTCAGAGGCTCAGAGGAGGCCTGAGGGCCAGGTGAGGAGAGGGAGGGGGAAAAACCTTGTGGGGAAGGGAGCCGAACATGCTGGGGAGGACAGAGAGAGAAGCCGTGGGGTTGGGGGGTCACTGCAGATGGGGCAGTCAGAGGCTCAGGAGGCCTGAGGGCCAGGTGAGGAGAGGGAGGGGGAAAAACCTTGTGGGGAAGGGAGCCGAGAGGAGGGGCTGGGACTGGGGGCTGGGAGCAGGAGCAGGAGCAGGAGCTGGGGCAAGCCCCAGCAGAGGCCCTAGCTGGGGACTTGGGATTTAAGAAGGAAGAACATGATGTGCTCCATGATGGAGATGGGGCGGGGCTGGGGCACCCTTGTCCAGTTGAGCTTCCCTCTGCTCTACCTGGCTTCCCCTCAAGGGACCGTCTTCTTACTCCCCTTTCAAGGCTGCTTCCTACCAGCCTCTCCCTCCTCTACTTCCAGCTGCTCCCCTCAGCCCCTCTCCAGTCCTTGTGAGGTGACAGGATTGGCAGACACTGGGCTCCCTGGGTCCCACCCACAAACAGACCTAAGGTGGAGAGGGACAGATCCAGCCCCTGCACTCAGGGCCTCTCTGAGCCCCCCACCCTGCTGACATCTCCTCCCCTGGCACCCAGCTTCTTCCTGGGTTGCCCTGCTGGCTCCTGATCCATTCCCCCAATTACAGATGCTGTTTAGAGTCCAACCCTGAGACCCCTGCGCTCTTCCCTCCAGTCCCTTCTGGCCTGACCCAGTGACCTTTTCCTTTTGCTTCCAGACACGGCCACAGCAAAAGAGGCAGCAAAGCCCAGCCCAGCCATGGACGTGCAGATCCCGTTGCCAAATGTGTGTCTGGGTGGAGAGGGCATGATGTGGGGCTTGGAGTGGGGCTGGAGTCCTGACCCAGAGTCGGGAGCCTCCTGAGTCTGGAGGCAGAGAGGGAGGCCTCCAGCTGGCCACCTGCTGAGCTTCTGACCCCTTCAGCTCGAGGCCCCACCCCGGCCACCGGCTGTCACTTCCACGCCTGCACTGAAGGCTGAGCCTGCCATCATCCCTGCCACCCGGAATGAGCCCATCGGGCTGAAGGCCTCTGACTTCCTGCCTGTGAGTAGGACCTGGCTGGAGGGAGGAGTGGAAGCCCGTGGGGCGGGGGCAGAGCTTTGCTGCCTGCTCCTGTGCCAGCATCTGGGCACCTGTGCACGCAGGCCGTGAAGATGCCCCAGCAGGCAGAGCTGGCAGATGAGGATGCCATGTCGCAGATTCGCAAAGGCCATGACACCATGTGCGTGGTGCTCACCAGCCGCCACAAGAACCTGGACACCGTGCGGGCCGTGTGGACCACAGGCGACATCAAGGCAAGCATCTGCCCCTGCCCCAGGCTTGGCCTTGCTCCCCACGGCTTCTGTCTGCCACCCGAGCTTAGGGCTGAGCCCAGAAGGGGCCACACAGAGTCAGCAACAAGCTGGACAGCCCCTGTCCTCGTGCCTTGATCGCCTATTTTCATACCTTCCATCACCATCATGGTAGGCTGCTTTTTGTTGAGTACCTATCTGTGGGCCTGGCCTGGGCTCATCATTTTAGGTGCCATCTTAACACCCCCCTACAAGCCCCATCATTGCAGCACACTCCCTTCACGGGGGCCCCGCTGTTCCCAACCCCTGACAGTGCTCTGTTTGCACAGACATCGGTGGACTCTGCTGTGGCCATCAATGACCTGTCAGTGG
The DNA here is from genome assembly GCF_000696425.1 of Galeopterus variegatus. NCBI lineage: Eukaryota > Metazoa > Chordata > Mammalia > Dermoptera > Cynocephalidae > Galeopterus > Galeopterus variegatus. The sequence continues at coordinate 537,148 of NW_007726169.1, forward strand.
TGGTGGATCTCCTGAACATCGTCAACCAGAAAGCGTAAGTGGCTGCGGTGGGGGAATGGGCAGCGGGGGCAGGGCCAGGCTGACGGCGCCACGTCCCGGCCTCTCCCCAGCTCCTTGTGGAAGTTGGACCTGTGCACCACCATCCTGCCGCAGATTGAGAAGCTTCTGCAGAGCAAGTATGAGAGGTAGGTGTGAGGAAGTCATGCCTGCCTCACAGCAGGGGGAGGGAGAGGCAAACAACTCCAGGGACCACAGGAAAGACGCCAGGGCCCGGGTGCCTCTGTGAGGTGGCTGTGAAGTGTGTGTCTGTGTACCTTGCTCTCTGTTTATTTTTGTCTGTGGCCCTGGCCCCTCCATCTGTGACTCCATCCATCCGTCTGCCCCTGAAGCTATGTCCAGACAGGCTGCACCTCCCTGAAGCTGATCCTGCAGCGGTTTCTCCCTCTGATCACTGACATCCTGGCGGCCCCCCCCTCTGTGGGTGTGGACATCAGCCGGGAGGAGAGGTGAGGGGCCAGGAAGTATGTGTATATGTTTTGGGTAGCGGTGCCACAGCAGGCCAGGAGACAGGCCTGGGGGCCGGGCCCTGCTGAAACAGATTATAGAGAAGGACATTGTATCTGGGGCAGTGGCTTGGTATAGGTGGACATAGCTGGAGCCTGGGTTCCTTCCTGGCCTGGCTGTGCCCCCATCCCTGGCATGGCTTGGGTGCGTACCGTGCTCTGGGCCTCAGCTGTCCTCTGGGAGGAGGGGCTCGAGTGGCCAGGCCAGCAAAGGCCCCAGGGTCAGGTGGGGGTCATGGTGGCCATGCTGGCTGGCCTCAGGCGCTACCCTCTGCCCACAGGCTACACAAGTGCCGGCTCTGCTACAAGCAGCTCAAGAGCATTAGTGGCCTCGTCAAGAGCAAGTCAGGCCTGAGTGGCCGCCACGGCAGTGCCTTCCGCGAGCTGCACCTGCTCATGGCCAGTTTGGACTGAGGAACCCAGTGGGTGAGGGCACCCAGCAGCCTGCGGGGCCTGGCCTCGGCCCCTACTCCTGTTTCCCGTATGCCCAAGGGCACATGAACCTCTGCCAAGCCCCTGCTGCTGCCCCTGTGGCCATCCTGGAGGAGGCGGAACTGGCCCACTGGCCACCTCCATAGCCCTGAACTCAGACAACCTTCTCTCCAGCAACAGCTACACAGCTTTGCCCAACTCTTGCTTCTTGGGGCAGCAAGTGGAGCCCTGGGGCTGCTGCTGTAATTTATAAGGTGAATTTTATTAAATTTGTAACTATTCCCTGGTTTCCTTGTGGGAGCATTATTCTCTGGCCATGAGGCTTTCCCAGGCCCGGGACTACCTGCCCTGTCCCCTTAGAGGACCACTCCCCCTCCTACCCTGGGAGCTGAGCTCCTTGCCGTGTGACCAGCAGGGGGCAGCAGAGTGACAGACCTTCCAGGAAAGGGGCCAGTTCAGACTTAATCTGGGGAAGGCAGGGGAGGCAGGAACCCACCCTCCCCTTCACCTTCCCCTAGCTGGGAGAAACAGGTGAGGGGTGGCCCGTCCCCCCATCTCAGCCACACTCCCAGCTGTCCTGTGGACCCTCCAAGCGGACAATGCCCAGACCCAACAGCTGTACACTGCAGGGTGCAAGGAGCCCAGCCTTGCAGGTTGGCCACCAGGCTGGCCCAGCACCCAGCACCCTCTCCCATCCTCCAAGACCTCCAGAGACAGGACTGGAAGGGCAGCTACCACATCTCCTGACAAGGGCTCTGAATAGTTCGCACTGCTGCTGGAGCCCCCAGTACTGACTGGCCAGAACAAGTCCTCCTGACGCCATGGTCACTCCTAAAGGAGGGCCCCACCCTGCTCCCAAGGCAGCAGCTATCAGGTGCAGCCCCAGTCAGGGAGGGAAGACCCCACTGAGCCCCTGCACAGGTTCCCCCAAGGCTGGGACCAGGTGTAGGCCAGCACAACCCCCATGTTGGGACCAGGGGAAGGGGGCCTATACTGGTGGTTGGGGTCCTATAGGCACTGGGAGGGGACTAGTGCTCACTTTCAGCTAGTTCACTTAGGAGGGGAGAGGCCAGGGCGGAGGGTGGTCAGTGGAACCCGGCAGCAGGACTGGAACCCCGGCCGTGGTCTTGGCGAGCCTCTGATGGGCCTTAGTTCCCATCTATAACATGGAGGTGATGCCTCTGTTGCATGGGTCAGTTATCGTGGGCACAAAGTAGGCACCTCATAAGGGTAACGACGACCACAAAAAGAAAAAGCACTGTCTCCCTGGCTCCCCCAGTTCAGGACGTGTGTTCCTGACTGACTCAGGACAGGTCCCAGAGGGCTGCGGGGTGACCCGCCAGCAGTGTGGAGCCAGCAGAACGTGCCCCTGCCCTTCCCCCCAGGATCACACCGAGAGGGGCTCACAAGACCAACTCTTTCAGACCACGCTTGTGTAAAAAGGCTTTTATTTTAATAAGTAAAAATGGCTAAGCTTCCAAAAGTTCTTAAATAGGATACAGAGAGAAGAAAACGTGAAGAGGCCAGTGGGCAAGGAGAGCACCTGGTGCCAGGCAGACAGGGGGCAACAGACTCCCCTGCCCGTGGCCTCCTCTGCCAGCCATAAATACAGCCCAGCCAAGGCCAGGAAGGGCCGTGCTCCACGCACACCAGGGAACACTATATACGCGCCCAGCTACGGGGGCCCCTCCTTGGAGGAAAGTGGCAGGCAGGGCAGACCCTCAGTGCCCACCAACCACCCCAGTTCCCATGGTTCCTGCGCCTTCCTGGAGGTTCCTCAGCCCACCCACGGAGGAAGGGGCTGCCCTGCCCTGCACACACACTCCTGCCCTCCCCACGAGGGCCCAGCTCTTTGATAAGCCCAGGCCTGCCAGAAGGAGTGGGCCATCCCTGCCCTTCCAGCCCACGCTATCTGCACCCAGAGAGCCACAGCCAGGAGACACTGTTTCCTTCTGAACATGTTTCTCCCCTCTGAGGAGAGACAGGGCAGAACAGGAGCCTCCACTCTTGCCTTCGCCTCCTGGGGTCCCAGCGCTGCAGCAGGAGCAGGCCAGCAAGTCCTCGGGACCCAGCTCCAGACCTGTCACGGTGGGCCCGTCCATCACACAGGCACCGGCCTAGACTTCCCTGCAGGTGGGGGAGGGGGGCTCATCAGCACTGGGATCGCCAGTTTCTCATCCATTCACCCTGGCCAGCGGCCCACGGCAGAAGCTGCCAAGAGCAGGAGGGAGCCCAGAAGAAGCACAGAGACAAGCAGGCAGCAGCAGGACAAACCCAGCCCTGAGCAGCTGAACTCCCCAGCACAGCCCTGTACCCCAAGGTGGGCAGGTGGGTGGCAGGCAGATAGCCCTGGGCCACTGGCCCCACACTCACCTAGAGACTCTGCAGCCCCAGCCGTCAGGCTGAAATCAAAGTGACAGGCATCTCACTGGTGGGCTGGCCTCAGGCCAGGACCCCACAGGACCCTGATGCCCCTGCCTCTTTGGACTTAAGGACTAGCCGGTCCCTTCTGTGAGTGGGGCCAAGCAGGTGGCTGGAGCCCAGCCAGCCCACCCTTGGAGAATCATCTGCCCCAGCAAGGAGGTTGGAGGGCTGGGCTCCTCCTTACACTACCCTCTCCAGGGACCTTAGATTTCCCATCTGTAAAATGGACACAGCACTGTCTGTGCTGAGTACTTCCTAGGGGCACAGGAGGTTGTGAAACAGGTTCTGGAGAAGTTATATACACTTTTTAAAAGGAAGAGAAGAAAAAGCCCATCCAAGTAAGGGCAGCCTGATTGCTCTGATTGTCCCATGGTGAAGACCCCCACCCCAGGCCCACTCCCTACAGGCTCACCTGAGGGCTGCAGCTTCCTCCGGATGGAGCCAGGGCGGCTACTGGTCCCAGAGCTGGGGGCTGAATGGGCACGTGCTGTGGGCTGTGGTGTCTGGCAAGCTGGCTCCCACTGTGAGCAGGGAAGGGAAGGTGGTGGGGGGCTGTGGCTGCCCTGGCTCCCCCACCCATGCTTCCCTCCATTCCCGTTCCCTAGCCGCCTGAAACTCAGTGTCCTCATCTGCAAAATGGGCCCGCCTCATGGAGTTATTGCAAGAATTAGAGAAAATATGTGTAAAAAGTTACTGCTGAGCACCTGCTGGGTGCAAGGCCTGCAAACCACACTCAACCAGCTGACCACCTCCCGCCCCAGCCACCACCACACACACACAGGTACATCTGAGGACAAGAATAATACTTGGACTAAAGAGGCTACTGGGTTTGGGTTCAAGTTCTGGCTCTGGGTCCCTCAGGTAGCTTCTCCTTCCCCAATACTCCAGGCTGTCCCTGCTCCCAGCCCTCCCTCCTACCCATGACCCAGAAGTCTCTGACCCAGTACCAGTTTAGGACAGGCCTGTGGCCATCCCTGTACCTCTAGATGCTCCTGGCTTGACCAGGACCCAAGCTCTGCCCGGCGTGACCCAGGACCCAGTTCCACAGAGCGCACCCTCTCAGCAAACTTGAGGGAATAGAGCGTCTCACTGGTGTTCTTCTCCACGGGGGACACCTAGGGGACATAAGAGCTCACTTTACACCCAAGCCTCCACAAACTGGAAGGGGCAGCATGGTCACCAGAGGGAGCTCACAGCCAGGCACAGAGCGCACCCTCTCAGCAAACTTGAGGGAATAGAGCGTCTCACTGGTGTTCTTCTCCACGGGGGACACCTAGGGGACATAAGAGCTCACTTCACACCCAAGCCTCCACAAACTGGAAGGGGCAGCATGGTCACCAGAGGGAGCTCACAGCCAGGGGACTCTAGGTTTCCTGGAGAATAGAGAAGCCAGAGGGTAATCAAAGTGGCAGAAATGGGGCTGGCCCGTGGCTCACTCAGGAGAGTGCGATGCTGATAACACCACAAAGTGGCAGAAATGGCACAGTCACAGGTATAGAGGAGGGGCTTGTGAGGTCTACAGGGAGCATGTGGCCAGGTCTGGGTAGGGGATCAGGGGGGCACATGTCACTGACTATGGAGCTGCTAAGACAAGGGTCCCTTCCCAGCAACGCCTGGGGTTCCTGGATCTCCGTGCTACCTCACCACCTAGGACCCTCACCTGTACCCACAGTCATAGGTATAGAGGAGGGGCTTGTGAGGTCTACAGGGAGCATGTGGCCAGGTCTGGGTAGGGGATCAGGGGGGCACATGTCACTGACTATGGAGCTACTAAGACAAGGGTCCCTTCCGAGCAACGCCTGGGGTTCCTGGATCTCCGTGCTACCTCACCACCTAGGACCCTCACCTGTACCACCATGAGGGTCTTGCTGTCACCACTAAGTGAGTCCTGCAGCAGGTAGGTGAGCTTGGAGTTGCGGAAGGGCACATGGCCCTGGCGGGAACGCAGAGCAGCAATGACATCCCCCAAGGCTGACAGTGACTTGTTGATGTGCTGCGCCTCCCGCAGGCGGTTGCCCTCGGCCCCTGACTTGCCCACGCGCTCTGAGCCAGCCAGGTCCACCAGGTTCAGCTTCCCTGCAGGGAGGGCACCAGGCAGATCAAGGCTGCCCCAGCAGGTACCCCAAGGGTCCTCAGGCCAGGCGCCTGTCACCTTCACTCACCCGTGGTGCGGAGGCCCGTGCTGCCGTCCACGCCGCGCACCGTCACAATGAGCAGGGCGTGCGAGCGGGAACTGTGCTCGTTCAGGTTGGTGAACTCGGTCGTGCGGTTGGTGTGGCCAAATTCAAACACCTGTGGGTGCGCAGGTGGGCAAGGTTTAGAGTGAAGTCTTCGGAATCATCCTGTCCCTCTGAGCACTCTGTGAGGGGTAGCGTCACTCTCTGTTTTAGATGAGGAAACTGAGGCCCAGAGAGGCGTGGGGACTTGCCTGAGGTTGCACACTCAGGACATGGCAGGAGCTGCAATCGCACCCGGTCTGACCCGCTCCAGAGCAGCTCTGCTTGGGGTTGGGAGTCCCCCAGCAGCCCCAGCCCCTTCCCCTGTGGCCCCACACCTTGTTGATGTCATCCACACTCCGCACTTGGAACTCGGTCAGCCCTGGCACGTAGAGCTGCCCACTGCCGTCTGGGCACAGCCGGATCTCCAGCTTCTCCTGAGGCTCTTTCCCCAGCAGGTCCCTGGAGGGGCAGGTGGGACAGTCATTCCCTCCTCCCACTTCCAGCCTCTGCTTGCCCTGCACCCGGCCCCCAGCCTGGAATGTTCCCTCAATCCATCACACCTTTAAGAAGCCTTCTCCAATCTTTGGGCTAAATCTGTCTCTCCTCCTCTAGCTCCTCTCCTGCACTCAGCTGAAGAGGTGGAGGCCTGACTGTCCCCCAGAAGTCCTGTGAGTGGTGCTGCACCTGCCTCTGCCCAATGCACTGGGCCCCTGTGGACCAGCCCCACCTCCTACTCTCACTTACCAGCACCTGGTACAGCCCACAGGGAGGGGAAAAGGCTCCTGGGTCTGGGCCTCCCAGGCAGGCTCAGAGAGCCCCTCCTACCCTTAGGAACACTCAACCCCCTGGGACTACCCAACTCCCCTGGGCTGAGTCAGGACTTATAGTCGGTCCCTAGACTCCCTCGAAATAACCCCACTTTCCATCCCTCAAGGCTCCAGCACTGCCCCTGAGGCCTGAGGCCTGGTCTCCATGCCCCAGGCCTCCCACCTGAGGGCCTCGTTGTAGATCTCTGCTGCGCTGACGGTGATGGTGTACTCCCAGTCGGATGCCTTCTCCTGCACCTCAGAGAACAGCAGCTGCAGGGCCCGCTGGTTGATGCCAGGGTTCTCAGGGGTCCCCTGGGGGTGGAAAGAGAGGCCACAGTGTGCCAGACCTCTCCCCTCACATGGCGTCTGTCACCCCCAACCCCCATGGGTATTCCTCACAGGCGAGCCACCCTGCCCGGAGCTCCCACCTGCATGCTGGCCTGTCCCCCATAATGCCTTCCACCAGCTACAAGCAACTTCACCTCCCTGGGCCTCAGTTTCCCCACTTTTACAATGGCATCACCTGCCAAGACTGCCCTGAGACTTAAAGAGGCCTAGGAGAAGGGCCTGATATGGGCGCCAGATGCCCACCTGGCCCTGCTGGGCCACCTGAGAGTGGGCACTGGAGATGAATTATTTCCCTGCCACTGCCCAGAGGGGGACTCAATGTCAGGGAGGCTATGAGCAGGGCTCTGTGGGTGGTAGAGGCTAGGCACAGGCAGAGCAGGAAAGTGCCCTGGGGCCAGATGGGCTGGCACGCCTTTCTAGAAGGAAATCTGGAGTCCCCATCTGGACCCTTGTGGAGGACCTCAGAAGTCTAGCCCTGGCTTCCCTCTGATGGCTCCTCCCACCACCCCTCCACTCCTGCCACAGGGGCCTGCTTGCCAGGGCTCAAGTGCAGCCGGCATGCTCCTAGCTCTTGGTCTCAGCCCTACGGTTCCCTCTGCCTGGAGTGCGCTCCCCAGACAGCTATGGCTGGCTCTGTCACCTCCGCCGGGGGTCTGCTCCAATGCCGCCTCCTTAGGGAGGTTTTCCCCGGAGCCCCCGCACCCCTGTGTCTCCTTCACTGTTAGTTCCTCATCTCTGGCTTTATCTTTCTCCCTGGCAGCTGACAGGGCGCATACGGACTAATTTTGTCTTCACTGCTGTCTCCCCCACTGCCAGATTGGCTCCGTGGGGGCAGACTCTTTCAGCCACAGCTGTGCCCAGTGCCTGGCACAGTGCCCAATACACCTCAGGCCGCAGCAGACAGGCTTGGAGGACACATGCTCCTGGTGGTCACCTCAACTCTAAGCAACCCTAGGACAGGGCTGAGACCCCAGTCCCTTCATCCTCCCCACCTTGCCTGGCCTGCCCCCCACTAACCAATCTTGCCAATCCCAGAATTGAGGGAATGGCAGTGTCCAGACTGGGAGAGAAGGCTGGCCGGTTAACGATCAGTTGATTAGAGAGCCATGTTATAACACTAAGGTCAAGGGTTTGGATCCCCATACTGGGCAGCCGCCAAAATAATAATAGTAATAATAATAAAATTTTAAAAACAGATTGGGGGAGAGAGGGCCGCCATGGCAGGCTCCCCAGAAGGTGCCTAATGGCCTGACCAGCAGGGCCTGTCCAGCCCTCTCATTCCCCTTGCCCTGACACCTCGACACCGGCCCGCCTCCCCTACCTGGGGAATTCCCCTCAAGAGCCAGGAAATACTGACAAACCAAGGGCACCCCCCTGGACCAGTTTTCCACTTCTATCTGCAGCCGAGATCCCACCTCAGCTCAGTGCCCTCTTCCCGGCCCATGCCACCTGCTCCTGCTCCCCGCCACAGCCCACGGAGGGGGCTGGCCATAGCAGGGGGATGAAACCCTGCCCTGGACCTAGGAGCCACAGGTAAGAGCTAGGCTCCCCACGACAGCCTTCCTGTGCCTGGTCTCTCCTGCTGCCCCGGGATCTCCTTGAGGGCCGAGACCCCATCTCATTCATCTGGGTATCCCCCTGGTCCAGCATGAGGCAGCCATAAGCAGGGAAAGCTCAGTGAATGCATGTGGGTGAAATGAAAGCCCTATCCTGAGAGACGACACTGGGGCCTGCCCTGGACTCTGACCCCAGGCTGAGATCCCTCTGATGACAGTGTGCTGCCCCTCCCCCAGTCCTGCTGGGACCATGGAAAGTGCTCTTGGGAAACGCGCCCCCTCTTCAGGCCTGGTGCCTCGGGACTAATACAGGCAACCACAGTCTCTGCTCCTGGGGTGGTTGTGAGGACCAAATGAGGCAAAATATGCACTGCAGAAAACCCTGAGACCAGTGAGGGGAGCCCCAGCAGCAGCAAGGGAGTGGTCTTCACCCTCTGAACCCCTGCCCCGTGGGCACCCACCTCCATGGTGTATGTCTTGCCGGCACCCGTTTGGCCATAGGCGAAGATGCAGACGTTGAAGCCGTCGATGCAGGAGGTGATCAGCGCCTGCACCTCCTGGAACACCTGGGAGGGACATGGGATGGAGGGTGGGGAGCTTCCACAGCCACTGGGACCAGGGCCCCGACCAGTTCCAAATCCAACCACCTCTCCTGACCACACTCTCCTTCAGCAATAACACAGCACATGTTACTGTGGTCAACTGGCTTGCTGATGGGATTCATGTCTAACAAGGCATTCTCGTTGGACATCCATGGGCAACCTGGCTGCCCAGACTGAAGGGAGGACAGGACAGGGAGTACTGCCTGCCAACTCCAGCATAGGGGCCAAGGAGCCCTCCTGCCCTCCAGGGGTGCTTGGCAAAGGAAGGCAGAGGCCGGCATGTGCCTGGCACCTCCTCTGGCTTGGGCCTGCCTGCCAGTGGACAGAGGATAGGGATAAGGGTGATGCCAGATATGGGAACAAAGGGGCCAGGCAAGACAGCCCTGGAAGGTTGGTCCTGGGCAGAGATGGCTGGCCCTGGGCAGGATGCTGAGACCACATGTTTCTCACACACTGAGGCTCAGCCCTGCGGGCAAGGGTGGTGGGGGTGTCCATAGGAAGACCCATGGGGCTGATACAGTAGGGTGCTCCTGGCTGGAGAGGCCTGCCTGGAGGCCAGCCAGGGCCAAGTAGCTGCACAGGGCTATAAGGGTAGGTGGGGCCATGTGGGCAGGTGGGAGTGGGAGGGTAGGAGGAGCCACGTAGGTGGGCAGGGCCATGTGCATGGGCGGGGCCACAGCCAAGCTGCTGCTGGGATGGGCTGTGCCTGGATCTCTCCTTCCTAGCTGAGGCTTCCCTCCTAGCAACTCCCACGCTCTCCTGGTCCCATGCTTCTCAATCCTGTCCCTGCACTCTTACACTTCTTTCTGTCTCATGCCATCTCCCTCTCTCCATTCCTCTCCCTTTCCCTGCCGATGCCCTCCCTGACACGGCCACACTCACATCCTGCTGTGAGGCCTGGGGGGAGAAGACTTTGTCCAGCTCGAAGGATACAGGTTTGCCCTTGTGCAGCAGGTGGATGATGGAGTCATCATCAGAATCAAAGGTCACAGCATTGGTTGCCTCAGGTCCTTCCCCATCCTCTTTGGTGACTGGCCGGACCCGAGCGATTACCCGGATGTTCCCTGGATTGATTAGGGATAGAGACATGGGCCCAAGCCAGGACAAGACCAAACTGCCTCCACTAGTGTCCTGAGCAGACTTGTGGCCCAGGAGTCCCCTGCCTTTTTAAGCAGATTCCCCCAGGGCAAGCTGTTATCAGTCATTCACACTATAGTATGAATTCACTTAGTACATTTTCTTCCTGAGCAGACCAGTTGAGGGTGGGAGCTTTGCCTTGGGGATGGGGAGGAAAGGTCAGTTGTGGAGCTCGGGCACTGCATCCAGTCTGGGTGAGACACCAATATGGACTTTCTCTTTATCTCATCTGTACATTGAGAGGCTTGTTCTATCATTGTACAATGGCACTGTGAATGCCAGGACAGGGCTTGGGAATCAGATGGGCAAAAAGGACCAGAGAGCAGGTGGACAACTGGCAGCACATCTAATGAGCACAGACAATGAGGCAGCCACAGGGGTGTTTGGTGGCATGAGCTGATCATGCCACCCCCCTTATTTCCAGTCCTTCAGTGGGATCCCCATGCTCCTAGAATGAAGAGAAAACGCCCCCCACAGCCAGCCCCACCTTCCCTCCCTCTTCACCTGTCCACTCCAGCTCACAGTCCAGGTCTCAGCTCTAGCTTTGCCAGCTCTCGGAAGGCCACCACACCCTTGTCTGTCCCATACCTAGGGACTCTCGGGGCCTGCCCAGCCCTGGTAATGGGGGCAATGTGAGGGTTCTCTAGGTGATTAGCAGTCACTATCCCTTCTCCCAGCTAAAGTGAGCACTGTGAGGGCAGTGTCTGTAAGGCCACAGCCATATCCTCAGTGTCTGGAATAGCACCTGGCACAGAGCAGGTGCTCCCTAGACTTCTGTACAGTGGATGCTGGTGTCTCAACCTTGACCGGGCCCTAGGTCAGAACAAGTGCCATTCCAGCCACCCACCACCCAGTGCTTCAATACCACACCCTTCAGCCACCAAGGGCCTGGGGAGCAACCTGTCATGGGAATTGATGGTGGGGGCTTCAGAGCTAGATACATCCAAGTTCAGATCCAAGGTGGAACATTTGCTAGCCACATGATTTTGAGCAAGTTCCCTGAATTCTCTGTGCTTCTGTTTCCTTATCTACAAAGACAGGATTGTAATAGCTCTTTAATGACAGGTCTCAGCTCCAAAGATGACTGCCAAGCCAGGTCAAGAACCTCTATACCAGCACCCATCCTCAGCCTGCATGACAGTCACCTTTCAGCCGCACGAGCTCGTTGTGGCACTTCTTGCGCAGTTGCAGCTCCCGACGGTACTTGCGCAGCAGCTCCTGGTTGCTGCTGTTGACCTCCTCGATGGCCTGGCCGATCTGGTGGTGGATGCACAAGCTGTCAGGGCCCAGCTCCTTCAGCCTGACAGGGTGCTCACCGTCTCCCAACCTGGGCTGGGCACTTGACAGGAGCTGTCACATGTCAGATTTTTCAATAACCCCTCTGGATAGGTACCATTCCCATTTTACAGCTGAAGAAACTGAACCCCAGAGAGGCCATGCCAGTAGTTCAAGGTTACCCTGCAAACAGTCAGGACTCAGGCTTCACTCCCCAGCACTACTGCTCGACTACAACATGATTCGGCTGGACTCAGATTTCGGTTCTACCCCTGAGGAGCTGAGTAGGCACTGAGATAATTGGCTCAACGTCTTTGAGCCTCAATTTTCTCATCTGTAAAATGGGGATAACACCATGATACTCATGAATCTATTAGATGGTAGGTAAAGATCTCCAAGTTCCATTTGATAGGGAGTAAAAAAGCAAGAGGCAAAACTACACATACAGGGCCGGCCCGGTGGCGCACTGCTACAGTGAGCCGCTTGGGAGTGCGGCGGCGCTCCCGCCGAGGGTTCGGATCCCACATACAGACCAGTTCCCGCTCACTGGCTGAGCGAGGTGCGGGAGCAACGCCAAGGGTTGCGATCCCGTTGCTGGTCCCGGTCTGGTACGGGCGTGACACTGAGGGTTGCGATCCGTTGCCGGACACGAAAAAAGACAAAAAAAAAAACCAAAAAACTACACATACAGAATGTTCCCCTTTCTTGGATAAAAGTGTATATACTCACATATATACACCAGGAGGCTTAATTGTGCTCAGAACACCCTGGGCAGAAATGCTGGGAGACACACCACCTTAGGGGAGTGGAGTAGGGTGGCCGAGAGGCCTTCCTTTTCACGTATGCTGTTCTGCAGGATTTGAATTTTCACCATGTACATGTATTATTGATATAATTTTTTTAAAGGAGAACTATTTTGGGCCGGCCCGGTGGCGCACTGGATAAGTGCGCCGCTTGGGAAGCGCGGCGGCGCTCCGGCCCAAGGGTTCGGATCCCACATACAGACCGGTTCCCGCTCACTGGCTGAGCGAGGCGCGGGGGCAACACTGAGGGTTGCGATCCCGTTGCCGGTCCCCGGTCCGGTACGGGAGCAACACTGAGGGTTGCGATCTGTTGCCGGACACGGAAAAAGACAAAAAGACTAAAAAAATAAAATAAATAAATAAATAAATAAAAATAAATAAAAAAATAAAGGAGAACTATTTTCTATTCCCAAAATATATTAGTCTGTGCAGAACTGTCACACAAATTCAAAGAGCCAATGGCTATAAAAGGTTCAGCATGTAGGAGGTATTTAAGAGACGTTGGCTCTTCTTATACTGTACAAGTACAGCTTTAAAAAATTAAATTAAATCTAACATGTATAAGGATATATGTATGGGATATATGTTTGATTTAAAGAATCATAGTAAGGGCCGGCCCATGACTCACTTGGGAGAGTGTGGTGCTGACACCACCAAGTCAAGGGTTAATATCCCCTTACCGGTCATCTTTAAAAAAAAAAAGAATCATAGTAAGACAAATACCCAAATACCTGCACCCAACCAGTCTATTATTAAACAGGGCCTGTGAAGGCAGCAGTGGGGGCAGGGGAGGGTAGCTGTTGTCTGGGGGTCTTGTCTGAGTTTTGGGAGAGAGCCCCTGGGTGGATGCTGTGTCTGCCCAAGGGCTCCAGGGCCTGTCTCCAGCCCCAGCCCCACCCCCACCCCACAGCCTGCACTCCCCACCCCAGCCCACCCACTCACCTCAGCCTTGACGCTCCTGAGGGCCTCCTGCAGTAGGAGGGGGAAGCCGCGCACCTGTCGCTTGAGCCCATTGTAGTCGTTGGTGAGGGTCCGCAGCGCTGGCTGCAGCGTCAACAGGTTGGTCCGGACACCTGTGGAGACATGAGGGGTGTGAGGTGGGTGGGTGTGAGGGGCTGTGGCATGGGGCAGCCAGGGCCCAGCCAGTTGACTCACCTGCCAGGTTCTCGTGCACGGCCTTCATCTCCACCTGGGCTCTGGCAAAGGCCTCCTCAATGGCCCGGTTCTTGTCCTCCTCCAATGACTGCATCTCCTCCAGCATCTGCCCGTGTGCCCGCTCCAGCTCTGACTCATACATGGCAATCTGGTGGCCAGGCCAGGAGAAGGCTCAGGGCCATGGGGCATGGGAGGGGGAAGGCAGGTACTAGGAAGGAAGCCCCGCCCCTCACCCCGCACACACGTGAACACATGAACACACACACGGAGTAGAGGTGGAATGGGTTTCGCTTTCTCTCCCCACAGGGCTGTGAGCTCTGTGCAGCTACTACCTCTCTGCATTAGCCCCAGCACCAACTCGGTCCTGGTACATAGAGGTACACAAGCCACATGCCCCCCAGGTGAGCATTTGTGTGATCATATCAAGAGGAGCAGCAGTGCCTACTGAGCACTGTGTGCTGGGCCTAGGTGAAGAGCCTCTGTGATCATGTCCCTGAGTGCCCACTGCGAAGTGGGTTCTGTGGCCAGGTCATGTCACAGATGAGAAAACAGAGAGTTAGACAAAACTTGCCCTTGGTCATATGGCCAGCGGGAGAGAAGTGAGTGGGCCCCAGGTCTGTCGGGTCCAAATGCTTAACTGCTGCACTGTGTGAAGGCCTGCCTCTGGCTTCCTCCTGGCATGCACCCCAATGGCCTGCGTACCTGTGCCCGGAGCTGTGCGGTCAGCTGATGTGAGCTCTGCAGCTGCTGCTCCATCTCCTTCAGCACCTGCCTCTGCATGGCTACCTGCTCCTGCAGGTGCTGGTTCCGGGCCTGGCACTCACTGAGGGCCTGCTTGGTCTTAGACGACTCCACCTCCACTGTCTTGATGATATACTACAAGGTAAGGGAGGGATGGGCACATGGAGCGGCGTGACCTCACTGGGGCCCTAAGACACAGCTGGCCATCGGAGGGGACCCTCAGGAACATCCCACTAAGAGCCTCCAGAAAAAACTAGAGGAGCCTTGAGGTCCTAGCATTCCAGAATGCTGCAGGGCCTCCTGGAATCTTCTCATCTTAATGACAGCCTACTGTGAGCCTGGCTGTGGCCCAGCATGGGCACAGAACCGACAAGAAGGGAAAAAGAGGGCGTGACCTCACTGGGGCCCTAAGACACAACTGGCTATTGGAGGGGACCCTCAGGAACATCCCACTAAGAGCCTCCAGAAAAAACTAGAGGAGCCTTGAGGTCCTAGCATTCCAGAATGCTGCAGGGCATCCTGGAATCTTCTCATCTTAATGAGAGCCTACTGTGAGCCTGGCTGTGGCCCAGCATGGGCACAGAACCGACAAGAAGGGAAAAAGACAAGGGCAGAATCTAGGGGCTACATCACATCTGTGCCAGGCATGCAGTGGGTGCCTCAGCACTGATCACTGCATCCCTTCTCTGTGCTGGCCCTGGACAGCAGGAAGGGAAAGGGCAAGACCGAGCGTGGAACTGGAATGATCTTTCAACCACTAACCCCTATTTATGCACCAAGACAAGCCTCCGTTCCATGCCGGTCCTGCCCTAGGTGCCAGAGGCCAAGGGCTGAGGCACATGTCAGGCTCACCCAGGGTGCTGCCCGCAGCCGCCTGACCTGTCGCTCACCTTGACGGGCGGTGACTGGGCCCGCAGGCTGGCGATGGTCTCGTGACTGTCACGCAGGCGCCGGCTGAGCCGCTCCTCCTCCTGTGCCTTCTCAGCCAGGCAGTCCTTGAGCCGCAGCTCCACCTCAGCCAGCCGGTCGGTCTTCTGCTGCACCTCCAGGTTCAGCTCTGACAGCATGCCTTTGTTCTCCGCCACCTCCAGCTGCAGCTGTGACAGCCTGTTGCGGAGCTGGGCGCTCTCCTGCAGATGGTTGGGAGGCACAAGGATGAGCGGGAGGCAGAAAGACGGGCAGGGGTCACTGTCAGGAACGGGGGTCACTGTTGGGAGCCAAGCCCTCCAGGCCCGGCTCACCTGGCTGTGCTCACAGCCTGGGCAGGGGGTGGCAGGCTTTGCCTGCAGCTCCTGCAGCTCCTGCAGCTCGGCCTCGCAGCGCCGCATCTCCTGCCTCAGTCGCTCATTCTCCACCATCAGCAGGTCCCGGTGCTTCTCCAAGTCAGTGCCCCCCTGCGGAGAGCCAGGGATAAGGGGACACATATGGCAAGGGCAGATGGGGAGTAAAAGGAAGAGGGGCAGGCAGAGAGAGTGCAGGGCATGGGAGAGAAGAGGAGAGGTGAGGGGAAAGAGGGAGAGAGGGAGGAAAAGAAAAGGAAAGGTGAGCAAGGGAGAGAGAAGAGAGAAGGAGAGAAATGGAGAGCAGGACAGAGGAGAGCAGGACAGCGAGAGGGGTGTAAAGCAGGACCTGCCTTCCCCCCACCCCTCATTCTATTTTCCTGAGTGTGAAAGTAACAAGAAAAAGCCGTTTTTATACACAGAGTTCACACTCCTGTTTTATGTCAGCTATGAATGAACCTCCCCCCAGGAGTCACATGGCCTCTGCGGGTACGAGCGGGTGGTGATGAGTACTCTGGCGCGTTTGTGAGACAGAGCGGTGATCTGCTCGGCCAGGATACAGCCCCTGCTTGGCTGGGACAGGAGGGCTCAGGGACATCTGCACAGGGCCAGGCCGGCCCCCCGACCCCACCAAAGGATGTCACTGTCGAGCCTCACCAGCTCCGATCGAAGTCGGCTCACTTCCTGGGCCTGGCTAATGAGTTTCTCCTTCAGATTTTCCACCTGCCGGCACAAAGCCAGGGACACGATGAGCCTTGGTCCACACCTCCAGCCCATGCCCAGGCCTCTTGCCGGGCACCAGGGAAGCCCACATGGCTTGTCAAGGCCCCCAGACCCTATGGCCTTATGCACCCAGCCCGGTGCTGACAGCTTTCAGCCCCTCTCCCACTGCAGGACCAGCTGGCCGGGCTATTCAGGGAAGTCTGGAGAACAAGTACAACCAAGGTAACCTCTGGTACCCACTCTGGGCCCACTCTGAAGCAGCTCACCAGGAGACTCAGGCAGCCGACCCTCAGGACCCCTCCCTGGCACAGGCCCCTTATTCAGGGAAGTCTGGAGAACAAGTACAACCAAGGTAACCTCTGGTACCCACTCTGGGCCCACTCTGGAGCAGCTCACCAGGAGACTCAGGCAGCCGACCCTCAGGACCCCTCCCTGGCACAGGCCCCTTCCGAGGGCCTGTACCTACCTTTGTATATATAATATTATGTTCTCTTTCTTTAAAAAAAAGCCCCCAAATTATATAAACTCCAAACCCTACAAACCCTACAAACCCAACATGTCCTTGCCCAGCTCCCAGAATTTTCCACTTTGAGTGGTTTCTGGCAAGTTGGCCTGTGGACAGGTCTGCCGGTGGCCAGGGAATGGACCGGGCCAGGCCAGGGCTGGACCACAATAGTCAGGCTCTGCTCTGCTGACCAGGGCAGGGAAGAAGTGGGTCATAGGATCCCCCACACCTCTGAGACAAAGGCCAGTGAAGCCAGCATTGTTTGCTTATGGTGGGGAGGGGTATTCTGAGACACAAGACCCAGCCGAGGGGCCGGGAAGCCCAAGCAGGCTGCCCAAGGCCTCCTGGTAGGCAAGCAGGTGACCCAAAGTCTGGGCCTGAGTAGGTCACCTCTGCTACCACCTCCACCAGCATGGTCCTTCCTGGCAATACACTGGGCCATGAACCAGGCAGGGAGACAAAGCAGTGCCCCTTCTCTGCCCACTACCAATACTTCCGTTCCATTCCTAATGGCCTGGTGTAAGGAGGGCTCATTTCTTTTGGACCTAGAGGAGGGAGTTAGGGATAGTTCACACAGGGCAGCCTCTCATTCCTTAGTCATGAAATTGGGAATAACCTGAATACCCTCCATTTGGGGACAGTTAGGTAAATGATGGTGTGTGTGTGTATGTGTGTGACTATTATGTAACCACTACAATTATGTTTATCAAGAGTTTTAAATGACATGGGGAAAGGCTGATCAGTATAGTAAGTCAAAGAAAAATCTGGAGAAAAAAATTGCGTGTACAATATAAAAAAGTGCAGGTCTCTGGGCTGTAGAATTATAGTAGACAAATTCTTTATGTTTTTCAGTAATTTTTAAGCCTTGAAGAATATGCACCCTCAACAGTGGGTCTACTTCCTTTTGAAAAGGCCAGGGACCCCATCCCACTTCCCTCCCCAGACAGGCTGCTGCCTCGGCACAGGGCTCAGGGCTCGGTGTGCTCTGACCTTCACTATCTCCAACGCTGCTGCCGGACACTCGACCCCAATATGGTGAGAGGGGATTTCCAGTGTTTGCTGGGGGTTGGGACGCCCACCTGCCACCTGCCTGCAGCCCAGGCTCCTGTTTCCTTCTTGCATCACAATGGGAACCTGGGTGCTCCCGGGCTCTGTCTGGAATCTCCGAGGGGCTCCCAGAAGGAGGTGGCTGTAATAGGGCAGGCTGGGGGTGTGGGGAGGGGGCAAGTTAAGGAAGGGGCTGTAAAAGACCCCTTTGGTCTTTAATGTCAGACATTAAGTCATCTCGGGGCTTGTCACAGACAGCAGGTGGCAGAGCAGGGGGAGGCAGTGAGACGCAACAGACGGACACTGCAGGGTGCCCGGGCCAAGGTGGCTGACAGTTGGTCAGGTACAAATTGCTAAACACTCCCTGGCTAGTGGTGACAGGGACCCAGAAGGCCAGCTCTATCTGAGGCCAGGAAAGAACAACTTGCTGCCCAGGAGAGGACCCTTGCCCTCCACCAGGAGGGGTCTGCTTCAGGAGGGCTTGGGGGAAGACACCAGTTTTCTCCTGGACTTGAGGGCAGAGCAGGCAGGTTTCTCAAAGTTCCAGAAAACAGGCAAGAAGTCAGAGACAAATGGAGCCACCTGGAGAAACCAGACAGGAGACAGGGCCTGGGGCAGTGAGAGCCGAGAGTGACCATGACCAGAGAGCAGGACCTTTGGCAAGGGAGACACGAAAGACCCTTCACACACACCACAGCTCTGAGCCAGCAATGGCTGTCTGGGTCTATAAGCCTCAGAGGGAGGGCCACAAGCTCCAGCATGGGACCAGCACACAGTAGGTGCTCAATAAATGATTGAAATAACAGCAAAGGGGCAGCATGCACAATCCTGAGCCAAAGAGCCAGGACAAAGGAGAAAGCAGGCTCCAGCCAGGCCCAGAGATGACCCCAGCGCAGCAAGGATGTCAACCCAGAGTTGAGGAGGGGACCAGGCTGGCTCATGCCACACCCCTCCCTGCCTACACTCCTCATCCGCCAGAGGAACTGAGTCATGGGCCTGGTGCAGGGGGCCTCAGCCCTGCCCTGCACAAGGGGAGAGGAGCTGTGGCCCCTCTGCTGACGTGACACAAACCCTCATTTATACAACACGGGCGGGAGTGGGCTCAGCAGAGGGTGGGGCTGGCCTGCAAGGTCTGTGTTTTCTCAGCTGTCTGCTCCTGAGAGGCCTCTTATCAAGGCAGACAACCTGCTGGTTACCTCCCAGCTTCCTACCAAGCCTGGCCAACGTGACCATCAGCTGTCTTCTGAGGAAAAGAGGGCTCTCCCAAAGGCAAGGCCGAAGTACTGCTGTGTGGGGAAGGCGCAAGGGCCTGGGACTCACAGGGCCTCAAGGAAAGCCCAGCAGCCAGCAGGGTGGCCCCAGGGAGCACCCCCTTTGGAGTCCCCCTCCCCATTCTGCCCTCAGCACATCTTCTTCCCAGGCAGCCAGATCCTGGCTATACGACCACCAACAACCTGTCCTGTCTGGCCCTGTCCACACTGCCCTGCCTCCACTGCCAAGTCTTCAAATCCAGGTCCTTCTGCAACTGAGGGGCAGTAATAGCCACTGAGAACATGGATTCTCAAGCCAGACATCACCTAGCCCAGTGGGCAACCTTGGACAAGTCTCTCAACTTCTCTGTGCTTCTCGATTTCCACATCTGTATAATGAGGCTACTTCATCAAAGTTGTCTTGGAGATTAAATGAGATGATACATGTGAACTGCTTAGAACAGGACCTAGCACATGACTGGAATGAAAGGTCTGGGAAGGCAGGGATGTTTGTCTGTTGTGGTTAGTGCTGTACTACCAGTGCTTAGAATAGTGCTTGGCACATAGTAGGTGCTCGGTAAATACACATAGGAAGAATGTTGAATGCAAGAGGCGTTTGTCTGTTGTGGTCAGCGCTGTACTACCAGTGCTTAGAACAGTGCTTGGCACATAGTAGGTGCTCGGTAAATACACATAGGAAGAATGTTGAATGCAAGAGGGCCCGGGCAGAGCAGGCTCTGTGGGGCAGGTGGGTAAGCAGAATGTGAGGTGGGGGGGTGGGGCCGGGGTGCACTGTAGGACACTCACTCCCACCAAAGGCGGGGGCTGCCACTCAACCCCAGGAAGTGGGTGCCATGTGGGAATGTTGGTCCAGATGTGCCACATCTTCCAATATTTTGACAAAAAGGAAGTCCAAATCTTCACTAAGATTTAAATGTTGGCAATTAATTTGAGTTTAAAAGCAGGCCAATAGAATTAATAAAAAAATTCAGCAAAGTTGCAGGATAGAAAATCAAAACAAAAACTCAGTTGTGTTTCTACAGCTAACAATGAGCAATCTTAAAAGGAAATTAAGAAAACAATTTCAGGGCCAGCCCATGGCTCACTCAGCAGAGTGCGGTGCTGATAACACCAAGGCCATGGGTTCGGATCCCACGTAGGGATGGCCGGTTAGCTCACTGGGTGAGCGTGGTGCTGACAACCCCAAGTCAAGGGTTAAGATCCCTTATGGTCATCTTTAAAAAAAAAAAAATCGTATAACTTCGTATAATGTATGC
>NW_007726169.1:557303-574511 GCF_000696425.1 Galeopterus variegatus
ACTAAAAAAATAAAATAAATAAATAAATAAATAAAAATAAATAAAAAAATAAAGGAGAACTATTTTCTATTCCCAAAATATATTAGTCTGTGCAGAACTGTCACACAAATTCAAAGAGCCAATGGCTATAAAAGGTTCAGCATGTAGGAGGTATTTAAGAGACGTTGGCTCTTCTTATACTGTACAAGTACAGCTTTAAAAAATTAAATTAAATCTAACATGTATAAGGATATATGTATGGGATATATGTTTGATTTAAAGAATCATAGTAAGGGCCGGCCCATGACTCACTTGGGAGAGTGTGGTGCTGACACCACCAAGTCAAGGGTTAATATCCCCTTACCGGTCATCTTTAAAAAAAAAAAGAATCATAGTAAGACAAATACCCAAATACCTGCACCCAACCAGTCTATTATTAAACAGGGCCTGTGAAGGCAGCAGTGGGGGCAGGGGAGGGTAGCTGTTGTCTGGGGGTCTTGTCTGAGTTTTGGGAGAGAGCCCCTGGGTGGATGCTGTGTCTGCCCAAGGGCTCCAGGGCCTGTCTCCAGCCCCAGCCCCACCCCCACCCCACAGCCTGCACTCCCCACCCCAGCCCACCCACTCACCTCAGCCTTGACGCTCCTGAGGGCCTCCTGCAGTAGGAGGGGGAAGCCGCGCACCTGTCGCTTGAGCCCATTGTAGTCGTTGGTGAGGGTCCGCAGCGCTGGCTGCAGCGTCAACAGGTTGGTCCGGACACCTGTGGAGACATGAGGGGTGTGAGGTGGGTGGGTGTGAGGGGCTGTGGCATGGGGCAGCCAGGGCCCAGCCAGTTGACTCACCTGCCAGGTTCTCGTGCACGGCCTTCATCTCCACCTGGGCTCTGGCAAAGGCCTCCTCAATGGCCCGGTTCTTGTCCTCCTCCAATGACTGCATCTCCTCCAGCATCTGCCCGTGTGCCCGCTCCAGCTCTGACTCATACATGGCAATCTGGTGGCCAGGCCAGGAGAAGGCTCAGGGCCATGGGGCATGGGAGGGGGAAGGCAGGTACTAGGAAGGAAGCCCCGCCCCTCACCCCGCACACACGTGAACACATGAACACACACACGGAGTAGAGGTGGAATGGGTTTCGCTTTCTCTCCCCACAGGGCTGTGAGCTCTGTGCAGCTACTACCTCTCTGCATTAGCCCCAGCACCAACTCGGTCCTGGTACATAGAGGTACACAAGCCACATGCCCCCCAGGTGAGCATTTGTGTGATCATATCAAGAGGAGCAGCAGTGCCTACTGAGCACTGTGTGCTGGGCCTAGGTGAAGAGCCTCTGTGATCATGTCCCTGAGTGCCCACTGCGAAGTGGGTTCTGTGGCCAGGTCATGTCACAGATGAGAAAACAGAGAGTTAGACAAAACTTGCCCTTGGTCATATGGCCAGCGGGAGAGAAGTGAGTGGGCCCCAGGTCTGTCGGGTCCAAATGCTTAACTGCTGCACTGTGTGAAGGCCTGCCTCTGGCTTCCTCCTGGCATGCACCCCAATGGCCTGCGTACCTGTGCCCGGAGCTGTGCGGTCAGCTGATGTGAGCTCTGCAGCTGCTGCTCCATCTCCTTCAGCACCTGCCTCTGCATGGCTACCTGCTCCTGCAGGTGCTGGTTCCGGGCCTGGCACTCACTGAGGGCCTGCTTGGTCTTAGACGACTCCACCTCCACTGTCTTGATGATATACTACAAGGTAAGGGAGGGATGGGCACATGGAGCGGCGTGACCTCACTGGGGCCCTAAGACACAGCTGGCCATCGGAGGGGACCCTCAGGAACATCCCACTAAGAGCCTCCAGAAAAAACTAGAGGAGCCTTGAGGTCCTAGCATTCCAGAATGCTGCAGGGCATCCTGGAATCTTCTCATCTTAATGAGAGCCTACTGTGAGCCTGGCTGTGGCCCAGCATGGGCACAGAACCGACAAGAAGGGAAAAAGACAAGGGCAGAATCTAGGGGCTACATCACATCTGTGCCAGGCATGCAGTGGGTGCCTCAGCACTGATCACTGCATCCCTTCTCTGTGCTGGCCCTGGACAGCAGGAAGGGAAAGGGCAAGACCGAGCGTGGAACTGGAATGATCTTTCAACCACTAACCCCTATTTATGCACCAAGACAAGCCTCCGTTCCATGCCGGTCCTGCCCTAGGTGCCAGAGGCCAAGGGCTGAGGCACATGTCAGGCTCACCCAGGGTGCTGCCCGCAGCCGCCTGACCTGTCGCTCACCTTGACGGGCGGTGACTGGGCCCGCAGGCTGGCGATGGTCTCGTGACTGTCACGCAGGCGCCGGCTGAGCCGCTCCTCCTCCTGTGCCTTCTCAGCCAGGCAGTCCTTGAGCCGCAGCTCCACCTCAGCCAGCCGGTCGGTCTTCTGCTGCACCTCCAGGTTCAGCTCTGACAGCATGCCTTTGTTCTCCGCCACCTCCAGCTGCAGCTGTGACAGCCTGTTGCGGAGCTGGGCGCTCTCCTGCAGATGGTTGGGAGGCACAAGGATGAGCGGGAGGCAGAAAGACGGGCAGGGGTCACTGTCAGGAACGGGGGTCACTGTTGGGAGCCAAGCCCTCCAGGCCCGGCTCACCTGGCTGTGCTCACAGCCTGGGCAGGGGGTGGCAGGCTTTGCCTGCAGCTCCTGCAGCTCCTGCAGCTCGGCCTCGCAGCGCCGCATCTCCTGCCTCAGTCGCTCATTCTCCACCATCAGCAGGTCCCGGTGCTTCTCCAAGTCAGTGCCCCCCTGCGGAGAGCCAGGGATAAGGGGACACATATGGCAAGGGCAGATGGGGAGTAAAAGGAAGAGGGGCAGGCAGAGAGAGTGCAGGGCATGGGAGAGAAGAGGAGAGGTGAGGGGAAAGAGGGAGAGAGGGAGGAAAAGAAAAGGAAAGGTGAGCAAGGGAGAGAGAAGAGAGAAGGAGAGAAATGGAGAGCAGGACAGAGGAGAGCAGGACAGCGAGAGGGGTGTAAAGCAGGACCTGCCTTCCCCCCACCCCTCATTCTATTTTCCTGAGTGTGAAAGTAACAAGAAAAAGCCGTTTTTATACACAGAGTTCACACTCCTGTTTTATGTCAGCTATGAATGAACCTCCCCCCAGGAGTCACATGGCCTCTGCGGGTACGAGCGGGTGGTGATGAGTACTCTGGCGCGTTTGTGAGACAGAGCGGTGATCTGCTCGGCCAGGATACAGCCCCTGCTTGGCTGGGACAGGAGGGCTCAGGGACATCTGCACAGGGCCAGGCCGGCCCCCCGACCCCACCAAAGGATGTCACTGTCGAGCCTCACCAGCTCCGATCGAAGTCGGCTCACTTCCTGGGCCTGGCTAATGAGTTTCTCCTTCAGATTTTCCACCTGCCGGCACAAAGCCAGGGACACGATGAGCCTTGGTCCACACCTCCAGCCCATGCCCAGGCCTCTTGCCGGGCACCAGGGAAGCCCACATGGCTTGTCAAGGCCCCCAGACCCTATGGCCTTATGCACCCAGCCCGGTGCTGACAGCTTTCAGCCCCTCTCCCACTGCAGGACCAGCTGGCCGGGCTATTCAGGGAAGTCTGGAGAACAAGTACAACCAAGGTAACCTCTGGTACCCACTCTGGGCCCACTCTGGAGCAGCTCACCAGGAGACTCAGGCAGCCGACCCTCAGGACCCCTCCCTGGCACAGGCCCCTTCCGAGGGCCTGTACCTACCTTTGTATATATAATATTATGTTCTCTTTCTTTAAAAAAAAGCCCCCAAATTATATAAACTCCAAACCCTACAAACCCTACAAACCCAACATGTCCTTGCCCAGCTCCCAGAATTTTCCACTTTGAGTGGTTTCTGGCAAGTTGGCCTGTGGACAGGTCTGCCGGTGGCCAGGGAATGGACCGGGCCAGGCCAGGGCTGGACCACAATAGTCAGGCTCTGCTCTGCTGACCAGGGCAGGGAAGAAGTGGGTCATAGGATCCCCCACACCTCTGAGACAAAGGCCAGTGAAGCCAGCATTGTTTGCTTATGGTGGGGAGGGGTATTCTGAGACACAAGACCCAGCCGAGGGGCCGGGAAGCCCAAGCAGGCTGCCCAAGGCCTCCTGGTAGGCAAGCAGGTGACCCAAAGTCTGGGCCTGAGTAGGTCACCTCTGCTACCACCTCCACCAGCATGGTCCTTCCTGGCAATACACTGGGCCATGAACCAGGCAGGGAGACAAAGCAGTGCCCCTTCTCTGCCCACTACCAATACTTCCGTTCCATTCCTAATGGCCTGGTGTAAGGAGGGCTCATTTCTTTTGGACCTAGAGGAGGGAGTTAGGGATAGTTCACACAGGGCAGCCTCTCATTCCTTAGTCATGAAATTGGGAATAACCTGAATACCCTCCATTTGGGGACAGTTAGGTAAATGATGGTGTGTGTGTGTATGTGTGTGACTATTATGTAACCACTACAATTATGTTTATCAAGAGTTTTAAATGACATGGGGAAAGGCTGATCAGTATAGTAAGTCAAAGAAAAATCTGGAGAAAAAAATTGCGTGTACAATATAAAAAAGTGCAGGTCTCTGGGCTGTAGAATTATAGTAGACAAATTCTTTATGTTTTTCAGTAATTTTTAAGCCTTGAAGAATATGCACCCTCAACAGTGGGTCTACTTCCTTTTGAAAAGGCCAGGGACCCCATCCCACTTCCCTCCCCAGACAGGCTGCTGCCTCGGCACAGGGCTCAGGGCTCGGTGTGCTCTGACCTTCACTATCTCCAACGCTGCTGCCGGACACTCGACCCCAATATGGTGAGAGGGGATTTCCAGTGTTTGCTGGGGGTTGGGACGCCCACCTGCCACCTGCCTGCAGCCCAGGCTCCTGTTTCCTTCTTGCATCACAATGGGAACCTGGGTGCTCCCGGGCTCTGTCTGGAATCTCCGAGGGGCTCCCAGAAGGAGGTGGCTGTAATAGGGCAGGCTGGGGGTGTGGGGAGGGGGCAAGTTAAGGAAGGGGCTGTAAAAGACCCCTTTGGTCTTTAATGTCAGACATTAAGTCATCTCGGGGCTTGTCACAGACAGCAGGTGGCAGAGCAGGGGGAGGCAGTGAGACGCAACAGACGGACACTGCAGGGTGCCCGGGCCAAGGTGGCTGACAGTTGGTCAGGTACAAATTGCTAAACACTCCCTGGCTAGTGGTGACAGGGACCCAGAAGGCCAGCTCTATCTGAGGCCAGGAAAGAACAACTTGCTGCCCAGGAGAGGACCCTTGCCCTCCACCAGGAGGGGTCTGCTTCAGGAGGGCTTGGGGGAAGACACCAGTTTTCTCCTGGACTTGAGGGCAGAGCAGGCAGGTTTCTCAAAGTTCCAGAAAACAGGCAAGAAGTCAGAGACAAATGGAGCCACCTGGAGAAACCAGACAGGAGACAGGGCCTGGGGCAGTGAGAGCCGAGAGTGACCATGACCAGAGAGCAGGACCTTTGGCAAGGGAGACACGAAAGACCCTTCACACACACCACAGCTCTGAGCCAGCAATGGCTGTCTGGGTCTATAAGCCTCAGAGGGAGGGCCACAAGCTCCAGCATGGGACCAGCACACAGTAGGTGCTCAATAAATGATTGAAATAACAGCAAAGGGGCAGCATGCACAATCCTGAGCCAAAGAGCCAGGACAAAGGAGAAAGCAGGCTCCAGCCAGGCCCAGAGATGACCCCAGCGCAGCAAGGATGTCAACCCAGAGTTGAGGAGGGGACCAGGCTGGCTCATGCCACACCCCTCCCTGCCTACACTCCTCATCCGCCAGAGGAACTGAGTCATGGGCCTGGTGCAGGGGGCCTCAGCCCTGCCCTGCACAAGGGGAGAGGAGCTGTGGCCCCTCTGCTGACGTGACACAAACCCTCATTTATACAACACGGGCGGGAGTGGGCTCAGCAGAGGGTGGGGCTGGCCTGCAAGGTCTGTGTTTTCTCAGCTGTCTGCTCCTGAGAGGCCTCTTATCAAGGCAGACAACCTGCTGGTTACCTCCCAGCTTCCTACCAAGCCTGGCCAACGTGACCATCAGCTGTCTTCTGAGGAAAAGAGGGCTCTCCCAAAGGCAAGGCCGAAGTACTGCTGTGTGGGGAAGGCGCAAGGGCCTGGGACTCACAGGGCCTCAAGGAAAGCCCAGCAGCCAGCAGGGTGGCCCCAGGGAGCACCCCCTTTGGAGTCCCCCTCCCCATTCTGCCCTCAGCACATCTTCTTCCCAGGCAGCCAGATCCTGGCTATACGACCACCAACAACCTGTCCTGTCTGGCCCTGTCCACACTGCCCTGCCTCCACTGCCAAGTCTTCAAATCCAGGTCCTTCTGCAACTGAGGGGCAGTAATAGCCACTGAGAACATGGATTCTCAAGCCAGACATCACCTAGCCCAGTGGGCAACCTTGGACAAGTCTCTCAACTTCTCTGTGCTTCTCGATTTCCACATCTGTATAATGAGGCTACTTCATCAAAGTTGTCTTGGAGATTAAATGAGATGATACATGTGAACTGCTTAGAACAGGACCTAGCACATGACTGGAATGAAAGGTCTGGGAAGGCAGGGACGTTTGTCTGTTGTGGTCAGCGCTGTACTACCAGTGCTTAGAACAGTGCTTGGCACATAGTAGGTGCTCGGTAAATACACATAGGAAGAATGTTGAATGCAAGAGGGCCCGGGCAGAGCAGGCTCTGTGGGGCAGGTGGGTAAGCAGAATGTGAGGTGGGGGGGTGGGGCCGGGGTGCACTGTAGGACACTCACTCCCACCAAAGGCGGGGGCTGCCACTCAACCCCAGGAAGTGGGTGCCATGTGGGAATGTTGGTCCAGATGTGCCACATCTTCCAATATTTTGACAAAAAAGAAGTCCAAATCTTCACTAAGATTTAAATGTTGGCAATTAATTTGAGTTTAAAAGCAGGCCAATAGAATTAATAAAAAAATTCAGCAAAGTTGCAGGATAGAAAATCAAAACAAAAACTCAGTTGTGTTTCTACAGCTAACAATGAGCAATCTTAAAAGGAAATTAAGAAAACAATTTCAGGGCCAGCCCATGGCTCACTCAGCAGAGTGCGGTGCTGATAACACCAAGGCCATGGGTTCGGATCCCACGTAGGGATGGCCGGTTAGCTCACTGGGTGAGCGTGGTGCTGACAACACCAAGTCAAGGGTTAAGATCCCCTTACTGGTCATCTTTAGAAAATAAAACAACAAAACAAAGCAAACAAAAAAAACCCAATTTCATTTATAATAACACCAAAAAGAATAAAATAGTTAGGAATAAACTTAATCAAGGAGGTGAAAGACTTATACACTGAAAACTACAAAATACTGCTAAAAGAAATTAAAGATGAAATCAATAAATAGACATCTGTGTTCATGGATTGGAAGACTTATATTGTTAAAATGTTAATACTACCCAAAGCGATCTATAGATTCAATGCTATCTCTGTCAAAATCCCAATGACATTTTCTAAGAATTAGAAAAATCCATCCTAAAATTCATATGGAATCTCAAGGGACACCAAACAGCCAAATAATCTTGAAAAAGAAAGACAGAGTTGGAGGTCTCACACTTCTGGATTTCAAAACTCACTACAAAGCTGCATTAATCAAAGCAGTGTGGTACTGTACGGGCATAAAAATACACATAAAGACCAATGGAATAGGAAGCCCAGAAATAAGCTCTTGAATATATGGTCAAATGATTTTTGACAAGGTGCCAAGACTATTCAATGGGTAAAGAACTGTCTTTTGATAAATGGTGCCAAGAAAACTGGATATCCACATGCAAAAGAATGAAGTTAGACCTGACCTTACACCATATACAAATATTAACTCAAAGTGGATCAAAGACCTAAACACGAGCAGTAAAACTATAAAACTCTTAGAAGAAAATATAGGAAAAAACTTCATGAGATTGAATTTGGAAATGATTTTTTGGATATGACACCAAAAGCACAGGCAACACAAGAAAAAATAGATAAATTGGACCTCATCAAAATTTAAAACTTTTGTACATGAAAGGATACTATCAACAGAACGAAAAGCAATCCATGGAATGGGAGAAAAATATCTGCAAATCATACATCTGATGAGGAGTTATTATTCAAAATATATGAAGAATTCCTACAACTCAACAAAAAAAACCCCTCAATTATTAAAAAACGAGCATTGAATAGAAACTTCTCCAAAGAACATGTACAAATGGCCAATAAGCACATGAAAAGATGCTCAATATCACTAATCATTAGGGAAATGCAAATCAAAACACAATGAGACACCACTTCACACCCATTAGGATGGCTATTACAAGAATAAAAATAAATTAACAAGTGTTGGTACAAATACAGAGAAACTGGAAAATGTTATAGGCCACCATGGAAAACAGTACAGAGGCTCCTTGAAAAATGAAAAATAGAATTCCATAGGACCCAGCAATTCCACTTTTGGGTATACATCCAAAAGAATTGAAAGCGAACACTTGAAGAGATACTGTATTTGTACAGTACCCTATGTTCGTAGCGGCATTATTGATGGTACACAAAAGGTGGAAGTAGCCCATCAACAGATGAATAAACATAATGTGGGATATCCGTATGATGGAATATTATTCAGCCTTAAAAAGGAAGGGAATTCTGACACATGCCACAAGATGGAGGAACCCTGAGGACATTATGCTGGGTAAAATAAGCCAGTCGCAAAAAGACACATGAGGAATTTAGGGTGGTCAGACTCACAGAGACAGAAAGTAGAATGGTGGTTGTGGGTGGGTGTAGGGGGATGGGGAGGGCAACGGGGAGTTACTGTTCAATGCGAGCAAAGTTTGAGTTTGGGAAAATGAAGAGCTCTGGAGCTGGATGATGATGGTGGTTGCACATCATTGCCACTGAACTTCACACTTGAAAATGGTTAAGTGGTCAATTTTATGTTACACGTATTTTACCAAAAATTTTTTTAAATGGTTAGGAAAAGAAAAAAGCAGGCCAAACAAACAAGACACATGTGAGGGCACTATGGAGTTTTCTAGTCTGTGGCCTCTGAGGTCAATTTTTTAAGGTTGCTTCTTGAGGTACGGGGGGCAGTGAGAGGTGGGGCACAGTTTGGGCAGCATGTAGCACTGGTGGGAACCTCAGGATCCTTGAGACCATAGCTCTAGGGACACCCACAAGAGGACAGGGGAGCTCAACGCCTCCGGGATGTGGCCTTGAAACTACTGTTACCAACGTCAGGGAGCGTCATCTGGACCAGCCACAGCCTCCCTCCGTAGCCGGACCAAGACAGCAGCCTCTGTGGCCTGGGTCAGCTGGGTGCCCAAGGACTGCATACCTTTGTACACCAAGTGCTCCTGAGTATAAATAAAACACCTCCATCTGACAGCAATGAAGAGGCCCGAAAGACTCCCGCAGCCCCCACACTCCTGGGTTCCAATGGTGAAAACAGCAGCCCCTTTTACGGAGTCAGCTTTGCCAGTGGGGCAGGGGGTTCCATAAGATCATCACTTTGAATCCCCCAGTCCCATGAGGTAGATACTATTATTATCCCCATTTTACAGGAACAAAAACTGAGGTTCCAAGAGGTTAAGCCTCGGTTAAACAACTTACTGGAGGTCACGTGACCACTAAGTGGTGGACCTAGGACTGGAACTTGGGTCTGACTGACGCTTGCAAAGCCCTCGCTCTTAACCACTAGGCAACATGGCCCTTCAGGAACAGCACCATGGGAGAAAGCAGCCCCCGTCAGAAGGTGAGTCTGGGCGAGCTTGGGAACAAGACGCCACAAAAATGAGGCAGAGTGTACCCCATGGTGAGCTTTTCTTAAAGAAGCAAAGTTCAGAACATTAGGAAAGTCAAACTCTGTATCAAACCACAGTGAGGTTGACAGGAGACCAGAGCACACAGGAGTGACGCCTCACAAGGCACTGAGCTTTACAGTTTACCACCCATTTTTCTGTCCACTCTCACAACTGATACACCCAATAACTACAAAGCAACACCTATTAGCCCCAGTTTAGAGATTGGGAAGTGAAGGCTCAGAGAGGAAGAGGCATCCTACAGCTGCACAAATGGCGAGAGGCACAGCCAGGCCTAGAGTCCTACTCCCAGATTCCAGACCCCAAACTCTCCCGGCAGTGATGGTGGTGGCAGCAGCAACATCAATAACTCACTGGAGATCATCTGTTATTACATCCATTTTACAGATGAGGAAACTGAGGTGCAGAGTGGTAATTAACTAGCCCAGGGTCACACTGCTAATGAGTAGTGCCAGAGAGTCAGGGTTTGAAGCTGGCTCCAGGCCCATGTGGTTGGCCACTTCTCTATAGGGTCAGACCCTCCAGAGAGCAGCTCAGAGACCTAAAGCTTCAGTGCATCCCCTGAGAAATTTCCAGAAAAGAGCTGGCAATCAGAAAGTTCAGGACCAAAGTTGAACAAAGACCAGGAACCATTCTGAGTTCCCAAGTCATCCAGGAGTGGGTGGGTTGGAGGATTCTCCTAACAGAGTCTGGAGAGCTGGGGCTCAAAGACACGGAAAAGGATGGGAGGTTTCACCTTCAACTTCCCTTTTTAAATAGTAAGTAGATTTTGTTAATGAAAGCAAAAAATGTTTTTAAAAACATGTTTAGGGTCACAAAAGGCCACAGATTATTATTTATATGAAATGTTCAGAAAAGGCAAATCCATAAAAACAGAAAGCAGATTAATGTTCGCCCAGGGGCGTGGTGAGGGGAAAACGGGGAGTGACTGTTCATACGGGTTGAGTATCCCTTATCTGAAATACTTGGGACCAGAAGTGTTTTGGATTTTGGATTTTTCAGATTTTGAAATATTTGCACATACTTACCAGTTCAGTATCCCTAATCCCAAAATCCTTAATCCAAAATGCTCCAATGAACATTTCCTCTGAACATCACATCAGCGCTCAAAAAGTTTTGGATTTAGGAGCACTTGGGGGTGATGAAAATGTTTTGAAATCAGATAGTGCTGATGGGTGCATCACCATCTCAATACACTTTCAACCATTGAATTGTACACCTTAAAGGAGTGGCTTTTATGGTATTTGAATTATATTTCAACAAAGCTCTTAAAAAAAAAAAAAAACTTGTTTGAAAAGTAAATGCCTAGACAGCCAGAACTGGGGAAGACCAGGGAAGGCAGAGCTGCTCTGAGCTCTTCCCTGAGGCCAGACCTGTGTCCTGCAGGGTGGGCGCCGCACCCCCCACAGTCCCACGAGCCATGTTCCTCCTACTGTCACGGTCCCTGTGCACTGGCACTTGTTTGAAAAGTAAATGCCTAGACAGCCGGAACTGGGGAAGACCAGGGAAGGCAGAGCTGCTCTGAGCTCTTCCCTGAGGCCAGACCTGTGTCCTGCAGGGTGGGCCCCGCACCCCCCACAGTCCCACGAGCCATGTTCCTCCTACTGTCACGGTCCCTGTGCACTGGCTGTTCCCTCAGCTCAGAACACACTTCCTTCTACTCTGCGCCAGACCTTAGCTCTAGTGCTGCCTTCTCAACGAGGCCGTCCCTGACCTCCACAATGGGGTCAAAGCCCACTCAGACAAGCCCTCACGACGTGTGTGTACCCCTCCTGCAGAGCCCTGGTTACTCTTCCAACTTTACCCAGGTGCGTGAGACAATGTCCATCTTCCCCCAGACTAAAGCCTCCACAGGGGCAGGGGCTTGCTCATCCACCTGGGTGTCCCCAGTGCCCACAAAAGAAGCATACACACACATCGGAGGAGGGCAGACGGGCACCCAGCAGGCAGGAAGACTCCAGATCCCACCTTGAGGAGCCCCAGTTAGTGGGTCAGACAGGCCCAGATACAGTAAAGCCATGAGCAAGTGTGTAAGAGGGAGACAGAGAGCACGAGGGTCACCCCAAGGAGGCCCACCCAACTCAGAAGGGCCAGGTGGGCAGGACAGACAGTTCTTGAGAAGAGGACACACCTGTAAGCTGGAAGAAATGCTGTGTGCATCTAAAAAGAGTGTGCGAATCATCTGCTGCCCTAGAACTGAGAACGAGTCGTGAGGTTCAGACACAGCCACAGAGACAGATGCTGACGATGGGAGTGGGGCAAGAGGCCTCGGGACCACATGGAGATAGGGAAGGAGAAGACAGTGAAGCAGCCACGCACGCAGAAGGGGGCCAGTAGTCAGCCCCATGGGGCGTGCAGCTCATGGGCTGAGAGTCCCCAGATGGCCTCCTGGCCAGCTGACAAAGGAGACACTCTCACCAGCATAAACCTTTGGCTCTCCCTGTCTTCCAGAGGTGTGAGATCCCTCCTCCCATATGCACTACACCAGCCTCTGCGTTTCATGAGAAACCAAGTTCTCGCTTCCTGGCAGTCTCCTGTATGACTGTCTGCACTGAGTTTTGTCCACTCTGGCTGCCCAGCCCAGGGCACCATGGAAGATGGGGTGGACTCAGCACGGGGCTCAGAGCAGAAGCACCCTGCACTGTCCTGCTCCACTCAAGGCTGTGTCACTTCTTGAAGGGGTAGGTCTGGCCCCTGGTAACCACAAAGAGATGGGGCAAAAGGATGACCGGGATGGAAGGCCCAGGCCTCTGATTCCTGCCACCTCGCCCTTTGGCATATTCCTGAGCCAGAGAGGAGATCCTGTCTGTCTCCTCTTACTATGCCAGTGGCCTGGTGGGGTGTCCAGATGCCCCAGGTGATGTCCTCTGATCTTCTCCACAGTGGGCAGGGGCCTCTGCCCATCCCAGCCTCCCCAGGTACCTGGTTCTGCAGCTGAGTGGATGTGCCTTGCTGGTTACTGTCGCAGAGAGCCAGCCTCTCCCGTAGGGCCACCAGCTCCTCCTGTAGCTGGGCTTTCTCCTCCTGAAGCTGGGACATAGCCTCCACCATCCTATGCACCATGGGGGCCGCACCTGGCGACCCCGACAGGCTCGAGCACCTCCCGCTGCCAAAGAGCCGCCTACCTACAAGCAGAACAGGGGCCGATCAGCAGGACAGCAGAGGTCACACCCTGGTGGTGGAGAAGAGGGGCCCAAAATGGCAGGTTGGGCCACCAAGGATGTGAGCAGAGCAGGTGGGGGAGGCGGGCGAGGGCCGGGGCAGCAGCAGCACAGGTCAGCCGGGGGCCTCCAGGGCCTGTCTCAGAGGAAGCCCCTTCAGCAGGCAGCTTCAGAGGGACAGAATTGCCTGGATCAGGACTTAGGAAAGCAACTCATGCTGAATACTCCTCTAGAAGCATGTGTTCTAGATCTGATGGGCCAGCCCCTCTCCATGGCCAGACTGCTGAGAAAGACAAAGGCTTTTAACCCCAGAAAACACTATTCTTGTGGAAACATGATTTCTTTAAATCTCCCAGCCTGCCCCTGCAAGAGAGAGGGGCATGCAGAGAGGGAGCATGTGCGAGGGACAGACAGACCAGGACACAGAGACAGACCAGCATGTGGGGCAGGGACACAGCCAGGCCTACGCTCATTTACTCATGGGGATCAGCACAGGGACAAGAAAGTGATAAATACCAAGCTGGGTGGGGCCTCAACCTGAGGTGTGCGAGGGACAGACAGACCAGGACACAGAGACAGACCAGCATGTGGGGCAGGGACACAGCCAGGCCTACGCTCATTTACTCGTGGGGATCAGCACAGGGACAAGAAAGTGATAAATACCAAGCTGGGTGGGGCCTCAACCTGAGTCTTCCTCCTCCCATGGCCTTCACTGTCTTGTCACCAGGAGCAAGAGAGAGACAGACAGATGGACAAAAGACAAAGACCCAGGATCAAGGCCTGTGACTCTCAGTGGGGCCTGGAATGCTTGCCACAGCTTAATTCCAGGGAACCAAGAATGGCCAGTGTCTCTGCAGGAGAGGAGCTGGCAAAGAGTTCAGGGGGGAGAGAGGAGGATGGAGGGGGGAGGGCAGGACGATTTGCCTCCCCCCTCAGGCAGCCCACACACGGGCCTGCAAAGTGTCCAAGAGCAAAGAGTAAAGCGGGGATGTGCTGGCTAGGGAGCCCTCCCCACCCCACTCAGAGCCCCAGGGCTTCCGGGCTTCTCCACACTAGGTCCCGAGATTCCTAGCCCTGTACAGGCTGGAGGGGTGGGGGGCTCCCAGATTCTGTGAACAAGCCAGCTGCAACTGAGCTCAGACACCACGAAGCAGCCTGACGTGGGAGGCAGCAAGTGTGTTTATTGACTGCTCAGCAGAGAAGTCCAGTGGACCAGGCTGGAAGTGGGAGTGGGGAGGGAGTGGCTTGCAGGCTGGGCAGGAACATCTCCGCACTGCCCAGAGGGAGGGGGATCAGGCAGAGGCCCAGCTCCCACTCCAAAGACAGCAGGAAGAGCACATGCAGCCTGGCTTTTCCCTCCTTCCACTGAGACCCTGCAGGGTGCTGGAGCAGTGGCAGTCCCTGGCTGGACAGTGACTCTGGCTATGTGGGCCACATGTGACACAGCACGCAGGTCACACGGAGCTGGCCAAGCTCCTGCGATCTGTTCTAGAGAGAGTGAGAGCAGAAGATGCTTCCAGACCTGCACACGGGGCTGCTATAGGCGGCATGTGACCAGTGCAGCCCTCAGCCCTTTGCAGACTGCAGTGGTGTGGCAGGGAACGCACTGGACTGCGGGGGGTGTGGCCAGAGCTGGTTCTGCCACTTCAGAGACGTGGGAGGGGCCCTGCAGGGTCTTCCTATGTGAAATGGGAACACAGGGCCTTGCCCAAAGGGCAACCCGGAACCTGTGGGGGATGCGCAGGTGTGAGTGGCTGTTACATAACAGGACACGGGACTGAAAAGAGACGTGAGAGAGCCCTTCTCATCCAGGACACTGCTCACATCACGGGAGGCTCTGGAACACCCTTGGTACCCCTCCCAGTGGGGTTTGTCCTGCCCTCAGCACTGTGCCATGTGCAGGTGCAGAGGGTCTGGAAGGGAGCCCAGAGAGCACACAGGGCAGGGGGAGAAAAGCTCTGGAAGAAGCCAAGGGAGGTCTGAGGAAGAGGAAGGGAGGAAGTGGAGGGATCAAAGGGGCACTCAGCACGGGAGCAGAATGGGGCCCTTGTGCTGAGCAGGCTGCACACCTCTCGGTGGGTCTGTTTTCAAGAGCACGTGCCTCCAAGGGCCCTCCCCTGGGGCACGGCCCCCCTCGGGGATTCAGGGCTGAAGCCTGCTTGCCTCGCCCTAGGCCACTGACCAGAGTCGGTCCTAACTCTTCACTGGAACTGGCCTTTCTCTTCTCCGCACCTCTGCTGCCCAATGAAGAAAGCCCACCCAACTGGCTGGACGGTGCCCCCTTGCCAAAGCCCATCCGCTATATCTCAGCCAGACCAAACACCTGCTCCTGAACATGAGTGTCCAGGCCCAGACAGGAGAAGGCTGCTCTAGTACAACCTCGGAGAGGGAGCGCTTCCTCCCACCACAGGCACCGGAAGACACATGATTCAACCTTCTGGCGACCAGAGCAGGAAGCAGCAGGAGGACCAGTTCCTTTTCCCTCCACACACTTTGCCCTTCCCCGTGGGCTCCTTGAGGATGATCTTTCACAGTTATCACTGGGCTCAGGCTTACTGCCAGGGAATCCCAGCATGGATTTGTGAGACTACAAGGGGAGCCTGTAGAACCTTCCAGAACCAGCCAGCTTCTGGGTGCCATGGCAGACCTTGCCAGAGCAGAGCAGAGCCGAGCCACTGGCTCCTTTTTCTCAGCCTCTAGGCAGTAAAATCAAAGTCCTGTCCTAGGAGCCTCCAGACCCCCATGAGCCCAGGACACAGGGCAGGGAGCCAGGCCTCTCACTGCAGGTGGTGGCGTCTGGGAGGCTGCCACCCTCACCCTGCTTTGGACAGGAGCTGGGAAAAGACAAAAAGCAGGGAAATTCAACCCCAGCCCATGCTGGCCAAGGCCGCTTATCACAGGGTGGGGCCCTGGTGGCTTTGGGAAGAGGGTGTTGAGGGAGAGGGAGGTTAAATGTGCATCACTGTCCCTGAATCCAGGAGAGGTGGGCTGTGGTTTCGGAGTTCTGAGTTCGTGTCAGGAAGCCACAGTCTGGCTGGGCCATCTCCAGCTGGAAAGGATGGGGCATGGGGACAGCTCAAACTGCACAAGAGCCTCCCCTGCTGCGCTAGCTTAGCCAGGGTGTTCTGGGTTGCTGGGCAGACCTCCTTTACCTGTTTTCTCTACATTCATGGTGCCACCAGCTTCCTGGGCCTCCCGGTCCCGCCTGGGGACCAGCGCCTGCCTCTTCAGGAGCTTCTCTTCTTTCGTCCCCTGACTCTTGCTCTCGCACCCCTTGTCCTGTAGGGCCTGCTGCCAAGACACAACCAGAATCCTCACATGAAGGGGAGTGTGCTGGGGAGGGACCCCTCGAGCCTGAGGATGGTGAACTTCTGGAGTTGACCCAGCGGATCCAGTACCTCACTGTGGGTGGGGACAATGTGGCCTAGGATGTGGAAGAAAACATGCCCAGATCCCAAAGCAAGACAGAAAGCGCGTGCTCTTTGCCTCCTACAGCAGTTGGCCCTCTGCACAAGCAAAGAAGGCTCGTGGGCACTTAAAGTCCTCAGGTGAAGCTCAGGCCATCTCTGTGGGCTCCATGGGATGTGAGTCACCAGCACAGCAGCCTGCTCGCTGCAGGTCCACAAGCTCCACCATTCACAGGTAAATGTCCAGCCCCACTACATGCATATCAATCTCAGGACAACTTCCCCATAATGTCAGCTGCTACCCTCCCCCGGGATCATGGCTCCCTCACCTCCAGATGGCACCCTCAGGACTGCCAAGGAGGCTGCACATAAATCCACCCGAGCAAGGGAAGGCCACAGCCCTGCCTCCTACATTCCCCCCACCCTCCATGGCTCCCAGGGACCACGGGACTGCATCTCCTGGTCAAAGAGGAACACAGGCAAAGAGGCTGAGATAGAGCAGACCACTGGATAGGCAGGAGGAGAGAGAGGGGTGGGACAGAAAGAGATGTTCCATCCAGAGACAATCACCTGCAGCTCACACAGAAACACACCCAGGGCTGGCAGCAGACCCATGTGTAAAGTGCAATCCCATTTGAAGATAATATAAATAAAAAAGACATAGGAAGAAATCTAGAGAAATCTATACACAGTGGTTCTCTCTGGGAGGTCAGGGTGATGATGGTTAAGAGTAGAAACAAGCTTCATTTAAACTTCTGAGGAATAAAAAGAAAATTCACAAGAAAGAATGTGGGAAGAGGGGAAAGGTTCATGTTGAACCTTTTTGGCGTTTGAATTTTTTTTTTTTTTTTTTTTTTTTTTTTTTTTTTTTTCC
>NW_007726169.1:575142-583248 GCF_000696425.1 Galeopterus variegatus
GGCGGGAGCGCCGCCGCGCTTCCCAAGCGGCGCACTATCCAGTGCGCCACCGGGCCGGCCCCTTGGCATTTGAATTTTTAACCTTATAAACATCTACAGTGCTTTGTTTTTTTTTTTTTAATGTTAACAGAGGTTATGTGGGAAGAGAGATTGAGGACGAATTTTTGTGTGTCTCTATGCCCTTTATATTCAAAACAAACAGATACATGTTCTGTTTTTTTTTTAAATGCTCATTGCAGAGCCAGCAAATCCTGGGCGTAAAGCCTGGCTCTGCCTCTCGTTAGCTGTGCGACTGTGGGCAAGTCACCTACCTTCTCTGAAGCTGCATTTGCCTCATTCTTAAAATAGAAACAATAACAACAGCATCCACCTTGAGAGCCCGTGTGAAGAGTAACTGAGATAATGTAAGCAAAGTACTCAGAAAGCGTCTGTCGCATAGTAAGAGCTCAGTGTAAGGTAGCCGTTACCATCGTATTATTTCTGCAATCTTCACATGTTTTCACTTTGATAATCAAAAAGCCAATAAAGAGCATTAAAAAGAAGAGGAAAGCTCATTAGTCCACCATCCACTCCCTCCCTCTCTCGACCCCATGTTCTACTCGAGAAGGGTGCTGAACACACCTCTTGTGTTTAGGAAAATCCCTGCTGACTTTATTTTGTCCCCACCTTTCGACCAACTGCCACACTATCGTGAACAGGCTTATTAGCAGTGGCGGCAGCGGCAGCAGCTGGACGTTTCCATTTGCCGACCAGAGCAAAGGTTACACTATTTCTGGCCAAGCCACAGAAAGGACAGACAGGCCCCCAGGGGGTTGGGAGTCTCTGCAGCGCCTCCCTGGGGGAGCAGCCCAGGTTTTAACTGCTGACTGACAGGCTGGGGGGTCACTAAGCCTACAAGGTCGCCTCACTGTGCTTGGGACCCACTTTGGCCCCACATCCATGACCCTGAAGCACCTGTAAACATAACAGAACTTTGCAGGGGCCAGAAGGAGGAGAATATGGCAGGCAGTTGCTGGCAGCAGCATCTCAGAGATCCTCAGCAGATCTGCTGACCCTGGGACTCAGCTGCAACCACAACCCAACACCCCATCATCAAAACTCAAGAGCAGAGCCACCACCCAATTCGAAGAGGCCGGTTTCTGACCGCTGCCTCCCGATTTAACTACCAATGGCTCAAGTCAGAGCAAGGAACTGGTTCTCTGGTTTCTTTAACTGTTCTCTCACCAGACCTGCTTTTTTCGCAGACCATACAGATAAAGGAAGAATAGTTCAATTCAGTTTTCAGATGAACCACACGAGAAGGACAGAGAAACGTGAGATTGTCCCTGAAGCAACATCAACCACTGGGCCCATGTTCAGATCAGGGCTGGGACCACACACCACCTGGGCACAGGACTTTTGTCTGCACAAGGGAGGATATGCTCAAAGGGTACGTGTCTGTCATACTCCATCCTGCCCTCTATTTGTGCATGGTCCTTCAAGGCTCTGTGCAAATGTGGCTTCCAGACAGGGCAGGATCTATGGGTGAGAGGAGAGTGTGAGGGAATAGGGGATGGGTCCTCCCACGCACAGCCTTTCTTGGAGCAGACCTTGGCAACACTCCATGTACCTCTGGTCCTCTATCCTCTGCCACTGTGTTTACAGCCCTTGCCTGGTGTGCATTCATACATTTGTGATCATTTGGTTACTCTCTAGAGTCTCTGCTAAACTATCACATCTATTTCTCTTCTTCACAATATCCCTGCACGTAGCACAACACTGGCACATAGTAGGCACTTCTTAAACATCTGTTGAATGAATGCATGCCCTGAAAACACTCAGCTATAGCTGCACAAATGCACAGCGCTCACTGCAATCAGAAACAATACAGAGGGTCAGTTATGTAATTTATGTTAAACCCTGAAGTAGAACATTATGCAGCAGTTTAAAAGAATGAGGTAGTTTTCTATATGTCGACATGCACGAAGAGATAACCGAGACTTCCTATTGAGGAGAAGAGCTAGTCACAGAATAATATGTAAAAATAAATAATAAAAATCATATAGGCTGGCCAGTTAGCTCAGTTGGTTAGAGCACAGTGTTAAAATATTGAGGTCAAGAGTTTGGATCCACTTACCAGCCAGCTGCCAAAAAAAAAAAATCATATATATATAATTAAGTAGTTATATTGGAAAGATAAATGGATAAACTCTAAAAACTTAATACTGGATTTCTCAAAGATAGAGGATTATAAGAGGCATTCAGCTTCTGGGTATTGTATCTCTGCCCTGTACGAATTCTTTACATCATATGCTATAAAGTTAGTTGTGTGTAGTGGTTCAGATCCCAGTTCACTGTGTGACCAGCAGCAAGTTACTCAACTTCTCTGAGTCTCCATGTCCTCACCCGTAAAACTCAGATACAACAGTAACTGTGTCTTGAGACTATTTATGAGGATTACGAGGACTGATATGAGATATAAAATGCCCAGCACAAAGTCAGCGTTCAATGAATCTCTGCTATTATTACTGCTATCATTATTTCCACAACCCAATATACACATATATGGAAAGTTAGTCTTTTTAAAGTCACTTGATAATGACTGTAAGGGAAAAGAACCCAAGTTTTGGCAAAGCACCTGTCTAGGTCTGGATTCTCACTCCAACAAGGAAATACAAGTACTGCCGCCATAGACTCACTTGTCCAAGTGGGACTAAACAGCTACCTCAAACCTGCCTATTTCCCCAATACCTTCTCCGAGCTCTGTCCATCTCAGCAAAGGCCCCACGCTTCCCACTTCAACACCTCAGCCAGGGTGTGGCTGAAAAGCTTCTGTCACCTCCTGGGAGATCTTCCCTGAGATAACTTAATAAAGCACACCACTCTGTCCATGCAGGCTCATAGGCGGATGTACTCCAAGGAGCTTGGCAAAAGGCACGAGGCATGTCCCCAGCTCTCCTTTGGGGCTTCTTTCCCCCAGAGCTGCCCAGACACACTGGGCCTGACTCGACCCCTCACATTTCTGAAGGCCCCAGTGCTTACCTGCACAGTCAGGTAGAGCCTGTGGGGACTCCCGGGACCAGCCCAGTCCAAGCTGAGGGCTCGGCACTGAGCTAGGGCTGGGTGAGCTGCACTTCGGGCACTGGAGTCCTCATCACCACCGACTGGGGTGTTTTTTCCACGCCCTGTCCCAGGACAGAGAGATAGGTGAGATGCTCAGACCGCTGGCTGGAGACAGCTGGCCACAGACCACTGGCAGGAGCAGTGTCTGAGCTCAGCTTTCATACACTCACCGCTGGCCCAGCGGTGACCAGGAGGGACTCACGCCCTCACATGCCTGTCCTACATAGAGGGAAAGGCCTGGCATGGGCAGGGCTTCCTTACCAAAAGCTGCCATAAGATTCACTTCCAGATGGCACCCCTCTCCCCACAGTGGCTTTTGGGACTGACACTTGTTCATCGGCACCCTCTACAGAGCAGCAGAAGGAAGCCAAAAGCAACATGCCTGCACACAGCTTCAAAGACACCAGGGACGGGGCTTATTACTCTGGCTGCCTCTAGGTGGCAATTTCTCCCCTGAGAGAAATTAAGACCAAATCCATGCTGGGTGGCCCAGACTCTGCCATCTCCAAAAGCACACTCAGGACCAGCTAAAGCACAACCCCTTGCGCTCTGACACACTGCCTCCCCCACTGGATGCGGGGAGAGGGCTGACTGTGGCATTGGTACTCCATCCACCCTGCCTCCACCCCCACCGCAGCCTGCGGGGCTGGACAGGTGGGGAAGGAGGCTGACCTCACAGGCGCAAACTGTGGAGCCACTACCCTGGGATATGATAATATCTTGAGTGCCTGACACTGGGCCACGTGCTTTCCAGCCCTTATGGTCCTTCTTGACTCTCGGTTTGCTTGTCAGTAAAATGTGGATAATGAACCAACTTCACAGCCCTTTGGTGAACATCAAATGGGATGAAACATCTAAAGTGCCCACACAATGCCAGGCACATAGGAAGTGCCCACAGGTACAAGCCATTAGGACCACAATTGCTATTAGCTCCTTACGACCACCCAGGGAGGCGGGGAGCATTCTCCCCATCTAGCAAGCCAAGAACCAGAATCCTAGAAGGGTTAACAATGGGCCCAAGGTCATGTGGAGCCAGTATTCAGATCCCATGTGCTAACCAACCATCTGCCAGCCTATACCTCTCAGGTGGCAATGAAGGGGTTGGCAGGGGGAAGGGGTGCTCAGAGGGACTCTGGGGCAGCTGAGTTGGCTGAGACTCTACCAAGTGGCAGGCACTATGCTTGCATTTTACATACAGGATTTCATTTGACCTTTGTCTTAAATTTTTTAATTTGATCAAAGTCTGGTCATATAATCTTTATAATACTCATTCACTAGGCCTAAATGCACACACACACACACACACACAAAAAACTGGAAGAAACTATATAAAATGTTCAGTGAGTAGCTTATAGGTGATATTTTATTTTATTTTTTTATTTTTCTGTGGATTTTGTTTTGTTTTGTTTTTTAGTTTTCCAAGGGAAAATGTTTTTTATTTTATTTTATTTTTGTTAAACCAGAAAAGTAATACTCATTCATTCACATCACATTTGTGATCCTTAGGACAATTTTGTGAGGTGGAAACCGTTCTCTGCTCCTTTCAGAAAACTGGGTCTACCTGATCCAAAAGCCCAAGCTTTTCCTGGAGGCCCCCAGGGTCACCCCCAGCCTGGCTGTGCTGCTGGGGAGCGGCCAGTCCCAGGGAAGTACAGA
This sequence comes from Galeopterus variegatus, assembly GCF_000696425.1. NCBI lineage: Eukaryota > Metazoa > Chordata > Mammalia > Dermoptera > Cynocephalidae > Galeopterus > Galeopterus variegatus. The sequence continues at coordinate 579,901 of NW_007726169.1, forward strand.
AGCAGAGAAACCACAGAAGACATCACTCTGGCTGCAGCTGATAGCTCAAATGTGGTGGGAGAGACAGAATGAACAGGAGTTTGCTATGGGCCTCAGTTTCACTTTCAGTACATTGAGGGGCTTGGACCTGATGGGCGGGAGGGAGCTTGCTTGTTCCAACAGGTTGGTAAACTAAACCCTTTCCCTGTAGGTCAGAAGCAACAGACAGCAAACCCCTGAAGGCACCTTGCCTGGGGACTTCCTTTGCCCCCACACTACCAGGGCAACCCGCTCTCACTGAGCTCAGGGAAGGGTCACGGGCAGCTCCCCAGTTGCCACAATCCAGCCACCACCAGAATCAGAGGAGCCACTCACTTCTTCATGTTCGCGGCACCAGGGGACATGACCCAGAAAGGCGAGCTGGCCAGCGACAGCTCCCCAAGAGGACAGCAGGGGCCCAGGCGCTGGACCCCTTCACCACCCACCTGCTGTCGGGGTCTCTACAGAAGCTCCCAGACAGCACCTAAAACTGAGCACATGGCACCCCAACCCCGCCAGGTCACGCTCCCAGGCAGCCTCTGTCCACTGCTCACGCCCGTGCAGGGGCGAGCCCGGGCGGGATCAGGTGTCCGCGCCGCCGCGCAGGGCGCCCGGCAGCCACTTCACCTACCTTGTTTACCAGCCGCGGGCAGAGACCCGAGCGAGCCCAGGAGCTCTCGGCCACGGAGCGGCAGATCACAGAGCTCCGACCTGGCTCGAACGGGGAGGACGCCGTGGTTTCTCCCTGCTCTACAGACCGCGTTAAAGTTTAACCCGCTTCCACGACCTCTCTTTCCAGCAGGGCGCAGGGAAGGAGCGCCCAGCGAGGTTGACGCTCCACGCCCGGCCGGGCTCTCGGGCTGCCGGTTACCCTGTAATTACCTGACAGCTCTGACTGTTTAGGAACCGGCCAGAAACCTCAGTCTCCTCTCTGGTATCTGGAGGAAGGAAGGGAAATAAAGAGGCATTTTAAAAATGCGGACTCACCAGTTCTCAACCTCCCCGGGCCGGTGTGTGGGAAAGGGCGGGCAGCCGGGCTGGCTGGGGCTGGGGCGGGGCGAGCCATCCCCGGCTCGGGCTCCCGGGCCCGGCCCACTCTCCACAGGCCCCGCAGCGAGGGCGTGGCTCCCAGGTTCCACGTCCTGCGAGAGGGGACCATGGCCCGGGGCTCAGCAGCCTCCTCCGGGCACCAGGAAGCCTGCGGAGAGAACAAGGGGAGACGAGCTTGAAGACCGCTGACTGGCAAGCACCCCGGGGCAGAACTGGCTCTCTGGAAGGGTCTGTGAACCACGGGTCACCTGTCACACAGAGCAGCAGCCCCAACTGCTATGGCCCCCAAGGATCCCAGGGCACTCAGGATGAAGCAGGGCCTGTCACCATTTAGGGTGTTCGTTCCTAAGTAGGGTGGCTCGGAAGTGGGCTGGGAGCATGTTAGGTGTGTCCACGGCACACTGCGGAGACTCCACACCTGAGCTCTTCCACTCTGAGCCTGGCAGCGTGAAGACTATCAGGTCAGAGCCCCGCACAGAGAAGGCACCGCCAGTCAGCAACATCTCGGTAAGTCTAATCCTTTTTCTCCAAGACATCTCATTTTCTAATTGCACTGAGCCACGTGCTTAACCCATTAGCCAAGCAGCTAATGCTCTGATTATGAACATTTCACTGAGTGCCCAGAAGGGCCCTGATGTGGCCAGTGATGAGTTAGGTTTATACACAGCAAATTCTCCTAAAGTTAGCCCTTTTTGCATATTTGACTAGCCTTTACTCTGTGCCTAGAACATGGGAGGCAACGTGCTAGGTGTTGAGATGCAAAGATTCACTAATTTTTCATTTAATTTTTTATCAAGTGCCTACTATGTGCCAGGCACCTGTCAGGGGTCCTCTTTGAGCAGGAGAGATGTGGCCTCAAAGCTCCCATAAAAAGAGGGATAAACACTTCAATAAACCCTCACAATCTGAACAGGATACAGGGAGACTGGAGGTATGTGCCAGGCACCAGGTGGTATGAAAAATGGAGACCATAGGTCCCTCATGAACTGAACAAATGAACAAAACAGAGGTCAAGCATGCACTGCCCAAGTCTTTATTGAGCACCTACAGTGTGCAAAGCAGCCTTAAGGGCATCTAAGGTTACAAGCTACAGTCACAGACTCAGATGAACTGTGATCTTGTTTACGAAAGAAGCGAAGTCAGGAGAGGCAATGTGGAGTTTGCTTTTGGTTTTAAGATTGAGTTGGGGGCACTGAGGGACTTCCTAGTGGAGCTACCTGGGCTGTAGACCACTTTCTCCATCCCTCTCTGCACTGACCACTTCCTGCCTGGCAGAAAAAATAAATATTTTACAGGTGTCCAACTCATCCGACCCACCATGGCTCCCTGAGGGCGGGGCTCACTGCATGTTCATCTCTGCAGCCCCATAGCACCCAGCCTGGAACAGTGCTTACACCAAGCACTCTGCAGTGGCTTGTTGGATGAATGTCCTGAAATGAACACACACAAAGCTTAGGCTGAAGCCTGGAAAAGAGGTCAGGGCTGGACACTGAGACTTGGAGTTAAAGAGGGCCACCAATGCCCCAGGTGAGGTTGCAGTCAACAAAGGTTGAGCCAGAGGAGAGGCAACATGCAGTGTCCTCAGGAGTGACCAGAGAGCTAGTGGGAAGGAGAGGACGGTCAGTTCCTAGTGTGCCATGCCACAGAGCAGTCAAACTGGAAGAAAGCCCTGGGGGCTCTTTAAGACAGCAGGTCAGTGGAGCGGGGTAGAGAGCAGATTTGGGAAGTTCAAGGAGTGGGGTAGGGGCTACAGGAAGCAGCCACTTCCTTCTCTTTGGGGAAGTTTGGCTACGATGGGAAGGATAGGATGAATCGAGAGGATGTGGTATTTAGAACAGGGGAGAGTTGAGCCTGTCGGGTAGACAGAGGAACAGGAATGACGGAAGAATTGAGAGGCAAAAAAAGTACAAGTCCAGCACTGGGTGGTCTGAAGATCTGGTATCTGATGTTTGCAGAGCTGAGCCCTGGAAGAATGCTAGGCTCCTGGCGAGGGAGTCGAGGGAGTCGTGGTCTCTTCCTTCTTGACTGAGGAAGACAACCAGGAGGAGGAGGTTCCTAGGAGCAGTCTTATGGGGAAAGAGACAGGAATGTGGGCCAAAGGATCGGACAGGGGCTAATCCAAATATGTGGGAGCTCCACTGAGGAAACTGAGATGGACCAGTGCGGAGTGGAAGAAACCCAGGGGAGCAGCCACACGCCCTCTTCTCCAGGCTGTGTGGCACAGAGCTGGGCATGCAACCAGCCCCATCCAGCTGCCCAATGGGCAAAAAAGGAAAAAAA
>NW_007726169.1:583869-585628 GCF_000696425.1 Galeopterus variegatus
CACAGAGCTGGGCATGCAACCAGCCCCATCCAGCTGCCCAATGGGCAAAAAAGGAAAAAAATGGGTCCGCCTGCATGCTCAGCTGCTGGAAAGGTGAGGCAGTGCAGGACACTGAAGGCTGACTCCGTGGTTGAGAGAGAAGACTTTCAGGGAGATCCGCTAAGTCTAATGGGCAGGGACACAAGGAGACAATGTTTTTGTGGCTGTCAGAAAGGGAAGTTGGGGAGGCAGCCAGGGAGATGTCAGGAAGAAAGAGGAAGGGTGTGTGCTAGATTCCAAAGAGGAAAAAGCAGCTGAATTTAGCAGCTGGAGGGATGTAAAGGTCAAGAGTATCAAAGAATCTCAAATAAGCCCAGGACCAAGAACGAAGCACTCTCTCTCCCTCCTCATTTGCATGGGCATTTGATATCTGACCTGGTGTCCTGGGACCTCTACCAACCTAGGATTCATGGGGTGGCGGAGGGGGGGGGGAGCTGGTTCAGAACCTGGCTCTGCCACCTACTGATATGTGACCTTGGGAGAATTACTTTGCCTCTCTGTGCTTCATTATCTTCATCTATAAAATTTGGAGAACACCTTACACAGTTGGTATAAAGATTAGATAATGCATGTATAAAGTGTTCAGAACAATACTACAAAGACCTCAAACATTTTATTTTTCAAAGACTTTGTTCCAGTAGAGGGTGAATGCAGAGGCTGGACGGAGGAGAGGGCATCTGCCTCTCTGGGTCAGGGTGGCACAGTTGCAGCCCTCCGCCTTGGAGACATTGCAAAGACTGAGGGGACAGACTTGACAGCTGCCCAGAGGCTGCGCTGGGGAGGGCTTGGTCCTCCTGAGACAGCAGACAGAAGATCAGGGGGGTTGGACAGGGGCTGCACACTGTCGCACATCCTGGGTTTTTCAGAACAACCCAGATTTCAAACCCTCTGCTCCCTGGTGCCCATAGGGACAACAGAACTCACCACCTTCTGTCCCTAAAGTCCAGTCATTGCAAATACAGGGCCCCATTCTGAGGGTGCATTCCTAGCAGATGACTCTCCCTGGCCAAGGAGATGGCTACTCTATCAAGCTATCAAGGGCATAGGGAATTCGTCTGGGCAAGGATGGGTGCTCACAAGTGTCAGGCGGAGGAAACGCCAGGAAGGTGAAAGGCCAGGGTGGCCACAACCCCTAACACCTTAAGACAGATGGGGGGTGGGGGTGGCAAATGCTACTAGAAAATTTAAATACAGCTTCCTCCTTAAAATCTCCCAGGACCAGGCCCTTCACTGCCAGAGTTCTCTAACTCGCAATGGGGGTTGAACGTGGCTTCTGGGAGCCCCTCCCTCCTGGGACCCTCCAGCTGTGGCTGTCAATGGCCCAGCACCTCAACGCCCAGGAAGGCACCGACGAGAACGGTCCTTCTTAACCTCCGGGCTGGCGCACCCCACCCCCGGCCCTGCGGGTCGGGGGGAGGGGGGGAGCTAACCGCCCAAGAGAAGTGGTGGGAGGGACCGAAACGACAGCCTTCAAGGGAGCCCTGGGGCGGGGGAGATCCCTGCAAGGGGAGGAGGCGGCGCTGATTGACACGCGGCTCCGTGGTAGGGTCTGCGCTCTCCCGTGGCAATAAAATCGGAACGGGGTCCCGAGGCTGCTGCGATCCCAGGGAACGTGCTGTCCCCACGCCCAGCTCCCAGCAAGATCCTCGGCTCTGGCTGGACGGGCTCCGGGGAAGCGCGCAGGGCTGGGTCTCCTGGGCCCGGCCCTCCCCGCGCCCCC
>NW_007726169.1:586472-589462 GCF_000696425.1 Galeopterus variegatus
CGCCGCCGCCTCCTCCGCCCGCCCCGCTCCTGCCCCGCTCCCACCCCTCCCGCACACTTTCCACAGGAAATGATTAACTCGGGCCGCGGCGCGTTCCCATGGCAACCGGCTCCGACCCAGCGGGGGGCGGCAGCGCGCGCCCGCACTCACGCGCACGCGCCGGCCGGGCGCGCGCCCCTGCACACTATCACGCTTGCACTGACACGCGCGGGGCCTCCCACTCGGTCTGTCCCGCCTCCCCGCGCCCCGCACACGCCGGTGCACACGTGTGCGCTCAGCCACTGGTGCACACGCACCGGCACACGTGCTCATGCGTTCCCCAACAGGCTCTCACACGACTACGCAAAACATGCCTGCACACGCGCCCTCACACTCTAGTCAGCACACACGAACACATCCCAGTCCTCACACGCATTCCCACACCAGGCGGTCCCTTCGCACTTTTGCACTCACACTAGTACACACAGCCTCGAACCGAAGTACAAAACTTTCACACCCTCCAGCTAGTACGCACGCATCCACTTCTCTCACCACACACTAATACACGTTTTCTTCCCATTCCAGCACACACTAGCACTTGCACTTGCACACGAGACAGTGCATGTACACACTTTAACGTGCTCATACACTCACGCTGTTGCACAGCGCACACATTCTTTCACTCGCCCCTGCACTAACACATAGGCCAGACTGTCCCCCGCCCCCAACCCAGCAAAGGATCATCTTCCAGAGGCTGGACGCTGCTTGGGATTTTTTAAAGTAAAATATTCCTTCAAGCTCCAGTGAAAATACACCGGGAGTGCAGCAGCTCTTAGCCTAGCCCCAGAAGGCCCTCCTCACAGGGCACCTGAGAGCCCCAGAAGAGGCCTGGGGGAGGCCAGGAGGCTGGCCAGCCAGGACAGACAGATAACTGCCCTGGAGGAGCCACTCTGTTCTTTGTCTCCCAAACAGAGGCAGCATTTTATTCCAGAGTCAGCAGCACTATTCCCCCTCCAGGGTGCGGGAGGAGGAGAAAGAAAGTAGCTCAGAAGCCAGCCCAGCCTAGGCGAGGCGGATGGTTCCGCAGATAATCCAGGAGGGTGGGCACCCAGCCCCTTCCTGCACCGCAGAGGAGGAGCCAAGAAGAGCCAGGACAGGACTGGAGGGGGTCCTGCAGCTCCAGGTTGTTTCTATCTCCTGCTGCTGCCGGGTGCTGGGCTGGCGGTCAAGAATCTAGATCAGGGACAGAGCCAAGGGCCTGTGCCTCGTTCTGAATGCCAGACCAGGACAGTCCCCCAGCTGGAAGAGGGCTTGTTCGTGTTTTATTTTCCAACCGAGATTCCTGAGTGAAGGCCCAATAGAAGGTAAATGTCACTCTCCTGGAATCATTCCCTGGGGAGTTAGATTTCCAGCTGAGAACCCGTAGAACCCTCCTAATGGGAGAAAAAGCCTTATTTTGAGAGCTGCCTTCTCTGAATCCCCTTGCCTGTCCTCCAGAAGGTGAAATTTCTCTAGATTTCTGACCAAGTGTCTCCCTTTAGTATAGTCCCTATTAGTTGACTGGAGGGTAGGGTAGGATGTCTGTCTTTAAAGTCCTGATATAAAACCAGAGGCCTTGTTTTCTTGGGGGTTGGTACATTAACCGCAGGTTCCTTCCAACAAAGCCAAAGCCAGATTTTTAAATTAATAATAACATTTATTATTCTTTTCCTCTGATTAGAAAAGTAATAGATGTTCATTGTAACCATAATCCCACCCACTAGAGATAAATGCTGCCAACACTTTAGAACTGTCTTTTTTTCCTGTGCACATAATAGATACCATTTATTCAAAGTTAACACTGTGCCAGGCACTGCACTAAGCTCTTTATAAACAAGATCCCATTTAACCCTGAACAGCCTATGAGGTAAGCACCATCATATCCGCATTTTTCAGGAGAGGATACTGAGACTCAGAAAGTTCGTTAACAATTCCAGTGTGTAATAATGCTGAACTATGAGCCCAATAGTGAGTGTACAAACACACACACACACACACACACACACACACAGTACTCTCATATGTACATAGGTATGAGTTTATTAAGATCAAAGCACCATGAAGGAAAAAGAAAATTAAGGTGTTAGGAGGATGCGTTTTCAAAATTCTAGCAAAATTCTGACTTGAAATGTAAAAGCTAACTGTTTCATGACTGTTGGAATTTATTTTAAGAATGCACAATGTCACGAGGAACTACATACCGACTCGAAGGTCATTTCTATCCCAGAAATTTCACTGATGATGTATGTGGTGGCTGCCAACTCTCCCCTGGCCACAGGAAAGGTGGAGGACTTGCCAGAAACCTGGACATTCAACACTGAGGTCCTGAACCCATGAGTGAGGAATCCGGTTTGGCTTTTGGCCTTGACCCTTCCTGGCCACCTGCTGGCAGAGGCACAGCTGTCTCAGGAACGGCCAGACAAAAGGCAGTGGCCAGAACTCTGCAAATCTATACCCACATCCGTCCCGTCCCCATCGAAGGGCCTAAAACCCCTTACCTCTCAGGCGGCTATCAGAGAAGTAGCCAAGGGCCCAGTTCTTTTCCCCAGAGGGAAACAGAGAGGGGAAATGAAAAGCCAGATTGTGTTTGATCTGATTCTCATAACAACCCAGAGTAAATTACAGATAAGACCAAGTAACTTTCCAGTTTTAATGATTTAACTTGAGATCTAATCACCTCCAGGCCTTTGCAAATGCTGTTCTCCCTGCCCAGGAGGCCTCTGTCCTTCACCTCACTACCACCTGCCTCCACTAACCTCTACCTGAACAATTCCTCCGAGTCCTTCAAGTCCTTCAAGCTGAGAGTCACCTTCCTTGACCCTCCCAGAAACCATCCAGCAGCTCACCCCACCCCCTGCACCATCCCCCCCCCCCCCCGCTTTTTAATGGTCTTTTTTTTCTCCCCTTTTTTTTCCTCTTGGTTGGGCGGCTCCCCCCCCCCCCCCGCTTTTTAATGGTCTTTTTTTTCTCCC
>NW_007726169.1:590364-599219 GCF_000696425.1 Galeopterus variegatus
CCCCCTGCCCCCTCCCCCCCCCCCCTGGATTATAATGGCCTTTTCTGTCTACACTATCTGTTCCTTGAGGTCAGGGCCCTTTCCTGACCTGATCACAGGGAGAGCCTCAGCAGAGCCTAGCACTGGACCTGGTATCACACATGTTCATTGAAAAACACACAGGTCATGTCAAATTCAGAACGGAAGAACAGAGTGTATGAAACATATCCAAACAGACTTTCTTCGCATGTAGATTAATAACAATTCCTACCAAAAGGAAGTAAGAGAAGGATTCTTAAGCAGTGATTTCAATGTGATAAGCAAGGAGCACTCTGCAGCTGTGAAAAGTGTATCCTTGTATGATTCTGGATAACAAACGGTTTCTTGAAGTTAGAGAACAACATTCTGGAGTTAAGAGTCAGGTATTAAGTAATCCTGACTCAATTAGCTGCTTTGAACCGACATCTTCCAACACCCCTGAAACTGTCTGTCATGGACACTGAAGAAAGAACCAGAGAGGGCCCCAGAGAGAGGAAGGGCAGGGCTCTACACCCAACCCCCGAAGCATGAGTTGGAGTCCCAGCTTTGCCCTTCATCAGCTGCAGGACTTGGGCACATCGTCACTCAACCTCTGAGCATATTAGGGGGACTGGCATGAGGCCCACACCTGCTAGCTCCTCAGTGCACATGAAGGAGTAGTGGTCTTGCACAGCCCTGGGCTGGACTGTAAATTTCTCTCACCTTCATCTGCTCTCAACTCAGCTCCTGCAGGCACTAGGTGTTCAATAGATATTTGAACTGATGGGAACCTTCTCACTTTTTTCTTCCCCTCTTCCCTTCTAGACCCTTCTGTGTCCCTTCCTTTCTAACAGCTGTATTAACAGAGGGAACAATTCTCCCATTTTCAGAGGTCCCTGCAGGAAACCAAAGCAATCCTTCCTCCAATAAAACCACCTTGCTCTAAATTATCTAGACAGTGGCTGCCTCTCTGTATTCCCCAGGGAGACTGGATTCAGCAGCGCTTCCCCAACTCTCAGGTGAGGGGAACCTGAAACCTCTTTATGACCCAAGGAAGAATTTGGCAGAGATTCCCTCCCTTCTAACATTCTAAGGTTGAAAGCAAACAGAGGCTTTTTTTTCCCCCCTTTATCATTTCCTGTAGTCTAAAAAATGAGAGGAATGCAAACATTGACGAAACAGTGTACTTAAGCACCAGGTAATAAACAGATTTAGCAAGAATGGCCATGGCCAAGGGAGGAGCCAGATAAGCCGTGCCCCTGTCCCTGCTCCCTCTGACTCACGATCATCATCATCCATATTCGTGACAATCCCGCAGACCATCCAGAAGCCACCTGGGCTCCTCACCCAAGTGCTCCCAGGCTTCACTTCTTGCTCCTAAATCCTTCTATCTGCTGGTTCTGAGCCAAGACATGCATTATTAACATCGTTCTCACTTTTCCCCACTTCCTCATTCATTTCTCCCCATCTGCTGCAAATTCTAGGTGGCTTTTTGGTTTTTCTTTAACTTTAAATTTGTTTTCTGCACGAATGTAATAGAAACCAAGAGAATAAAAAAGGCCCCCAAATGCCACCACTCTTAATTTATTGTCATTGGCCCAGGTTTCCTTCTGGTAACTGACCTTAAGTAGACATCATTTCCATATTAAGGAGAGCAATGGTTAAAAGTGGGTGTGGGGGGGCCGGCCCAGTGGCGCACTGCAGAGTGCGCCGCTTGAGAGCGCGGCAGCGCTCCCACCGAGGGTTCGGATCCCATGTGGAGACCGGTTCCTGCTCACTGGCTGAGTGCGGTGCGGGCGCAACACCGAGGGTTGCGATCCCGTTGCCGGTCCCCGGTGCGGGCGTGACACCGAGGGTTGCGATCCTGTTACCGGTCAGTAAAAAAGACAAAAAGGAAAACAAAAAAGTGGGTGTGGGGACCAGGAAGGCCTGAATTTGAACCCTGGCTCAGTCACTTTCTCTGTGCCTCAGTTTCTTCCTGGGAAAATGGGGGTAGTACTAGTCCCTAACCCACTGGGCTGCTGTAAGATGTAAATTAGAGCAAGCACATAACATCCTTAGCCCAGCATCTGGCACGCGGTCGGCGTTTCTACAAACATAAGCTGCAGTTATGGTGGGAGGCAGAGAGTAGATATAATTTTCTACTCTGCCTTTTCTCACTTTAGATCATATAATAAGCATTTTCCAAGTTACTTTTTCCTATTAAGGCCTGCTTTTTTCTGAACTGCAGACCCAAGACTGAAGATAAAGCTGAGGTCCTATTTAGTGTTGGGGACCCAACGAAAAGAATAATCATTCTCAGTGGCTGCAAAATGTTATCTCAAAGGGCTCTGCCTCGACTAAGCTGGCCATTCCGTGGGGTCTGATATTTGAGTAGCTCTCATTTTTTCACTTGGCTAAACAGCATCACTGTCAACATGTCTCCACCCACAGCCTGTTCATTGCCTTGGGGAGAGAAGAGGTAGAAGAGGGGTTGTCAATTTCATAACATCTTTCTGAATAAGGAGTCTGAGCATCTCTTTTTTCACTTTCTAAACATGTTGCCAGATTGCTCTCAGAAAAGCTGTACCAAATTTACACTGTCGTTGGCAGCACTTTTTGACAAGCACTACTTTTCACACTAATTTACAGTTTTTCTCTTGGATCTGGAATTCTCACCCCGGGTGGTTCTCCTGTGAGGCATATAAAAAGATGTCTGAGTGATGGCTGTCACCAAAGGGGAGTGTCTGGTTTGTCCCAGGGTGCTCAGACCGGGAGTGCTTCTGTCTGCTGGGCTAGGCCGGGTGGGGCTGAGAGGTCTGACTCAGTGTTCCCTTTCCCCGCCTCTTCTTCAAAACCCCCAGAAACCTGCCCAGGTGGGTTTTGGGACATCCCACTGTCCTGTGGTCAGAGGCACACAGAGAAATCCTAGACTAATGACTCTGTTCAGGCAGCCACTAGCATTACTAACATTATTCCTGTACTTACACCACCCTGGGACTTCATTTTGGTTTCTTGGAATAAGTCAATCAGTCACTCCTGGGAAGAAAATCCTTCCTGGGGTGGTAGTGGGGGCCGGGACAGCAGCCGGGTAAGGGAAGCTGTGTGCTCCCAGAAAACCACAGCCACAGCCCCTGACCACCCTGCCAACCTCCTAGCACCGCTGCCACCACTGCCCTTGAACTGTAGCATCGCCTTGCCAGGTTCTGTGGTGGCAGCGGCCTCTCCCCCCAACCCCATCCTCCTCCTCTGGGGGTGGCCCTTTGTTTGCAAACAGCAGCGGGAAGTTTTGACGCTGCTGATTAACCAGACTCCCACAGCTCCCGGTACTTAGTCATCAGCACAAGTCTCAACCTTCTGCCTGCCCTGCTGACATCACCAGCTTCCAAGTGACAGGGAAGGAGTGACTAGGATCCCTGCAGTTTCAGTGGCTTCCATCTGCCATCTTCTAGGGGAGGAGGGGGATGAACCTCCACTCACCCCGAGCAACCAGAAAGTGCACGGCCTTAAATACCAGGGTAAGAATTTAATCTAATTTGGTTTAGCTTTCATCTGCTGAGCAACGACTGTGTACCGACCATAGGGCTAAAAATCTCTTTATGTACAGAATTGCCTTTGATGTCATTTAGTCCTCACAACATGTGCAGTCAGTTATTACTATTCCCATTTTACAGATGGAGAAACTGAGGTACTATAAGAAAGGCCAGAGGGAGTCCCATGAAAGTGTAGGGGGCCACCATGGAAAGGCAGTTTGGGGTACTAGAAAAAGTGAGTAATTCAGGGCAGGAGCTATGTCCCCAGCCCACTGTGTGACCATGAGCAGATTTCTTCCCCTCTCTGGGTCTCATGGGTAAATGAGGAGGGTAGGCTGGTGACCTTCCCAGCACTACAGCCACAAGGAGGTGAATGGGCCAATTGGAATGGATGACCATAATTCCGAGATTCTGCTCGCTGAAGGCCTGGCCAAAGGGAGGGGTAACTCCATCTCAGTACCCGGGGCTCTGGCTTCACTACTTACAGTTGCTTTACCAATGAACACCAGCAAAAGAAAGTAAATTAGTGGTTGCCAGGGGCTGGGAGGTGGGAGAGAGAATGGGAAGTGACTGCTAATAGAGCTTCTTTTGGGGGGATGACATGTTCTAAGATTAGATTGTAGTGGTGGTTGCACAGCTCTGTAAATATACTAAAAACCACTGAATTGTACACTTTAAATTGGTGGTATAGTATGTTAATTATATCCCAATAAAGATCTTTAACAGATGAAGGAAGGAAGGAAGGGAGGGAGGGAGGGAAGGAGAGAGGGAGGGAGCCAAGAGGGACGGAGAGCTACACAGAGGTCGGGCCAGGGCAGCCTTTGGGATTTGCTATCCAGGAGTAGAGTCCTCAGCCCCCAGCTCCTTCCCAGTCATCCCCCTCCAAGCACCCCCACTCCAGAACCCAGGAAAGGTCTTGTGAAGACACCCAAGTGGCAGGCGATGGCTCCAGCTGCTGACCGAAGTGGTGTGTTGACAGAGTGGAATGGGGGAGGCTGGCAAGAAAATTGATGAAGACCAGAGCAGGAGAGACCCTGTGAATCAGGGCGAGCCGTTGCTCAGATGGGGAGGGCCTGGAAACAGAGTCTGGACTGGAAACATCGGCTGGCCAGGGGTGCTCTCAGTTGCTTAGAAACATGTAGCGCTCCAGAAAGTGTGAATAAGAAATACCTGCTGCTCCTAGGGCCCCCCACCAACTCTACTGCCATGTCTGCTTGGCAACAGTGGGGGATGCAGATGGACGCAGCCCTCCCAGAGACCATGAGCCAGGTGCACAGGTGCAGGGGATCCACAATGAGGGCAAAATTGGCCAATAAGGGGCAGGAGCTCATTCCCATCCCACTGTTAGGACAACTTACTCATACTGCTGAAATAGCAGAATCCCAGAAGGTCTTGGAGGCACAGCTTCCTGCCTAAGTCTCCAAAGGCAGACAACCCAGAAAGCACCCCCACCCCTTGCCAAGCCGAGCCCCCTGTCCACATAGGCATGGCCTCTTCACACCCTCCTGCTGGGGCAGATGGCGCTGCGTGGCTCCATCCTAAGTGAACAAAGGGAGACTCTAATCACCTTGTGAGAGTCCCAGCCCTGGGGTCAAAACCATGTGCCTGCCAAGAGCCTGCCTGGCAATAAGTAGGATTTTGCTCTGCTCTGAAGCAAACCTCCTGCCTAGCTTCCTGCCTGACGGCTCACCCCAGCGGGCTTGGTGTCCTCCCAGCCTCTGCAGCATGTGCCTTCACAGGGAAGAGACCTGGGGACTCAGGAAACTCAAGGCACCTCTGGAGTCACAGCCCAAAGACAGAACCAAATGCTCTCCTGGGCATAAAAGCCACACAGTGCCTGGGAGGTTGGCCGAGCCAGAGGGCTTTGTGGGCACATTGGCCGTGTTCCTCCTGCTGTGAGGTAGACATGCTGCTTCTGGCCCCACTCTATGGATTTGACCCCAGGCAGGCTGGCTCCCATCCAGGTCTTGAACCACTGCACCATACCGCCTCTCGAGGGTACAGTCAGTGGGGTCCTTGTCACTGTGGGTCACTCCTCAGCATGCATTCTTCGCCACTTGCCTGCAGCCCCCTGCCCAGCCTTCTCTCCCACTGACCCCTCCGATTCACCCTCTTTCTGGTCCTTGGGTTTACCATGTGTTCCCGCCTCCCTCCGTTGCACTCACAACCTTCATGACAACAGCCCACTGACCTTGAGGCCCAATGGAAATATCACCTCCTCTGTGGAGCCTTCCTGACACTGACTGCCCAGTCAGAACTCCCCCAGGACTGCCTATCCTTTCCTTACCTCACCTAGCACTGGATCAGGGATAGCGGGGGGCTTGCCGGTCTCCTCCACTAGACTGGCGCTCCCTAATTCAGACTGCCATGCTGTGTGACTTTGGGTGAGGCACTTAACCTCTCTAAGCCTCAGTGTCCTCATAAATGGTTGATATTTATTGAGCACTTACATGTGCCAGGTACTTTGTGCTAAGTTCTTTATGTGCATGGTCTCATTTAATCCTTGAAGCACCTATGAGGTGGGTTATAGATGAAGAAACTTATTACTATTATCCTGTGTTATAGATGAAGAAACATCGCTATTGTTAGGAGCACCAGCATTATCTTTATCACTATTCTTTCTGTTTGCCACAAAGCCTAGCATGCTGCAGACATTCAAACTCAGGTAAGTTCGGATATGATGGAAATGAGAGGAGCCTTGGATAGGAAGGAGTCCCAGAAACAGAGCCCTGCACATGCTCTGAATGCTCAGGCCTAGCCCTGTCCCAGCTGAGGTGATACCATCTCTGGAGCCTGATGCTGGCAGAGTGCTGTGGCTGGGGACCTGGGGTGGCCTGCTTTCACTTCTCTCAATCAACACAGAAACAGACTCTGCCCAAACCAGCCCTGCAATACACAGAGCCCCACAGCAAACAGGCCAACTGGGTAAATGGTGAGCAAGGCTCGGGGGTCCTGGAAGACTGACTGGAGGCAGAATTTGTGCACATTTGTAACCAGAGTGCTGTGGAATTGGTTTTGCCAGCTTAAGGGCACAGGTGCAGGGTGACCTGCATCTCTGTGCTTCAAGCTCCAACACACCCCAGTGTTTTCTAGGATCCCCTCCAAACTTTTCCCAGAAGCCTCAGGGCCTGCTTGCAAGAGTCTCTGCCCATCATCCCCCAACCTGGCCAACCTGGGACCACATCAGCACCTGGCCTGACTCTTCTACCAGGATGGCCTCCAAGACCAATGCTGACACCTGAGGCCCCCTCACCAGGGAGGCTGGAAGTACCCCAACAAGGGCGCTGTGCCTGATGTTGGAAACATAGGCTCCAACATCAAATGTGAGATGAGCATTCCTGAAAAACACTCCACTCGGGCCTGGGAGAAGGGAAAAAATCATCTCTCTGCCCCCTCAACTCCGACCAGCCATGGCATGTCCCACAGCAAAGTTGCCTGGATTTGTGGTGTCACTGAGTTCTTCTGACTCACCACAAATACCCCAATCCCCCTCCACGACCCCTTTCCTGCCACTTCTGCACCTCGGGCACACATGCACTGGTTGGCACCTGGATTAAGCCTGTGCCCTGTGGCCAGTGCACAGTGTCCATTCATGACAGACTCAGCGGCAAACAAACTTTTACATCCTGGAACTTCAGCTGGGGTGAGGGTCTGCAGCAGTCCTGTCCGTTCTTCCCTGAGGCTTCCTTGGTCCTGATGTAAATTAGTGGCCATAAATAGGTACCCACAGGAGAGGATGTGGTCAAACCCTCTTACCTTGAGCCATTTGACCTGAGACTCCAGGTTATTCCACAAATGTGCCTACCTCAAGATGTTTGGAACATGGGAGGGGAGAGCACCCCTACTTCTAATAGCTCCTCATGTCCTCCCAACATCCTCATTCACAGGTGAGAAAACCAAGGCCTCCCAAAGATGAAGTAGCCAGACCAAGGAAAGTGCCAGAACCAGGTATTCTGAGGCCATTTCTCTCCACTCCCTGTAAAGCTCTCTCTCCTCCCTTGAGTGGAGAACCTGCTTAAACCCAAGCCATGACACTCCTTGCCCGAAACCCAGAGACCATGACAAGGCCCCAAGGGAGTCAGATCTGTCTTCAAGCATCTTTAGGATCCCAGGGGCCTGTCTCTCCCTCCCTTCCTTTTGAGGAAGGCCTCAGAAGACCCGCCTGTGGTCGCTGAGCAGAAGCTGGGCAGAGAGGCAAGGGTTTTGGCCGCCACAGAGGAAACTCTGGGCTCAGAACTGCCAAAGTGAGTCACGGGCCTTGCTGGGTAGCAGCTGACGTTCCTCGTCTACGCATTACGAAACCGCAACAGGCTGTGGAG
This sequence comes from Galeopterus variegatus, assembly GCF_000696425.1. Lineage (NCBI taxonomy): Eukaryota > Metazoa > Chordata > Mammalia > Dermoptera > Cynocephalidae > Galeopterus > Galeopterus variegatus. The sequence goes on from NW_007726169.1 coordinate 598,193, forward strand.
TGACAGCCGGCTGCTCTGAGTGTTGGAGGAATGTTGCTGCCAGACAGGTTTATGAGGCATCTGCTGAGTTGTGCTCCAGAAACCAGGCTTGGGCTGTTGCTACACCAGGTGGCCTCCCAGGAGGCTACAGCCACAGGCAGCTACCACACCTCTCTTCAAGGACTCATGGAGGACCCCCGCCCCAAACCTGCAACATAACCCCACTCAAGGACTCCTGGAAGTCAGCTACTGCACCCCACCCCAGCAAGATTTGGGGCCAGGGAGGATGAAGGGCTCTCTCCCAACCAAGTCTATAGCCATCACGACCTACCGTGAACCATAAATAATGCTATGAATGATAATTATAATAACTGCTAACCTTTATACAGTGCGTACGACATGACCAGTACTGCAACTTTGGGTACTTTTTCTGGATTATTTTTATCTGGATTATTATGTGTATTTGTTTCCTGTAGTAACAAATTATCACTGACTGGGTGGCTTTAAACAACAGAAATTTATTCTCATAGTTCTGGAGGCTGGAAGTCCAAATTCAAGGTTTCAGCAGGGCCACGCTCCCTCTCAAGGCCGTAGGGAAGAATCCTTCCTTGTCTCTTCCAGCTTCTAGTGGTTGCTGGCCATCTTTGTTGCTCCTTGTCTTGTAGACAGATCACTCCATTCTCTGTCTCTGTCTTCACATGGTGTTCTCCTCTCTGTGTCTCTGTGTCCAGATTTCCCTCTTCTTAGAAGGACACCAGTTATATTAGATCAAGGGCACACTCTAATCCAATATGACCTCTGTATCCAGCTTTAATGACCCTATTTCTTTCTTTTTTTTTTTTTTTAAAAAGATGATCAGGGGCCGGCCCGGTGGCACACTGGAGAGTGCGCCGCTTGGGACTGGCGCTCCCGCCGAGGGTTCGGATCCCATGTGGAGACCGGTCCCGCTCACTGGCTGAGCGCGGTGCGGACGCAACACCGAGGGTTGCAATCCCGTTGCTGGTCCCCGGTACGGGCGCGACACCAAGGGCTGCGATCCCGTTACCAG
>NW_007726169.1:599539-603831 GCF_000696425.1 Galeopterus variegatus
GAAATTTATTCTCATAGTTCTGGAGGCTGGAAGTCCAAATTCAAGGTTTCAGCAGGGCCACACTCCCTCTCAAGGCCCTAGGGAAGAATCCTTCCTTGTCTCTTCCAGCTTCTAGTGGTTGCTGGCCATCTTTGTTGCTCCTTGTCTTGTAGGCAGATCACTCCATTCTCTGTCTCTGTCTTCACATGGTGTTCTCCTCTCTGTGTCTCTGTGTCCAGATTTCCCTCTTCTTAGAAGGACACCAGTCATATTGGATCAAGGGCACACTCTAATCCAATATGACCTCTGTATCCAGCTTTAATGACTCTATTTCTAAATAAGGTCATATTCACAGGTTCCAGGTGGACGTGAATTTGGGGGGGGACATTATTCAACCCAATATGGCCTAATGACCCTATTTCTAAATTAGGTCATATTCACAGGTTCCAGGTGGACGTGAATTTGGGGGGGGACATTATTCAACCCAATATATCACACGCAATCCTCTCAACAAGTCTGATATTGTTCTTACCTCCATCTTACAGAAAAGAGGCTCAGAGAGGTTAAGCAACTTGCCAGAGGTCACACAGCTGGAATTGGAACCCAGCCTCTCTGATTCTAGAACCCAGACTATATTGTCTCATATATCATCATCATCATCTTCTTCTTCTCACAGGGCCCCAATGGTTCATCATTCAGAGCTTCTCCTGGCCATCATCGCATTTTCTTCTTGCCAACACAACCTTGAGGGGCCTGGTTTACAGTTTACAAAGGAAACAGAGGCTCCATTAATTAACTTGGCACAGCTAAAGAGTGGCAGGTCTTTTGTCCCCAGGTTCAACATACTCCACTATGTCAGCTCCAAATGAGGATCTAACGGGAATATTCCAAGGCTTTACTAAGCCAGTGGAAGGCTATTTACCCAGTGTAATCAATGACATTGTTGTATTTACTGATAACACCCACTTCAGCTACACCTGCCAAGCTCATAAAAGGTATTGTAAATCTTCCGCTTAAATTCACCTCCTCAGGTATCAGCCCCTAGTCCTCTGACTGTTCTCTGCCAGCAGCAAGGCCAGCTGTTTGAGTGGTTATAAAGTGGAGAAAATCCAGGTCAGGACTCCACTAGACTCCCCTCCCTCCCCAGCTCACAGCTGAGCTATGGAGCCTGGGGAGGCAGCACCAGATGCGGTGTGTGCTCTTCCTCTGGTTGCTCCCAGCCAAGAAGGGTGAGATGCAGGCACAGTCTAGCCCCGCTGTTAGCCCCATGCTGGGCAGGGCTCCAGGTGCAGCCCAGCACCTGCTCATTTAATACTCACAGGGCCCCACAAAGTAGGTGCTACTGGTACCTCTGCTTTTCCAGAGGAGGAAACTGAGGCTCAGAAGCTCACCCTGCTGGCTAGTGGCCAAGCCAGAACTCGGTTCTGGGTCTGCTTGAGTCTCTGTCTTGGCAAGAGGGCTTTTCCTTTTCTTCTTCTTCTTCTTTTTTTTTGTGGCTGGCCAGAACAGGGAGGACTTCCTGGAGGAAGGTGACCAGACCCCAAGAGAGGGTAGGGGGCAGGGCCAAGTGAGCTGTTTCAGCTATAGCCAATGCTAGAGGGACCAGATCTGGAAAAAATTCCTCAGTCCACATCCTGCCCCAGCCCATAACAGGGACTCAGATTAGGAGGCAGGGGTTTTTAGACTCAATGGAGAATTTTTACCCTGTAATCTTCTATGCCCGTTTTCTGGCAATCTCTCCAATGTACTGAAGTAATTGCCACTCTTCTTTCTTGTAGGCCTGGGGGAAAGGTCAGCTTTGTTATCTCTGTTACGTCTATAGGTGCATGGGGTGGGGATGGGGGTAGTTATAGGCTGGGGCTGGCTGGCGCCCTGGACAATTTGCTGACCTCAGAGTTCCAGAAGTTAAAAGAAACAGCCAAAAATACCAAGGAAATGTCCCAGAGCACAGTGGTCCAGTGGCTACAAAAGTGGGCTCTGAGGTTAAAATCTGGGGCCATCTCTCACTGGCTGAGTAGCCTCAGGCAAGGCCCTTAACCTCCTTGAGCCTGTTTCCTCCCGTGTAAAATGAGGATAATCATATCACTTTGTCCCTCAAAGAGTTGCTGAAAAGATGAATGTACTGGAAGAGCCTGGAACACAGTAGGTACTCGATATGTGGAAGCACTTATTAGAGGCCAGTTATGTGCTAGGCACTGCTGGAGGGTTCTTCTTTCTGCAAAACAACTGGCTGGTCCTCTTCAAAAATGTCAACATCATAAAATACATAAAAGAACCCAGGGATGGTTCTAGACCGAAGACTAAAGAGAAGTGACAACTGAATGCAACACCTAAGCTTAGCTTTTCTTTTGCCATAAAGGGCATTCTTGGGACAATTGACAAAATCCCACTATAGTCTGTAGATTAGATAGTAGCATTGTTTCAACATTAATTTCCTGATTGTGATCATTACATATTGGTTATAAAAGAGAATTTCTTGTTTTTAGGAAATATACACTGAAGTATTTAAGTAAAGAGGCATTATGTCTGCAACTTAAATGGTTGAGAGAGAGAAAAACAGATAAAGCAAATGTAGTCAAACATTAACACTTGAGGGTATCTGGGAGTTCTTTGAATTATTCTTGCAACTTTTCTGTAAAGTCTGTAATTGTGAAAGAAAAAAAAAAGAGAAGACAAAGAAATGCATGGTTCCCTTGAAAGGACACAGAGTCCCAGCAGGGAGAGCACGTCCTTCTGGTGGCAGGTTTCCAGGGAGGGTGATCAACCATCCAGATTTGCTGGGGCTGTCCTGGTTTGAGCACTGAAGGTCTTGCATCCTGAAAAATTCCTCAGTCCTGTGCAAACCAGGATGGTCAGTCACCCTACTTCCAGGTGAATCTTGTAGATGAATATCATGGGCACATCATGGGCTGAACGAACCTCCATCGGTCCACTGAGGCTCCTTGTGTGGTGGAGCCACTGAGGCTACGCTTTCAGCCCAGGGCAGGGCTGCAGCGAGTAGGCTGCGTACAGAGTGGAAATCTCAGCCCACCTGACCAAAGCTGGGCCAGCAACTTCCTGGCAAAATAAGGTCTGCAGAGAACAAGATTTCAAAGGTGGCCAAGCAGTGCTTTGCCTGGATCACCTGGAGGACCTACGCGGGAAATGAAGCAGACAGGGAGGCCAGCCCCGCCCCACTGGCACCTTTTGTGACCAGGCCTTCACCTGGCCTCAGGCACGTAGTTAACCTGCATCTTAAGCCTACTCAGCTGTCACTGTAGCTAGAACCAAACGCGAAGGGTGGACAGACGTCAGCAACCTGAGCTCTGGCCCTGTCACCAGGGCATATCATGGCCAAGGAATGTGGCGTATAGCACCATTCATCCGAGGCCAGCCCGCCTGGCAGGTTGATTGCCCGGCCCGTGGGCAGTCCCAGGCTGCTCTGCCACACGGATGACTTCCTGAGGGTTGCCCTCCTGTTACCTGGCAAGGGGTGAGCCTCACACCTGAGTGCGGCAGGGGAGAGGCACCACTGTCGGTCCTCATGAGTCACTGTCCAGTCTCCTCCCCTTTGTCCCTCCCCCACAAATGCCAGGCATCTGTGCTATAGCCAGACTCTGGCTTGCCCCCAGCCTTGAAGGACTCGGAGGAGGGAAAACGGGGCTCACACACAAGCTTTGAGCTCCATTCATGAAAGCCTAGATGCATGTGATTATAAGAGGATACGAGCTTGCACGCAGCAGGCTGTTAAACACCGTGCAAGGAGGACGCCACTCCACTTGACTCCTGCAGCTGTGGCGTGGCCAGCTGTGAGTCAGGCTCTGACCTCCGCCGCCTTCTTAATTTAGAGGAGTGGCAGCTGCCCACCCAAATTAGCTGCCCCTTGTTCAGCCTCCGTTCTGCCGCTCACATGCCTTGATTGGCTTAGGTTCTTTTGAAAACCAAGTTGGCACCTTGCACTATGGCATTGTTTTCTTGTTTGACTGTTTTCAAGCCATATGCATTCCAACAGTACAAAGTACAGTGAAAAGTCTCCCCCTAACCCCTAACCTTTTCTGAGACAATCACTGCAACCAGTGCATGATGGATCCTTCCCAGAAATAGTCCCCATATACAAACTCAACTTAAAAAAGCCCCATTCCCCCACAAATGTTGGCATCATTTACATACTATTCTGCACTAGGCTTTTCATACCCACTCACTTTGAGCTCCCTTCACATCACACATATAGACTTGTCCCCTGGGGTTGTGCTTCCTCTAAAGGGTGAATGTACCCAACTCATTTAATCAGTCCCCTGTTGACAGATAATTGAGTTACTTCTAGTCTTTTGCAA
>NW_007726169.1:604474-639878 GCF_000696425.1 Galeopterus variegatus
CCCAACTCATTTAATCAGTCCCCTGTTGACAGATAATTGAGTTACTTCTAGTCTTTTGCAACCACAATGCTTCCAGGAATGTTTTCATAGCTGGATCTTTGCTCTCGTTTACAAAGAGTAGCAGGTGTTCCTAGAAGTGGAACTGCTAGCATTATTATTTTTACATTTTAGGTAGGAACCACCACCCCTTTGAGAATCAAGTGAAAAATAAGAATCTTCTCTCCAGAAATAAACCTGTTATATTGCATTCACTTTCTGGATGGATTATTTTGCATTCACTTTCTGGATGGAGACTCACAGACTCCATGTTAAAAGTCTTGGTAGTGGAGAACAGAACACGCGTAGGAAAACTGTGTCTGACCATCACTTGTCTATGTGCACATGGATGTGTGTGTGTTGATTCAGTCATTCTACAGGAAGCAACCAGTGGAGCTCAGAAATCAGATTCTTTAACATGCTCGCTGCCAGGGTACATACCTCTCGCCTTTGTCACGCTCCTGCACCTCAGGCTCCCAGAACGTGGCTGTTGGGCAGAAGGGCTGGGCTGGGCTGCTCCTTGCAGGGGCACTGGGGCCGGCTGTAGACCCTGTCTACAGCTGCTGCCTCAGGACTGTGAAACCAGACCCTGCTCAAGGAAGGCTCTGGAGCTCACACACTCAGTGAGGCATTAATATTTTATGCCAGTAGACAATAAGGACTCAGGTTAATAAACATCACCTCAGGAAAGCACCGTGCAGAAAGCCTGGACCTCAACATCTCCCATTCAGGGTCCACATCAGACTAAAAGGGTTCCACAAGAGAAAAGCTAAAAGGAAAAAGAGCTGTGAACAGCCTGTGGCTGGTTGGGGCCAGGGGCCAAAAGGCTCAGGGTCTGACTTCAGTGCCCTTGGGAGCCAGGAACTTCCCCTGGGCCACAGCCACAGGCCACATCTTGGTGTTCAGCTGGCTCTGCATCTGAGGGCACTGCCCATCACAAAGACATGGCAAGAGCTGAGGCTGGACAGCCAAGGTCCCTGGCTGACCGTCTGCTGGGCCGTGCACCTGACAGAGCTTCACATAGGGCAGTTTCTATAAATCCAGAACTGACCCAAAGAGCCGCCCGGTGCCTGGCACAGAGGAGACACTCAATACCTCTTACCCCTTCCCTTCCTATGCCCTTTCCCTCAGAGTTCCTGGAGCTTCGACTCTCACCAGAGCCTCATGTTGCCTACGTGACACGTCATAGTGATTTTCAGGACCACAGTCTTCCTGGTGGCATGGCCATTTTCTGAGGAGGAGAAGTCATCAGCCTGGGCTTAAGCAATGGGTGGTCAGAAATTCCCTTGCACTCCCCGAGCTACAGACCTTCCAGTGGGCAGAGAACGTGTCTCTCATGTTTTGGAAAGAAATTAAGAACTCCCATTTCTGGAACCTCATATCAGTTCTAGAAGGTTCCATCCTGAAGACTAAAGCTATTTTGCCAGCTGTGGCTTGTACCAAGAGAAAAAAAAAAAAAACCTAACATCCACTGAGCACTCACTAGATGTGTGAGCTTGTCTATTCCAACCAACAGCCCCTTGAGGTAAGTCCTATTTATCCTCATTTTTCAAGTGAGGAAACTGAGGCACAGGAAGGTGAAGTACTTGCTCAAAGTGACAGTGCTGGTAAGTAGCAGGTCTGGGATCTATAACCCAGGCAGCCTACTGCTTTGCCCATGGCCCTCTTGGGGATTTTCCCTGAGCAGCCTCTAGAAGGAAGACTGGGGCAGGAAATAGCTCCATGTTTCTCCTCTGTGGTGTCTTTAGCCTCGTGCCGGAGTCTCTGCGTGGGCCTGACACTGGCAACTGCTTGACCTGCACCATCTGCTGTCAGCTTTGCCCTGCCCTGTGTAGTAGGAAGTGTGGTTATGTCCTTTTCCCAGGCGAGGAAGCCAAAACGTGACGCAACCCGCCCAGCAAGTCAGTGGTAGAGCCGGGACTTGACCTAGGGCCATGCTGTCTCTAAAGCCCAGGCCCTCGCTGGGCACTGCATATGGTGGCCCACGTGCAGACATGGCCGTAGGAATATGGAGTGAGTAGGGGAAAGGCCAAGGAGGACATGTGGGCAGCGGGAGAGAGAGAGGTGCTGGCAACGTCTCGTCAACATCTTTGCAAAGAAGATTTGCTTGTAATCCTCTATCTGAGGGTGGCACCCGTGAACAGACAGCCTGGGAGGGGCACAATGACACTGGGCTGGGGTCTGAGCCTGGGTTCTCAGCCCAGCTCTGTCCTGGTGGATCCAGCTTCTTCACAGGCCTGGGCAGAGGGCAGGCCCTGATGACCCTTCTGGTCCAAATGTTTTGTGATGCAGGAGTGGGAGCAGGGCTGACAGCATAAATCCTTGCCCATAGAAGCCTTTCAGAAAGTGCCTGAGAAGCAGCCCACTCCCCAGGGGAGGCACTCACTCCCTGTCCACAGCAAGCCCACCCTCCACACACAAACCCCTCACCCCGCAGCAGAGGGCATCACTAATTGATCACTAACCAGATGCTAGGAGTCACAGAGCTACTTCTATGCTAGCCACGTGCTATCGATTAAAACAGACACTGTCACTGTACCCATTTTACAGATAAGAAAACTGAGGCTCAAAAAAGTCAGTCAACTTGTTCAAGTTCATCACAGACCCAAGCACAAGGCCGACTTATCCAGTAGGTGCAGTAGGCACAGTGCCTAGGCCCCATAATACTTTTAGGAGCCCATGAAAATGTTTTAATTTCACCTAAAATTAGAATGAGAAAAAAGTGAAATTTTAGGATGAAGAAAATGTTTGCATATATAACATTAATATATTCATCTTTATATCAAGGTAGTGGTAAAAAATATTTTTAAAATGTTCTTTTTAGAGGAGAAAGGGGTTCACATGCCCAGGGCTCACAGAAGTCATCATGCAGCCCTGAGTAGGCAGGACTTGAACCCAGATCTCTCCCCTCCAAAAGCCACGTCAAAGAATGATCCAGCCTCTCCCCCAGTGTCAAAGGAACCACCCAGTGCAATCTTGGGGAGCGACAGAGTCTGCACCTGTCCCTGGATAGGTCCCAGTCAGAACAGCCACGTGGCCATGGCCTGGCTGGCTGCAATACCTGGTGGGCAAGTGGCCCGGACTCAATTCCTAGCCTTCCAAGAAGCCGTTGGAGCAGAGAAGGCCCATTTCAGGAGCCAAGTCATTCATGGGAAGGTGAGGAACAATGCCAGCCCTGGGAGGTGCTTGCCCTTGAGCTGGGAGAGGCAAGAGAACAGTCCAGCTTTTTTTCCTCACCTGAAAGAAAACAATAGACAGTCTCCACCATGGAGGAATTCTGTCTTTGAAAGTCCAGGTACAGCCCAGGTGGACGGAGAGCACTGGCTTTGGAGGCACGCAGACATGGGTTTGAGTCCCCAGTCTGCCATTTAATTTGCTGTATGACCTTGAAAAAGTTACTTTACCTCTCTGATTCCTGTCTGTAAAATGGGAATAATAGCAACCCACAGCCCCACACGGTTGTAGTGAGAATTGGCTGAGATGAAATGTTTTCTATATAGTAAAGCTGTTGCAAGGAGTAAAAGCCAGAAGAATATTCATTCGTTTGGAAAAGAAAAAAATTGATCCCAACATCCCTGGGGCCTTGAGTAATTATCATGCTGTGGGTTTGCTGGAGACATTAACAAATTTGGAGAAGCCACCAAAGCTGCAGTAACTGAGGCCATGAGGTCAACCTCTTTTTCCCTCCAGGTCTTGGAGGTGACGGTTTAGACAGGAAGTAGTGACCTTGCTAAAGAAGGCGAGCCTCGCCTTCAATTGAAACATCACCAGAGTCAGAAATTCATCAGCCACAGTGACTTACGCCACATTTGAGTCTTGCAAGTCCAGGATTACACAACCTAAGGCAGAAACCATGAAATTAAAACAAAGTCCTGAGTAATAAGCAGACCTGGAGGTTCTGTCCAGGTGAGCAGCACTATTGCTCAGCAGGTAAGCCTGTCTTACCAAGGAGATCCAGTGCTATAGTTAGAACCACATCTGCTCACACCAGGAGGCTGAACCCTGCTAACCCAGCAGGGGAGTTTCTCAAGTTCCAAAAGCTCTTGGCAGTAAACAGCCTCCTCCAATAATAGCACCCCCCACCCCACTCAGCCCCCTCTCCCGGAGCAGTGCTTCTCAAACTGCACTGTGCACATGAATCACCTGGGATGTTGTCAAAACGCTGCTTAAGATTCCACAGATCTTGAGATTTCTGACAAGCTCCTGGCTGATGCTGATGCAGCTAGAGAGCAATGAGGGCCTAGACTTTCATTCAGTGCCATTGACCCCTTGGGCTGCCTTTCACCAGGTAGACCTGGAAGCCCCGATCCATTTCACACCATAACTTGAGATGCAAGCAACCAACAGCACTACTATAAACTAGACCCTTCATGATTTCTTTGGGGATGGGGGAAGGGGGAGGATACAAAATGAATTAAATGTAAGCATTTATGGCAAGAAAACTTATTGAAATAATTCTTTTTCTGCCGCATACTCCACACCCTCCACCCCTTACATACCCTTTTCAGGCAGGTAGCAAGACCCTTTGATGCCTCTTGCATGCAGAGATTTTTAAACTACAACTTATTACAGTAGTCAGATACTTTCCTTTTAAAAAGAGAAGGCTCCAGATAAAGCCCCGCCTTTTCTCATCAACCCTACTCCTAACCCCCACCTTAGGACTTCCCTGCTCATATTTAAGGAAAAGTAGTTTAAAAGAAGGATTTTTGCAGAATTATCTTGGATTGGCTCTTCCTTTTTTTTTTCAATAAAAACATAAGCCCAGGGACCCAGGGTGGCAGAGGGGAAAGTGGGTCCCCCTTCCTATCTTGTCAAGATGTGGTTGGGGGATGGAGGGCACTGAAGGAAAGCTTGAGGGCCTTCAGCCTCCCCATCAGCTCCACCAGGTCACCCTCCCCTAATTCTTGAACACAGACAACTTAGCCACAGCATCCTGGGGATGCAGATCCCAGCATCCTAGGGGAGTTACCTCTTGTAGGTACCAGCCCCACACTGGGGAGCAGGGCTGTGCACACCAATGAAGCAGCCGGGCAGATTCCAGCCATGTCCTGGCTCCTGCCCTGTAGTGGATTGAATTATGTTCCCCCAAAACTCATTGAAGCTTGAATTGTGTCCCCACGTTTTATGTATTAGAAACTTGGCCCACACTGTGATTGTTAAGAGGGTGGGAAATCCTATTATGGTAATTGAAATGCAGAGCCTTGAAGAGGTGATTGGATTGTAGGACCCTGCAGTAGTGAATGGATTAAAAATGGTGGTCAGAAGCGTGGTTCTGAGGGCTTTAAAAGAAGAGAGTCTGTCTCTCTCTCTTGCTCTCTCTGCTCTCTGCTTCCACCATCTTGCAATGTGAGACCCCTGGGTCACTGTCACCACCACCAGATGGACTTTGGACTTCCCAGCCTCAGAAACCATAAGCAATAAATTTTGTTTTTCTTTATAAATCACCCAATTGCAGGTATTTTGTTATAAGCAACAAAAATGGACTAATACATGCCCCAAGCACTATCTGCTGGAAGCTGTGTCCAAAGACCCCCAGGACCCAAAGGCTGACATCAGCATCAGAGACCACTGCATGGAAGTGCAGAGCTTCTCACCTTAAGTGAGTTCCCCATTCCGGTGACAACTAGGAAAAGGAGGGGCCCTAAAATTCCTGAAAAGGAATTTATGAACACTCCTCTCCAAGAGAGCTTGGGGTCAGACCTAGATACCATCAGTAGCGATTTTTAAAGTGGTATCATACCCACTGCATATACTTAGTTTAATGATATTCAATATTTAGGAATGCATTTACCTTTTCACTTTTTTTTTTTTTCCTTTTTGTCTTTTTTCGTGACCGGCAACGGATCGCAACCCTCAGTGTCGCGCCCATACTGGACCGGGACCGGCAACGGGATCGCAACCCTCGGTGTTGCGCCCGCACCTCGCTCAGCCAGTGAGCGGCCGGTCTGTATGTGGGATCCGAACCCTCGGCGGGAGCGCCGTCACGGCGCACTGTAGCAGTGCGCCACCAGGCCGGCCCTACCATTTCACTTTTAAAGGAATACATATACCGTAGTTTAGGAACACATTATCCAATAAATTGTTTGATAAGAAATTGATCAAGATTACTATCTGTAAAAATAATCTCTTAGCATTGTTTCTTAGTGGAGCTCTCCTTGCTTTAACTATTCTAGGCCTAGGAAACATCAGTCTGTCCCTGAGCAAACTGCACTCCCTGACATTTTTTAAACACTAAAAAAAAAAAAAATTATTGAAAAGGTAATACATATTATACAGTTCATTCATTATTCAGCAAAATATTCATCTTGATCCTTTTTTTAAAGTGTTAAAAAATTCTGAAGTCTTTGTAAAATAAAAATACCTTTAGATGCCATCTAGAATGGGTGTTACCTATTGGTGTCTCCACTGCAGTCAAAGCTGCAGAAGCAGCAATTAATTAGCAATGCTCAGGCCTTTGTTATCACTGCGGCCCAATCTCTTCCCCCAAGGAGGTGAATCTGGGAAACAGTAGGAGATACCTGGATGTGATAATAAAATTCAGGAGGAAAAAAAAAGCTTCCTTCTAGTGCTTTCCTCTCTGCCAAAGCTGACTGACTCCCTGCAGGCCTCCCCGCCCTGTGAGTAAGAACAGAGAAAGATTCCCTCTTTTGTTGGAGGTACATAGTCATGGGAGAGATGCTGCCTCTTCCCCCAGGGCACTGCAGTGCTGATATTTGAGGAGTCCTGACTGGCAATTTCATCAGAAGGTTTTGACAACAGGGAAAAAAAAGAATTACTCTTATTTTAAAAACAAAACAAAATAAAACATATAAATCAAACCAGCTCTTTTATCAACAGGGAGGAAAAAAATGACTTTATTGTATTTATTGTGCTCTGAAAGATGAAGCTGGAATGCATTTTCAAAAGCAGCAATAGGGCCGACCCTGTGGCTCACTCGGGAGAGTGCCGCGCTGGGAGTGCAGCGGTGCTGGTAGCGCCGAGGCCGCGGGTTCGGATCCTATATAGGGATGGCTGGTGCGCTCACTGGCTGAGCGTGGTGCAGACCACACCAAGCCAAGGGTTGCAATCCTTTACTGGTCACATAAAAAAAAAGAAAAAAAAAAAAAGCAGCAATGATGTAATTTGACAGTATGATTTTCCTTTGTAGATTTCCTAGTGACCAATATTAATATAAAAGAGCTAACACCTATTGGGTACTTACTACATGTCAGCGTTTTCTATGTTATTTCATTTAATTGCCAGAACAATGCAATGAAGTTAGCCCTACTCTTTCTGCCACATTTCATAGACGAAGACCCCAGGAGTTAAGAGATTGCTATGGTTTAAATGTGTCCCCCGACGTTCATGTGTTGGAAACTTAATTCCCAATGCAACAGTGTTGAAAGGTGGGACCTTTAAGAGGGATTGGGTCATGAGGGCTCTGCCTTCACAAATGGATTAATGTCATTGTCAAGGGAGTAGGTTCCTTATAAAAAGGAGGAGTTCAGCTCTCTCCTCTTTTTTTTTTTTTTTTCCTTTTTGTCTTTTTCCGTGTCCGGCAACGGATCGCAACCCTCAGTGTCGCCCCTGTACCAGACCGGGACCAGCAACAGGATGGCAACCCTCGGCGTTGCCCCCGCGCCTTGCTCAGCCAGTGAGAGGGAACAGGTCTGCATGTGGGATCCAAACCCTCGGCGGGAGCGCCACCACGCTCCCAAGCGGCGCACTGTAGCAGTGTGCCACCGGGCCGGCCCCTCTCTCCTCTTATTCTTGTTCTGAAGCGCACTCTCGTCTTTCCATCCCCCACCCCTGCCATGGAATGACACAGCATGAAGACCCTCGCCAGGTGTGGGCACCATGCTCTTGGACTTCCCAGCCTCCAAAATCATGTGCCAAATAAACTTCTACTGTTACTCAGTCTTTGATATTGTCACAGCAACACAAAATGAACTAAGATAATGATTTACCCCAAGTTTCACGTCTAATAAAACTTGATTCCAGCCCAGGCACCTGCCTCCAGGCCCTTGCTCCTAATCCAGGATGTACTGGACTCCAGAGTGAAACCCAGCCACTAGCGCTGAACCTGGCATTCAGCCTACTCTTCTCAGGAGAACTCAAAGATTGGTGCAGGCTTTTTCTCCTTGACCTTTATCAGAGCCTGTTGGGCGTGCTAAGAGCATTAGTTCCTCTTGATAAGGAGCTAAACTTCTGGCTCAAGAAGTTGGAGACCTCATCCAAGGTCAAAAGGGAATTAATAGTAGAGTTTTTCTGGTCTCAGACTGAAAATTCCCTCCATTTGTTGTACTAACCCAAAAAGGCACAAAAGGAAAAGAAAAAAGTACACTCTTCCTCCAAAAGCATGCACCTGGCTTTCACCACAGCCCTTTGAATGTGCATCATCAGTTCTGTTAGTCTTTAGGAACCAGTGTGAATAGTATGTGTGTGCGTGTGTGTGTATTTTGAAAGGGTGTCAGAGTTAGAGGGGAATTTAGTCTACTCAATAGAAAAAACCATCACAACACTGAAAATACATCAGCAAACATGAGATCGTGTTGCCATAGCAACCATTTAATTGACATTTTCATTTTCCTAGCATTGTTCTGGGCAGGTGTGGGCAGACACGTGGCCTCAGGGTTGTGTGAGAATGAAGGTGTGCTCATTTCTCCCATAAGTTTTCAAAACTGGGGGGCTAGTACCACTCCCAGACAAGGCCCTTAGAACCAGCATCTTTAATAGTGCACAGAGACCCTCTGTCTCAGATCACCTGTGGCCGGCAGAGCCAACATCACCATGTAAATGTGGTAGAAGAGATGATATTCCTGACCTTGTCTGTTGCATAATGGAATGCTGAGGCTTAGGTGGAGAGCCATACAGAGTGGCCATGGCGGAGCCCAGCCCAGACCCAGGTACACTGACTCCTGGTAGGCTGTTCCACACTGACTTGCTGAGCCAAGGTCAAGTAGCAGGAGTTGAAAAAAAGAAAATGAAGCAAGATAGGCAGCAACACTTCTTAAATCCATCAAGAGTGCAGGACCACCTTTTATCTTCTCATTTTATCATTTTCTGCACCAAACCATACACTGCCAACAAATCTGCTGCCACAGGATAAACAGAAAATGAGGGTACCAAGAAGCATTCCTGTACTCAGCAATCGGGGACAAAATTAAACTTGGATTTACCTGCAGGAGCAGCCGATGTTTCAGCTACAAACCTCCTCTCCAAGCAGCCTGCGAGATCCAGGATCCATGTGCCCTGCGAGCTACACAGCAGCACGAGAAGCAGCCCTGGCTCAGTCCTCGCAGCCACGCGGTTTTTGAGGACAACACACTCGGAATACTAAACACTTCCCGCAAGTTCCCGACACAGCCACCTGGTTACAGCCCTGCTTGCTCTTGTCTGAAGCAATTTCTCTCAAAGATGAGGTTTCATGCATCTCAGTGACCAAGCTTATGTAGACAAGATGATATTCACAAAGCACAGCTCCGTGTGGGAAAATACGAGCCGTCAGCAAGTCATTTTTGTGGGGATGGGAAAATCTTTAAGTGGAAAAGATTGCTTTTGTGACCTCCCCAGGAGGAAGGGATGAGCTGAAATTGCTGAGGTGCTGCAGCTTCCACATTCTAAAAGGCAAAATGCTTTCAAGAAGCTCATCGGGGTTAGACTTATCACAGCTTTGCCTGATCCATTTCTTCAATTTGCCTTGCTTCCTGAACCACTCCTGCATCTTACAGTCACTACAAACCTCATCATAAAAAAATCTGTAGCGTCTGTGAATGTGAAAACCAAACAACAAAAAAGGCACCACCATGTGCAGACGCATTAAGCTCTAGGTGGAAAGATGGCTTGGATGAAATGGGCCTGGGAAACGCGGGAGAGGCCTGTGTAGCAGGTGCACAGGAACGGAGACACTCGGGACCCTTCCTAAAAACGGAGAACAACATTTTGGGAAAAATCTTTCTTTTGGGTGGTGGTATCCTCCCCCTAAAATATTAAAGACTAATTGTAAATGTCACTGTAACTGAAATGCCCCCCCCAAAAAAAAAAAAAAAAAACCCTATAAATCGAAGACCTCCCCCATTACTCCTCCTTTCATTTTATTTTAAATTTCGTTGAAATTTTGTAGCAGCCAGCTGCCAATACATTGACAACTCCATTGACAATGCCACTCTTAGCTGTCTAACAGACTCCTCAAATTGACTTCTCGGATTGGACACTCTCCTCCCCGGTCCATTCATCCCCAGCCTTTGCAGTCTCAGTAAATGGCCCCAGTTGCTCAAGTCAAAAACCCAGCACGAGTTCCCTCACTCCACCTGCACCCCAGCTGTCAGCAAGTCTAGCAGGTCCTACATGCAAGACAGATGTCAGACCCGTCCACCTTTGTCCTGGATGACTTCGGAAGCCCCCTCACCAGGCTCCCCGAGTCCACTCTGGCTCTTCGGCAATCCCCCCTCCACAAGACAGTTGGAGGGACCTGGGAAAAGCACAGCTAAACCATGTCGCTTTCTTCAGTGTCCCCTTCAACAAATACTGGCACACCTACTCTGGGCCAGCGCTGTTCTAGCATGTGTTAGACCTTGCATTGGCGTCAGGGAGAGAACTGACGAAATTAAACAGTGAAACGTACTAGGTAGAGATAATAAGAATTGTGCAGAAAAATAACTCAAAGGGGCCGGCCCGTGGCTCACTCGGTAGAGTGCGGTGCTGATAACACCAAGGCCCCGGGTTCGGATCCCATATAGGGATGGCCGGTTTGCTCACTGGCTGAGCGTGGTGCTGACAACACCAAGTCAAGGGTTGAGATCCCCTTACCGGTCATCTTTTAAAAGTTCTAGCATGTGTTAGACCTTGCATTGGCGTCAGGGAGAGAACTGACGAAATTAAACAGTGAAACGTACTAGGTAGAGATAATAAGAATTGTGCAGAAAAATAACTCAAAGTAGGAGGACCCAGAGTGGTGCGGGGCTGAATCCATTCATTCTAGCTCTTTAAATAGGGATCGCGATTCCACATAGGGTGCTCAGGGAAGACCTCACTGAAAGGGGCATTTGAGGCCTGAAGGAGGTCTCAGAGTGATCCATACAACGCCCTGGAGCAGACTTACAACCCTCCTATGGCTCCCCATTACGTTAACAAACCTGAATTCCTTACGATCACCCATGAGGTCTCAGAAGATGGGCCTCTCAAATGCGCTTTGTCCTCAGTTTCAGATCTCCAGCCACGTGGGCCTCTTGGGTCTGTCACTGTGCCAGGCTTTCTCCCACTTCAGGGTCTATGCTCTGGATGTTCCCCTATCTGGGCCACCCTATCTACCCCCCATACACCTCCCATCCCCAGCTTGTCCCCTCTTCTTAGGACTGGCTCCTGTCTACCCTCAGGTCTTAAAAACATCACTTCCTCGGAAGCCTTTCCTGACCTCCACCCCCACCCCACTCCTGCCCTCCCATCACCTGCCTTCTTGTCATCTGCCTTCTTTCTGCATTCTAATCTTGTCACTGTTCTTATCACTGTCTGTAATTATCTTGTTTTCTCTCTGCCTGCCCCACCAGCAAAGCAAGCTCCCAGGGGCACAGCCTCACTGGCCTGTTCAGGGTCAGACCAGTATGCCTGGAATGGAGCCTGGTACAAGAGCAAACATTCAATGAATATTTATGGAGTGAAGGAATCAATCAATCAAGTACAGCTGAATAACACACTTGGAAATAATTCATGCAACCGCATGCAGTGCTGCAATGCAGGAATCACGCAAAAACTCACATCCGGCTCCCATCTCAGGCTCTACCATTTTATCAACAGTAAGAACGACAACAATAGTAATAAAAGCAATGCAATAATAATTCAATTTCATAATTCAATTCAATAGCACTGTTCAATCGAATAACTTGGGCATTTATTCAAAGCCCTTGGCATTTACCTTCTCTTTTCATCCACATAACAATCCTATGCGGGGATAGTTGATTATTCCTGTTTTATTTTATTTTTTTAATTTTTTATTTTAAAAGATAACCGGTAAGGGGATATTAACCCTTGACTTGGTGTTGTCAGCACCACAGTCTCCCAAGTGAGCTAACCGGCCATCCCTATATAGGGATCTGAACCCGTAGCCTTGGTGTTACCAGCACTACGATCTCCCACGTGAGCCATGGGCCAGCCCCCTTATTCCTATTTTAATAGGTCCAAACACTCAGGTTTAGAAGATGTTTTCTACTTGCCTGAGATCATACAGCCTGCATGGGGCAGAGCCAGGATTCTAACACCAGGCCTGATGATGACATTCAAATCCCTCTAAGTAAATATCACAGAGCACCCATTCAGTGTGCCAGGAACTGTGTAAGGAAGATTTCAAAGGCCTAGTGTTATAGGCAAAGCAGGGTAAAATGTTTCTGATAAAAAGGATTTTCAATTAATTCTGAACACTTGACAGAGATCCAATCATAGTGTAGTGATATGTGAATATCAGCCACCCTTCGGGGAGTGCTGACTGTCAACATGCCCTGGGCTATGCACTTTATCTGCTTTACCGCATTACTACTTATTATCGCCATTTTACAAATGAGGAAACTGAGCCATCAAGTGACTTGCTCAAGGCCCCAAGCTAGGAAGTGATGGAGCTGGCTTCTGAACTCAGCCCTGGCTGCACAGATATTCATCACGAGAAAAACCTGGTATTCTGTGGGTTAGCTCTGGGCAGTTGGCAGGAGCTTCTGAGAGTATAGAAGATACTAGAAGTACCAAAATTGAGTAACCTTTAGACATGCCTGCAGGGCCTAAAGAAAAATACTCATACTTCACACTCTCTCCTCTGGGGAAGTTTCTTTCCTTTATCTAAAGTCCAGGTAAACCCATTGGCAAGGTCTGATACGGGTCCCTCTGTTCCTTACCTGTAAGCCATGGCTCCATGGCTCTGAGATCAGGATGCTTCCTGGGAAGAGGGCTTGGAGTTTGGCAAGAATGTCTTCGCTGGAGGTGCCAGGGCCAGGCCAGTGGCAGCCAGGGGCCTCCTCCTGGCCTGTGCTGGGGTCTGTCTCCCATCCTTCCTTCCGCCCCCTCCGCAGGGCCCAGCTGTTTGAGCTCAGCCACACCAGGGCTGGAATGACAAACATGGCAGCCTGCAGCCAGGCTCACTGTGACAGGCTGTGGGAGCACAGTCTTCGAGGCTGGAGCCTGCAATTTTCTGCTTGGTTCACCAGTTCCTAGCTGGACCCAGCAGAAGCTTTGATGTTGAACAAGGCAGGCATTCAGTCTTTAGTTTAGCAATTAAAAGGCTTTGAGGACAGGATCTTCTTCAGCTTCCAGGGAATGACGAGGGTCACAAACAAGTGTCTTGAAATGTTGTCCTTTGCATCTTCCAGTCAGTGTGTCTCCTTTGCAGTTATACAGTCTTGAGAAAAAGTACAATTGTTATAGCAGGGGGCAAAAATGCAGTTAGTTAGGCTCCTGACATCCAAGTGGGTGTCCAGAATTGAACTGTGACATTCTTCCCACAAAATCCTGTTCTGCCCTCAGCCTTCGCATCCCAGCTAATGACAACTGCATCTTTCCAGTGACTTGGGCACAAGTTGTGCAGGTACCTTTGACTCTTACTGTCCTTCACCTCCCACATCCTGTCAGTTACAACTCCTGTCAGCTGTGCCTTCGCATGTTACCCAGAATCTGACCACCTCTCACCACCTCAGCTGCTCCCTCCCTCTCTCCCTGGACTTCCACAGTAGACTCTAGCCCTTGGCCCACTGTAGTCACCTCAGCAGCC
This sequence comes from Galeopterus variegatus, assembly GCF_000696425.1. NCBI lineage: Eukaryota > Metazoa > Chordata > Mammalia > Dermoptera > Cynocephalidae > Galeopterus > Galeopterus variegatus. The sequence goes on from NW_007726169.1 coordinate 618,237, forward strand.
AGATCAATCCGGTTGAAATCAAAACCAAATCTTGCCACTCTCCTGCTCAGAGCCTTCAATGGCCCCATACCACTCTAAGTGACAGCTGAGGTTTTACAGTGGCCCTCTAGCCCTCTCTGCTCCAAACCTCCCACTACTCCCCTCCTCCTCCGTTCTGCTCTGAAAATCCACCAGACACCCTCGACGCCTTTGCACTGGCTGCTTTTTCTACCTGGTTGCTCTTTCTTCCGCATAGCCACATGGTCCCCTCCCTCCCTCCCTCCCTCCACACCTGCTCAGATGTCTTTTCCTCCAAGGCGTGGCTCATCTTTTTTTTTTTTTTTTTTNGTCAAAAACCCAGCACGAGTTCCCTCACTCCACCTGCACCCCAGCTGTCAGCAAGTCTAGCAGGTCCTACATGCAAGACAGATGTCAGACCCGTCCACCTTTGTCCTGGATGACTTCGGAAGCCCCCTCACCAGGCTCCCCGAGTCCACTCTGGCTCTTCGGCAATCCCCCCTCCACAAGACAGTTGGAGGGACCTGGGAAAAGCACAGCTAAACCATGTCGCTTTCTTCAGTGTCCCCTTCAACAAATACTGGCACACCTACTCTGGGCCAGCGCTGTTCTAGCATGTGTTAGACCTTGCATTGGCGTCAGGGAGAGAACTGACGAAATTAAACAGTGAAACGTACTAGGTAGAGATAATAAGAATTGTGCAGAAAAATAACTCAAAGTAGGAGGACCCAGAGTGGTGCGGGGCTGAATCCATTCATTCTAGCTCTTTAAATAGGGATCGCGATTCCACATAGGGTGCTCAGGGAAGACCTCACTGAAAGGGGCATTTGAGGCCTGAAGGAGGTCTCAGAGTGATCCATACAACGCCCTGGAGCAGACTTACAACCCTCCTATGGCTCCCCATTACGTTAACAAACCTGAATTCCTTACGATCACCCATGAGGTCTCAGAAGATGGGCCTCTCAAATGCGCTTTGTCCTCAGTTTCAGATCTCCAGCCACGTGGGCCTCTTGGGTCTGTCATTGTGCCAGGCTTTCTCCCACTTCAGGGTCTATGCTCTGGATGTTCCCCTATCTGGGCCACCCTATCTACCCCCCATACACCTCCCATCCCCAGCTTGTCCCCTCTTCTTAGGACTGGCTCCTGTCTACCCTCAGGTCTTAAAAACATCACTTCCTCGGAAGCCTTTCCTGACCTCCACCCCCACCCCACTCCTGCCCTCCCATCACCTGCCTTCTTGTCATCTGCCTTCTTTCTGCATTCTAATCTTGTCACTGTTCTTATCACTGTCTGTAATTATCTTGTTTTCTCTCTGCCTGCCCCACCAGCAAAGCAAGCTCCCAGGGGCACAGCCTCACTGGCCTGTTCAGGGTCAGACCAGTATGCCTGGAATGGAGCCTGGTACAAGAGCAAACATTCAATGAATATTTATGGAGTGAAGGAATCAATCAATCAAGTACAGCTGAATAACACACTTGGAAATAATTCATGCAACCGCATGCAGTGCTGCAATGCAGGAATCACGCAAAAACTCACATCCGGCTCCCATCTCAGGCTCTACCATTTTATCAACAGTAAGAACGACAACAATAGTAATAAAAGCAATGCAATAATAATTCAATTTCATAATTCAATTCAATAGCACTGTTCAATCGAATAACTTGGGCATTTATTCAAAGCCCTTGGCATTTACCTTCTCTTTTCATCCACATAACAATCCTATGCGGGGATAGTTGATTATTCCTGTTTTATTTTATTTTTTTAATTTTTTATTTTAAAAGATAACCGGTAAGGGGATATTAACCCTTGACTTGGTGTTGTCAGCACCACAGTCTCCCAAGTGAGCTAACCGGCCATCCCTATATAGGGATCTGAACCCGTAGCCTTGGTGTTACCAGCACTACGATCTCCCACGTGAGCCATGGGCCAGCCCCCTTATTCCTATTTTAATAGGTCCAAACACTCAGGTTTAGAAGATGTTTTCTACTTGCCTGAGATCATACAGCCTGCATGGGGCAGAGCCAGGATTCTAACACCAGGCCTGATGATGACATTCAAATCCCTCTAAGTAAATATCACAGAGCACCCATTCAGTGTGCCAGGAACTGTGTAAGGAAGATTTCAAAGGCCTAGTGTTATAGGCAAAGCAGGGTAAAATGTTTCTGATAAAAAGGATTTTCAATTAATTCTGAACACTTGACAGAGATCCAATCATAGTGTAGTGATATGTGAATATCAGCCACCCTTCGGGGAGTGCTGACTGTCAACATGCCCTGGGCTATGCACTTTATCTGCTTTACCGCATTACTACTTATTATCGCCATTTTACAAATGAGGAAACTGAGCCATCAAGTGACTTGCTCAAGGCCCCAAGCTAGGAAGTGATGGAGCTGGCTTCTGAACTCAGCCCTGGCTGCACAGATATTCATCACGAGAAAAACCTGGTATTCTGTGGGTTAGCTCTGGGCAGTTGGCAGGAGCTTCTGAGAGTATAGAAGATACTAGAAGTACCAAAATTGAGTAACCTTTAGACATGCCTGCAGGGCCTAAAGAAAAATACTCATACTTCACACTCTCTCCTCTGGGGAAGTTTCTTTCCTTTATCTAAAGTCCAGGTAAACCCATTGGCAAGGTCTGATACGGGTCCCTCTGTTCCTTACCTGTAAGCCATGGCTCCATGGCTCTGAGATCAGGATGCTTCCTGGGAAGAGGGCTTGGAGTTTGGCAAGAATGTCTTCACTGGAGGTGCCAGGGCCAGGCCAGTGGCAGCCAGGGGCCTCCTCCTGGCCTGTGCTGGGGTCTGTCTCCCATCCTTCCTTCCGCCCCCTCCGCAGGGCCCAGCTGTTTGAGCTCAGCCACACCAGGGCTGGAATGACAAACATGGCAGCCTGCAGCCAGGCTCACTGTGACAGGCTGTGGGAGCACAGTCTTCGAGGCTGGAGCCTGCAATTTTCTGCTTGGTTCACCAGTTCCTAGCTGGACCCAGCAGAAGCTTTGATGTTGAACAAGGCAGGCATTCAGTCTTTAGTTTAGCAATTAAAAGGCTTTGAGGACAGGATCTTCTTCAGCTTCCAGGGAATGACGAGGGTCACAAACAAGTGTCTTGAAATGTTGTCCTTTGCATCTTCCAGTCAGTGTGTCTCCTTTGCAGTTATACAGTCTTGAGAAAAAGTACAATTGTTATAGCAGGGGGCAAAAATGCAGTTAGTTAGGCTCCTGACATCCAAGTGGGTGTCCAGAATTGAACTGTGACATTCTTCCCACAAAATCCTGTTCTGCCCTCAGCCTTCGCATCCCAGCTAATGACAACTGCATCTTTCCAGTGACTTGGGCACAAGTTGTGCAGGTACCTTTGACTCTTACTGTCCTTCACCTCCCACATCCTGTCAGTTACAACTCCTGTCAGCTGTGCCTTCGCATGTTACCCAGAATCTGACCACCTCTCACCACCTCAGCTGCTCCCTCCCTCTCTCCCTGGACTTCCACAGTAGACTCTAGCCCTTGGCCCACTGTAGTCACCTCAGCAGCCAGATCAATCCGGTTGAAATCAAAACCAAATCTTGCCACTCTCCTGCTCAGAGCCTTCAATGGCCCCATACCACTCTAAGTGACAGCTGAGGTTTTACAGTGGCCCTCTAGCCCTCTCTGCTCCAAACCTCCCACTACTCCCCTCCTCCTCCGTTCTGCTCTGAAAATCCACCAGACACCCTCGACGCCTTTGCACTGGCTGCTTTTTCTACCTGGTTGCTCTTTCTTCCGCATAGCCACATGGTCCCCTCCCTCCCTCCCTCCCTCCACACCTGCTCAGATGTCTTTTCCTCCAAGGCGTGGCTCATCTTTTTTTTTTTTTTTTTTTTGGCTGGATGTATGGGGGATCCGAACCCTTGACCTTAGTGTTATCAGCACCACACTCTCTCAAGTGAGCTAACCGGCCAGCCCCAGGAGGCTCATCTGGACCTCCCTGTTTACCCCTCATTTCCACCACCACCCCCCAGCTCTCCTTTGTCCCTTACTCTGCTGTTTGTTTTGTCATAGCACTTAGCTCCTTCTAACATACAAAATGATGTATTTATTTGTTGTGCCTATTGTTTGTTATGTGTTTTGCTCTGTGAGGAAGAATAAGCTCTCTGAGGGGGAGCTCTTTGTCTATACTGTTTGCCAGTGTATCCCAGGCAGCTGGTACAGAGCCTGGTATGTAGAAGGGGTTCAGCAAAGATTTGTGGAAGGAAGGGGAGGCCCTGAGAGGCGTGGGATTTTTGTACGAACAAAGATGAGAAAGCAGAGAGAACGTTTTGGAAGTTTCTGCCCCTCAGGGAGATGAGATGGGGGTAGAGTGGATGCGGGAGGGGCTGGAGACCACGTGGGCACCCACCCCCATCCCCCCATCCTAGCCAGGACACTTGTAAGCCTATGCACCCCCTCCACCCCAACAGAGGGGGAAAGTCCTTGACCTCTGGGGGCCAAGGGAGAGCTCCACACCCATCCCTTGGTGGGTCTGGGCAGTAGAAACCCCCACCACCACCACCACAACTGAGTTCTTAGCCGCCCTGAGAGCCCTGTGGGGCTCAAGCTCCCGACCTGAAACTAGACAGAGCTGTAGGATGCTTCCTTTCCCTACCTGTGGCCTCCCAGCTGCCTCCAACCCAGACGCAGGGCCTTCCAGACTTTCCAAACAAAAAAAACTGCTGAAGAAGGTGAATGGTAGAGAGTGAGCCTAACAGAAGTGGGCTCGCTGCAGATGCTAGACAGCAATGCTCTGCTGGGAAACCCAGCCAGCTGGGCCGGGAGAGGACGGCAGCGTTCTACCCAACCAGGCGCAAATTCTCTTGTCCAACCCTTTAATGAAGTTGCTCACAGACAGCCCGGCCTCCCTCCTTTCTCTCCCTCTCCATCTGGCTGCTAATGAGAAGGAGAAAAGCAGATTAGAAATGTCACCCCCCTGGCCGGGTCAAGGCTGCCCCTCCGGTCCGCATTCATCCCATTCCGACAAGTCCAATTTCCTTCCCAAACAAACACTCGGGTATTACTTACATGAATTTCATGAAGTTGACTATGTCTGGGGTAATTCTTTTATGAGCAAAACAAAGAAATGACTGATAAAAAAGGAGTTTGTTTTCCTTTGTGATTCTTTTTTTTTGAAAGATGACCACTAAGGGGATCTTAACCCTTGACTAGGTGTTATCAGCACCACACTCTCCCAAGTGAGCCACGGGCTGGCCCTTCCTTTGTGGTTCTATGGTATAAGAAATGTACTGAGTTAGAGCACTGTGTGATAACACTAAGGTCAAAGGTTCGGATCCCTGTACCAGCCAGCCACCAAATATATATATATATTTACTCTTTGTCCAGGGTTCCAGGCACAGACCTCCTAAAACCCTTAGAATTTCCTGAAAGATAAGAGTGTCTGCCACCGAGGTCAAGGATTTGACCCCTTACAGGCCAGCCATCAAAAAACACCGAAAATAAAATGATGATTGTCTTTTGTTATTCATAATGAGCCCCTTTTAATCACACCTGAATTTATGCTAACAAAATGACTTAGGGAGGGATACCTAGATAGCCTCTAGATGGGGCTGATTACCAGAAAGACCAAGTGATGGGAGGGTTAGAATTTTTATCCCCAGTGACCACCTCCAGAGAGAGTAGGGAGACGGGGCTGGAGATTGAGCTCTATAAAAAACTCTTGAACAATGAGCTTTCACAAGCTTTCTTTTTGGTGAATCCATCCACACACTAGGAGGGTGGCACACCCTACCTCGATGGGACAGAAGCCCCTGTGCTCTGGACCCTTCTGTGCCTTGCCCTATCTACCTCTTCATCTATATCCTTTATAATATCCTTTATAATATCCTTTATAATAAACCAGTAAATTTAAGTAAAGTGCTTTCCTGAGTTCTATGAGCTGTTCTAGCAAATTACCAAGGGCTGGCAGGTTAGCTCAGTTAGTTAGAGCACAGCCTTGTGACACCAAGGTCATGGGTTCGTATCCCCAGGCTGGCCATGCGGCAAATTATCGAACCCCCCGAATGTATAGCTGTTTGGACAGAAGTCCTGGTGATCCAGGACTTGTGACTGGCATTTGAAGTGGGGGCAGTCTTGTGGGACTGAGCCCTTTACCTATGGGATCTGATGCTAACTCCAGGTAGTGTCAGAACTGAATTAAATTGTAGGACACCCAGCTCGTGTCGTGGAGAATCAGTTGGTGTGGGGGGAAAACCACACACATTTGGTGTCGGGAGTAGAAAGAGATCCCAAATTGAGTCTGTGTATGTCACACACACACAGAGCTACCCAATTTTCAGCTATGAGCAGGGGAGGTGAGCCCTGAAGGGGATTTACAGATGATATGTGTGTATAAGAGAAGATCAATCAAGAATTTTTTTCCTCTTTGCCTTATTGCTCAAGAATACATATTTTTAGATTAAGTCCACATGCCGGAAGAGTCCCTAGTAAAACAATTCAAAAATACTCTTTGTTATTAACTAAAAAACAAATCAGAAGCCAAAGCTTTGTTATTATGTAATTATTTTCTGTCTAATGTCTTGAAATTGCCATACATTTTGGAGAGTCTATTAAAGCTATAAGCTCATTCTGTCCAGATGAGTATTCATTTGTTTTTGTGGTGCCCTTGGGAAGTAAGAGTTGTCCTGGCATCGTTGCTTTTTAGTCACTGTTTTCTTTAGTATAAAGCTGGAGAAATTTAACTGACTGAAGGGCCGCACAGAGAGCTGAAATTCAGGAGCAGCATCGAGATGCCTTATGAATCCAATTTCCAATTCTGTGTGCAGACCACTAAAGTGTCTGTCTTGCTAAACAGAAACCCTAAGCATGACTACATAGCGTTTTTAACAAAAAGATTTAGTGTGTGTTAGGACTTTATGCTTGTGATACCTTCAGGCAGCCATAAAGAAAAACTGTGGAGGTTTAGACATACTTTTTCAAGGTTGCACAAATTCTGTTAGAAAAAAAATCTGAAGAATTTAGATTCCCTGGAGGCTATGACCTTAAACTTTGTTTTGTTTTCAAGTTGAAAAATAAGTACCAGTCAGCCGCCAAAAAAAAAAAATGTATATCGCTTGGGAGAGCATGGTGCTGATACACACCAAGGTCAGTGGTTTGGATCCCCTTACTGGCCAGCTGCAAAAAAATAAATAAATAAATAAAAATTAAAAGTTTAAAAATATAAAATTAAGCTTTGTGAGAGAATTTCTGTGATGATATGATTTAATTTCTTCTTTCTTCCCCCATCCTCCTTAAACATTAATCCTAGAATCTTAAAAATGTTCTTCCCTTAGATGTCATGATAAGTAGCACTCTTTTTATGTGCTTTTTAACAAGCAGAGAACAGCAGTAGCTGAATGATCAGATGGTGCAAGGGATTAGCAGCGAGTTAACAATAAGCTTTAGCGGCTCATTCCTGTAGCTCCATTAATCTGAATTTGGGCCCCCCATTGTAGCAGACAAAAACCATGTTAATCAATTCAAGGCAACTACCAAAACAGTTTCCTGATAATTGGTGATCTCAGTAGAAAGGATAACTTGTAAATAAGCCAAGCAATGAAACCCAGATTTCACTCATCAGTTTATTCCCTCCAGACCAGTTTAATTGAGATAAATTACCATGTAGACAATGACAATGCAAACTTACACACACCAGATCAATTGAGATTGACTGCTGTGTGTGTGTATCTGCAGAGGCATTTACTTTGTTCTTACTGATTTAATTATTTTAAAACCCTTTTGAAGCGCTTGGTAGGTGCACAGTGGCACTTCTCTGAGAACCAGAAAGTCACATAGGCATTTCTCAAAGGAAGATATACGAATGGCCAATAGACACATGAAAAAATGCTCAACATCACTCAGCATCCGGGAAATGCAAATCAAAACCACACTGAGATACCATCTCACCCCAGTTAGGATGGCTAAAATCCAAAAGACAGTGAATGATAAATGCTGGCGAGGTTGCAGAGAAAAAGGAACTCTCATACATTGTTGGTGGGAATGCAAAATGGTGCAACCCCTATGGAAAATGGTTTGGAGGTTCCTCAAACAGCTGAAGATAGATCTACCATACGACCCAGCTATCCCACTGCTGGGAATATATCCAAAGGAATGGAAATCATCAAGTCGAAGGTACACCTGTTTCCCAATGTTCATTGCAGCACTCTTCACAATAGCCAAGAGCTGGAATCAACCCAAATGTCCATCATCGGATGAGTGGATACAGAAAATGTGGTATATCTACACAATGGAATACTACTCAGCTATAAAAACAAATGAAATACTGCCATTTGCAACAACATGGATGGACCTTGAAAGAATAATACTTTAAGTGAAACAAGTCAGGCACAGAAAGAGAAATATCACATGTTCTCACTTATTTGTGGGAGCTAAAAATAAATAAATAAATACACAAATAAACGGGGGGGGGGTAGAAAACACAACAATTACAATTCCTTGAATTTGATATGACAAGCAAACAGATACGAGGTTGTTGGGAGGGAGTGGGGAGAGGGTGCAGGGAGGGAGGTTTCAGTAATGGGCCACAATAATCAACCACATTGCATATTGACAAAATAAAATTAAATTAAAAATAAATAAATAAATAAATAATTTGCCCTTTGTCTTATGAAGGGAAGGAGAATATAAATTCACTGCTTCTACAACAGAATATGTAAGCAGAGGTGCTTAGAATGAGTGTGTAACATTCTTCACAGCAGAATTTTGAGATTGAAAGGATTTCCAGGGCTTCACTCTTGTTTGTAATGGGGAATTTTTTAAGGGGGAGCTTTATTAAAGGGAGAGATAAACTACTTTTTCTTTTTCACTAGTATTTTTCCTTAATGGTGTAACTCTCAGTAAAACAATGAAAACACCTAAACGTGGCTGAGATGTCTGCGCCCTCTGAAAACGTGTCTTTTTCATCCATTGTTCTGGGTTCTCAGCAGGCCCTTTTCAGGGCTTCCACTGTGGGAAATTTTCCTGTGTCATTTCTCTGATATTTTCCTCCCTTCCATTTTCTTTGTTCTGTCTGGAATTCCTTTGTTTCCATTTTTTGGAATTGCTGATTTGATTCTAACTTCATTTTCTATTTTTCTTCTAGTTCCTGAGAAATTTCCTCAACTTTATCTTTCAACCCTTCTACTGATTTTTCTCCCTCACATTATATTTTTAATTCCACAGAGATGTTTTTCTCATTCCTTGAATATTCATTTATTCAATAGTATTTCAAGAATGCAATTGCATCTCATCTCTGGGACTATTAATAATAGCAGGGTTTTAAAATTTTTTCTCTCTTCTCTCCCTGGATTCTCTGTTTTCTCTCTCTTTTTGCCTGTTTGTTTTGTGTTGGTCTCCATTTTTCAGTTAGAGACATCCTGTTCAATTATCCTTGACTTTCTGTTTAAATTTAAGAACAAAGCTCTACAAAGTCAATTGGAAATGGTGTGTGTGGGTAGAGCTCGTGATAGAAGACTCAGCTGTTAGATGATGGAGTGGTGATGTGAACCGTTCATTGAAGAACCTACATTATTAATTTTATTAGGTCCTTTCTCTTGAGCTGGTCTGTTTCCCCAGAAGTGAATTGTCCCATCTTCTGCCTCATTACTGAGTGTAATCCTGATTGCCGATATTCTGAGACCTAAGCAAAAGAGGAAGGCCAGAGGTCTCACTGGTCAGAGTGAGAATTTCATTTAATCACTGTGTTTGGGGTGTGGTACCCATCAGCTCCCACCTCTGTGTCACCTGTGTCACAAAATCAAGATTCCTTGACACATTTTATCTGCTGTTGTTACCTGTACTATAATCTTCATTCTTAAGGATTTTTACTTCTTAAATTCTTTACAATTATTTCATTTGGATTCAAGAAGGGATTAAAATGGATGCATGTGTTCAGGCCTCCAACTAGAAGTCCTACACAACCATATTTTACTGCAAGAGATTTAGTTCAAAGCACATTTATGTAAGTAATAACTGTGCCATATGCTCCAATGAGCCCAACTGGGAGAGAGTAAATGAACCCTATGATAAAAAGAGTCTACGTTCCATTTGAAGTGGTGGAATAGCAACTTTAAGTTGACTATGGAAAGTTGGATATGTGTATTGCAATTCCTAGAACAATTTAAAAATTTTTCTTTGTAGAATATTTCCTTATATAGAGTAGCTAGAACGATTTTTGTATAGAACTAAAACTAGTATGTTCTGGTATCTTTCTTTGCATAGAGAAACTTTACAAAGAAATATAATCAAAATCTAGTGGACAAGTTAAAGTGGTATACTAAAAATATCCAAATAATCTAAAAGAGGGCAAGAAAGGGAAAATAGAGAAACAAAAAATAGAGAGACAAACAGAAAATAATAAAATGTTGAACCTAAATTTAAGCATATTAATAATCACATTAAATGTAAATAGTTTACATACACCAATTATAAAACAAAAATTGTTAATCCGTATTTTTAAGAAGAACCAAGTATATGCCATCTATAAGAAATCTACCTTACGAAAAGTGATTTGGTATCTTAACAATATAAAGATAGAAAAATATATACCATGCAAGCAAAAAGCTAGAGTGGCTGTATTAATATCAGATAAAGTAAATTTCAGAGCAAGGAAAATTACCAGGACTAAAGAGGGGCATTACATAATGATGAAAGGGCCAATTCACCAAGGAGACATAACAATCCTCAATGTATATGCACCTAACAGCAGAGCTTCAAAATACACGCAGCAAAAACTGATAGAACTAAAAGAAGAAATGGATAAATCCCAGCTATAGTTGCAGACATCCACATATCTCTCTCAGTAATTGATAGACTAGTAGGCAGAAAATTACCACTTAAATAGAAGTGAACAACACCAACCAACTGGATCTAATAGACATTTATGAAATACTTCAGCTGATAACAGCAAAATACACATTCTTTTCAAGTGCACATAAAATATTCACTAAGTTAGACTGTATTCTGGTTCATACAACAAATCTCAACAAATTTAAAATAACTTAATCAACATAACGTTTTACACTGACCATAGAGAAATTAAACTAAAAATGGATCTGGATTTGCTGCACCTTTCTTTACAGTAAGAAACCAACTGCTTAAGAGGTAAGGATGTTTTAGTTCATTCATTTAACAGATACGAAGAACATTTTTTTTTTTTGTCTTTTGTCTTTTTCCATGTCCGGCAACAGATCGCAACCCTCAGTGTTGCCCCTGTACCGGACCGGGGACCGGCAACGGGATCGCAACCCTCGGTGTTGCTCCCGCGCCTCGCTCAGCCAGTGAGCGGGAACCGGTCTGTACGTGGGATCCGAACCCTCAGGCGGGAGCGCTGCCGCGCTTCCCAAGCGGCGCACTATCCAGTGCGCCACCGGGCCGGCCCTACGAAGAACATTTTAAGAGGTGCAATGTCTTTGAAAAATGGATCAAATTCTTGAACTCATATAGTATACTAGATAAGTTTATAAATAAACTAATGACATGAAAAATAATAAAAATAAAATTAAAAACAAAAATCAATAGAAAAATATCTGGAAAATCCCCAAGTACCTGGAAAATAAACAGCACACTTTTTAATAATCCATATATCAAAGTGGAAGTCTCTATAGAAATTAGAAAATACTTAAACTGAATTAAGTTTACAACTAAAAATATGTGGGGTGCTGGTAAGTAGTGCTTAGAGGAAAATTTATAGCATTAAATGCTTATCTGAGAAGAAAGGTCTCAAAAAAAACTAAGGGTCCACCTTAAGAAACTATGATAAGAACAAACTAAATCCAAAGTAAGCAGAAGCAAGGAAACAATAAAGTTAAGAGCAGAAATCAATACAATGGAAAATGGAAAAAGAATAGAGAAGAACCAGTGAAACCAAAAGCTGCTTGTTTGAAAAGATCGATAAAACTGATAAACCTGTAGCCAGACTGACAAAGAAAAATAAAGACGGAAATTACCAATATCAGAAGTGAAAGAGTCGATAGAACACAGACCCCACAGACATTAAAAGATAATAAGGAAACAACAACTCTGTGCACATAATTTTGACAATTTAGATGGATTGAACCAATTTCTTAAAGCCAGAAACTACCAAAATTCACCCAAGAAGAAATAAACTAAATATGGTCATGTACCACAAGATGATATTTCTGTCAATGTGGACCACATAGACCATGATGGTCCCATAAGACTATAATGGAGCTGAAAAATTCCTATCGCCTAGTGACAGCATAACTGTTGTAATGTTGGAGCAAAACACATTACTCATGTGTTTCTGGTGATGCTGATGTAAACACACCTACTGTGCTGCCAGTGGTATAAAAGTATAGCACATACAATCAGGTACAGTACGTAATACTTGGTAATGGTAATAAACAAGTATGTTACTGCCTTATGTATTTACTATACTATACTTTTCATTATTATTTTAGACTGTACTCTTCCTTATTAAAAAAAATAGCTAACTGTAAAATAGCCTAAGGCAGATCCTCAGGAGGTAGTCCAGAGGAAGGCATGGTCATTGTAGGAGATGACGGCTCCATGCATGTTATTGCCCAAAGACAAGTGGGACAAGACGTGGAAGTGGAGGACAGTGATACTGATGATCCTGACTCTGTAATGTGTGTGTTTGTGTCTTAGTTTTTGACCAAAAAGTTTAAAAAGCAAAAAATAAGCTAAAAAATTTAAAAACAAAAAAGCTTGGGCCAGCCTGTGGCTCACTCGGGAGAGTGTGGTGCTGATAACACCAAGGCCACGGGTTCGGATCCCATATAGGGATGGCCGGTTACCTCGCTGGCTGAGCGTGGTGCTGACAACACCAAGTCAAGAGTTAAGATCCCCTTACCGGTCATCTTTTTTAAAAAAAAAAAAAAAAAGCTTACAGAATAAGAATATAAAGAAAGAAAATATTTTTGTACAGCTACATAATGTGTTTGTGTTTTAAGCTAAATATTATTACAAAAGAGTCAAAAATTTTTAAAGAAATTAAAAAGTTTGTAAAGTAAAAACTTACATGGACACAAAATTCCAGCTAGATACGTAAAATAAGTTCTAGTGGTATATAGTAGTGCTAGGCACCTGTATTTAGCAGTAATTTATTGTATGTTCTCACATGACTAGAAGAGAGGAGCTTAAATGTTCTCATCAAAAAGAAATGGTAAATTTTTGCCATGATGAATTTGCTAACTACCCTGCTTTATAAATGCAATGTAGCCTGTGTGCTCGGTGTTTATAAAGTCTACAGCTGTGTGTACAGTGATGTCCTAGGCCTTCCCATTCACTCCCCACTCACTCACTGACTCACCCAGAGCAACTTCCAGTCCTGCAAACCCCGTTCATGGTCAGCGCCCTGTACAGGTGTACCATTTTTATCTTTTCTACCGTATTTTTACCGTATCTTTTCTATGTTTAGATATGTGTAAATACACAAATACTTATTTTGCTATAATTACCTAAAGTTTTCAGTACATGCTGTACAGGTTTGTAGTCTAGGGGCAACAGGCTATACCACAGAGCATAGGTGTGTGGTAGGCTGTACCACCTAGGTGTGTGTAAGTACACGCTATGATGTTCGCACGATGACAAAATCTCCTTACAATGCATTTCTTAGAACGTATCCCCATTGTTAAGCAACACATGACTGTAGTCATATATCTGTTAGAAGAAATTGAATTCACGGTCAAAATGCTTCCAAAAAAGAGAACTTCAGGCCCAGATGGTTTTACCAGTAAATTGTACCAAACATTTAATAAAGATAATAATACCAGCTCTCCACAATGTCTTTCAGAAAATAGACAAGGGAACACTTCCCAGCTTATTTTATGAGGCCAGCATTATGCTGATACCAATGAACCTGACAGATTAGTATTAGTAATGCCCCAAACTGACCATGTATCTATCACAAAATCCATCTGCTAAAGATACATCAGTGTTTTAGTTCCAAGGTAGAGGGGCACAAGCCTACTCTCCCTGTGTGCTTGTGTCTTTCTAAGGTTCTCCAAAAAAGAAGCAAGTATTCTACTGATTTCTGCCAAACTCTCCAGTTAAGAGTGATCTTGAAGGTCAAGAATCACCGTACCCAAGATGCTGGTTCCTTCCTCCTTGGGAAAGCCTCCTTCTGAACCTTGTTCCAAGTCCCCTGAGTTTAGTCTGGCCTTCTGATACTCTTCTACCATTTCTGACTTTCCTGAGTCTCCCGGGTGCCCCCAAAACTTCCTTTATCTCTCTTTTCAAATTTTCTGATACTTACTGAGCAAATAAACTGAGCTTCTTTTAGTCTCAGATTCTCATTGCACAACACCAAAGGCCCATCATAAGTCTTCCCAGGGCAAAGAGCACTTTGCCTGTAGGTGAAGCTTTCCCTTCCCTCAAACACAGAAGCAGCTAAAGCCAGTTTTAGTTTGTTGTTTCGTTTTATTTTTGCTTTTTGTTTTGCCTTTATTTTCTCCTTTCTGTCCCACTTTGGGAAAAGCAGGAAAGACATTTAATGCAAGGTATGTGAACTATTCATAGAAAAGCAGAGTGCACATCACTACAGCCACTGTTGTCTTTTGCTGGCATTGTGCTCCAAGTGTATAACTGAATGTCATCTACTTTTATTTATTTAATTTTTTTTGGTGGCCAGTACAAGGATCAAATCCTGGACCTTGGTTTTATCAGCACCACGTTCTAACCAACTGAGCTGACCAGCCAGCCCCCTGTCATTTACTTTCTATCAATCACTAATTCACAAGCGTGCCTTTTTAAAAAATCTTCCCCTTCCTTACAAAATTTAAATGAAAATACATAATCGAATTCTCAAAACAAATTTAATTTCCATGCATATCAAGGTAGACAAGTGCATGGACAAATAGACTATGAAGTATTCTTCAGTTTTATGACAAAAGAAGGCAAACAAATAGACACATTTACACTCTTCTTCTCTTAATATAATATATCGGGCCATACCCATCTCTTTATTTTAGAAAATACGTGAACGGTTTCTATTCTGGAGAAGCCAGAGTTAGATTCCCTTAAAGCCGTGGCTGTCCTACCACTTTGCACTGTGGTAGACAGCAAGATGGTATCAGATCTGACCCCAAAGAGGAGACACAAAGCCTTTCCAGAAATGTTTACACTAAAGACACTTTGTATTAGTCAGCTTTCTATTGCTTATAACAGAATACCCGAAACTGGGAAATTTATAAAGAAAAGAAATTTTTTTTTTTTTTATTTATTTTTTTAAAGATGACCGGTAAGGGGATCTCAACCCTTGGCCTGGTGTTGTCAGCACCACGCTCAGCCAGTGAGCAAACCGGCCATCCCTATATAGGATCCGAACCCGGGGCCTTGGTGTTATCAGCACCGCACTCTACCGAGTGAGCCACGGGCCGGCCCAGAAATTTATTTCTTAGAGTTTTGGAAGCTGGGAAATTCCAGGTCGAGGGGTACATCTGGTAAGGGTTTTCTTACTGGTGGGGACTGTGTGTAAAGTCTCGAGGTGGCACAGGATAGAACATGGTGAGAGGTCTGAGTGTGCTAACGTGCTTCTTCCTCTCCTTATAAAGCCACCAGTTTACTCCCATGATAACCCTTTAACCCATTAATCCATGAATAAATTAATTCATGAGAGCATAGCCTTGATGATTTAATTGCCACTTAAAGTCCCCACCTTTCAAATACCATATTGGAGATTAAGCTTCAACATGAGCTTTGGAGGGAACAAACATTCAAACCATATCACATTTGTTTTCTACACACCAAAAATAAATAGATAATGTATATTACTAATGCATATTCTCTGCTTGAGTACTTTTCCCTGCTTCTATCTCTAAATTTAAGAAAAGGCTGTGTCTCTCACCTTTCCTCCCCCCAAAATTTGGTCGGAGTGGTTAAAATGGCATAAATGACTTTAGTTAAGAGTAAAGAAGTATCACTTAGAGAGATACTAATTATAGCCATTTTCACCAAGCTTTCAGAAACTCCACCGGGGGCTGGCTCATCCATTCCTGCTGAGCTACCAGAGACCTGAAGACTATGTTGTCTACATCAGCTCAGAAACTTCCCTTATAAAATTCTCCTCCCACACACCCAAAGAAATATGATAGTTACAGTGGGAGGGCAACTGTGTAAGTAACTAAAAACTCTAAAATATTGGTTTCATTTCAAAACACATTACCCACAAAAATAAAAACAAGTGTGGCAGATGAAGGTCTCTTAATCTCTTCCTAGGAAATTGTGTAAGGACAGAGTAAAGTTTAGAAAATCAAAGTGGACATCCTGTTGGGGACCTGTAGCCCCACACCCCTTCTTGTGTGACCAGGCCTACATGACAATCTGCTTGTGTCAGATGTCTGTGCTTACAGGATATGTGCCTCATAATCTGTTTGTGCCTGGAACGCTGTGCTCCTGGCTATGCAAGTCTACTCAAGAGTGACCTCTTATCTCCTTTCTAGTTTCTGCTTTCTTGTAAAGATTGGGGGCTTCTTTGCATCAGAGATTTTCTGACTTTGTTTCTTCTCAAGATCTTATCGTATTCCTGCATTCCTAACTCCTTACAATATGCCTGCTTTTTCCTATATAAGATGTAACCTAAGAATCAATAAACGAGACTTGATCAGAATACTGTCTTGTCTCCCATCTCTCGCGTCTCTTGTCCCATCCAATTCCCACTCCCCCCTCCAGGGTCTGCGTTGAATATCCCGTGGGTCGGGACACATCCAAATGAAATTAACTTACATGTTTTCACTCATCACCACTATCAACCCTCTATTTCAATCTCCTTCCCTCTAATTCTATCACCATACAACTCAAGATAATGAATTTGCCAATCTCATAAATCAAATAAAGTTGACCAGGGCAAATGGCTGGCCTGGAAGTTCTCAAGGAGACATTGTGGGTATCAGGAAGACTGCAGACCGAGCAGCTGGCACTCTTCCAGGGGATGCTCATAAAACAGTGTGCACTGCAGTGCTGAGGGCCGGGAAAGCAGAAGGGTGTCATGTGATCAAAATAACCTTTTCCTACAGGTAAAATATTTTCAGGTTCACAGAGTGGAATTACTGGTACAGTCATTCCTTGGTATCCATGGGGGATTAGCTCCAGGACTGCCATAGATGCCAAAATCCAAGGATGCTCAAGTCCCTTTCATAAAATGGTATAGTATTTGCATGTAACCAATACGCATTCTCCTGTATACTTTATTTTTTCTAAATATTTTCAATCCATAGTTGGTTGAATCCATGGATGTAGAACCCTCAGATATGGTTAGCTGACTCTAATGTATATAGACTGTCAAAAGACAAGGATGAACTTCCGGGGCAAATCTTGGCAGGTGGGCTTATTTTCTGCTGCCTGTGCCTGGGAGCTCTTTGATCTTTCTATGGCAGCTCCTTCCCATCCTTTGGTCTCTGCTCAAGAGTCACCTTCCCAGAGAGACCTTGCTTACTTTCCCTATCTAAGTTAAGTGCTTATTTAATTCATGCACGGATAAAGAAATGGAGCCCCTAACCTGAAGTTCAGTTTCCTTATTTGTCATGGGGAGAGTCAACGCTTTCCACAGACCAACACTAGCCCTGCACTGAGTCATGGTGTGGCACAGAGCAGGGGTCTGGGGGCATACTGGGGACCTAAAAAGGAGAGTTGAGCCCATCTGTCCTGGCAGGGAGGGTTCCTGGAGGATTAGAGGCAAAATACTAAAAATGCCTGTTTCTGTTGTTTATAACAAAATACCTAGAACTGGGTAATTTGTAAGAAGATGAAATTTATTGCTTACAGTTTCAGAGGCTGGGAAGTCCAAAGTCTAGGGAACACATCTGGTGAGCATCTTCTTTGGTGGTGATGTGGGCTATTACATTTTGAGAAAGGCAGGAGCAGAGAAAGAGACTCTCGCGCTCTCCTTTTAAAGTCCTCAGAACCATGACCCTGATCACTATCAATGATACATTCACTGTGGCACGGTCCTACAATCTAATCATCTCTTCAAGGCCCCACTTTTCAATTACCGTAATAGGATTTCCCACCCTCTTAACAGTCACAGTGGGGATCAAGCTTCTAATACATACTTAGGGGACACAATTCAATCCATATCACATGGTAAGCCCTCAAGAAATGGGAGCTATAATCACCTCTTAGAGAAAACCCCAAACTTGGAAATCTATACACACACAACAAAGACATTATCATGAGCTTAAAACATTTAAAGGGTTCTCAAAGGCTTTGCTGCACCTCTTTCCAATCACAGACCCTAGACACATTTGAAATACGATTCAGCTCACAGAACTTTTAATTTTGGGTACCAAGTGACATTAACAGTAATAACAAGTATAATTAGTGCTTGAGCAGGACAAAAGGAAAACAGGATGGTTCCAAACATGGAAATTCTTAAAAAGACACAGTTACTCCAGGGGAAAGTGGCAGTCAGCACCACCCCACCCTCCCCTGCAGAGCAGTCCCCAGTCCTCCAGCCCCAGAAGTTCCACCCCTCCAGCCACAAAGGAAGCCACCACTGCCCACCAAGAAGGCCACTTCAGGCTGTTCTTGGTTACAGAGAGACCAGGAGAGAGAAATAACATCCTCAAGCCCTCATCGATGGTGGCAGCCAGAGGAAGAGGGCTCTGGTGGAAACAGGATTTGGACAATTAAAAGGAAAATATCAATGGCATGTCCCAGAAGGGGGATAGGTCAGTAAAAGTGACAGTGGGAGGTCTGTTTCTTCCTATCTCTAATCAGGCAGTGCTGGAGATGGGAGTGGGGGTAGGGTGGTGGGTTCGTGATCCCTTTAAGTGGGTAGGGGTGCTTTATAGGAGCATTTTATGTACTTCAATTTGAAATGCTATCAAATTGCATTTAAAAGTAATTTCAAAAATGTTATCCAAGTAATATTTGCATTTAATAAAAATTTAATTTCTTCCATGCTTTATAAGTAAATCAAGCGCCAGAGTTGCAACAACCCTCAAAGGATATTAGCTGCAATCCCAATCACTATTTTGCGAAGAGAAGTCTGTCGGTTCTACTGCTGAAATCCCTCTCCAGCACGCCGCCCCTCCCACGCCACTGCCCCGTCAGGCCCTCACCTGGCGCTGCTCTAAGCCGCCAGCCGCCAGCGCGGAGGTCCCCTCGCCTGTGCGCCTCCTTGCAGCTGCCAGGGTGCTCTCTCTGAAAGGCAACGCCGTCCATGCCATTCTCTGAGCTATACTCTTTCCTGGGCTGTCCCACAGCCTTCAGGATAAAGTACAAATTCCTAAGCATGACGCCTCAGACAAGGACTTTACAGTCTGTTCCTTCCTTCCCAGTTGCCACATGCCCCTTGCCCCATGCCCTTTGGTCCTCCGCCACAACAGCTGCTCCTCAGCAAGCCTCGCCACCTCGCTAAGCCTTGGCCCCTGATGTCGTCTGTCTGGAATGCCCCTCCTCGCATTTCTCAACCTCCAAGTTCCTCTGCATCCTTCAGCCTCCAATGTTACCTCACTGAAATCTTCCCTTTACATTCCTAATGCAGCTGGTTGCAAATTCCTCTAAGTGACCAGAGTGTACTATAATCACCTCTGCTATAGCATCTTTGATTGATTTTTTTTTTTTTTCATTATGGTATTTCCTGAGTGTGAGAAACACCCTCACCTGTCCAAGGCTAAAGGATGGACACGGAGACACGAGGTACAGCAAAGCGAGACTTTAATTACAGCCTTGCAAGGTTCTGGTGTCAGACAGGCAGGCACACGGAAAAGGGCTGTAAGAAGGCATTTATTTCCTAGTGTGCAAGTCCCTGCCCCCGCCTCCTCATTGGCTGAGAGTACTACCGGGTGCACAATCTTCCAGGGTGATGTCTAAAAGTACCCCAATTTACTATCCCCTTGTAGGAAATTTCTTTGTCTGAGGGCTCAGGACAAGCCCACGAAAAAGGCCCACCCAAAACCTGTGAAAGGAGAAACATTAGGAAATAAAGAGAACAATTAAGGGCTATTAACTCATTACCATCTGGAGGACAACTTTATCCATTTGAAGTAAACAATGAAGGGCTGGTAACTCATTACCATCTCAAGGAGAACTTTATCTATTCAGCGACCCCTCCAGGAATGGGCTGGACCAGTCAGATGATTTTGGGGCTGGGCCTGAATTATTTCTGAAAATGAATCACTTAGATTATTTTATTTTCTTACACTGAGAGAATGTGAGTTCCTCTTCTCATCTGTTTTTCATTTTTCTTTTTCACTCTTTTTTTTTTTTGGGCAGGTGGCCAGTGTGGGGATCTGAACCCTTGACCTTGATGTTACAATACTGTGTTCTAACCCTCCTCTGTTTTTCATTCCCAATGTCTAGCACCATACAAAGTCAAAAGTAGGTTATGGAAAAGTAGTTATGGAATACCATAACTGCTTCTTGAGTAAATGAAAGAATGGTACCTTGTAGCTGCCAAGGTGCTTTCTGCAAAGCAAATCTGTCCACATCACTCTGAACTATATTCCTTCCTGGGCGATGAGGTAGCACTGGAAGTTATTAATAGATAAGAAAGGGGAAATTTGGGGGGGAAAAAAAAAAAAGGAGGAGAGAGGTCCGTGGAGCTCTGGCGAATTACTTATTTTCACTGAGTTTCTGCTTCCTCATCTGTAAGACAAATGTGCTGCCCAGATGAGCTTTGAAGCTGTCTTCCAATTCTCAAATTCCAGCCTGCTTGGCTCCTGGAACGGTTTCTTACTAGTCTCTGGCAGCTATAATCCGAGCGTTAGCACCACCTAGTGACAAACAGGCACACAGCAGTGAGGAGGAGAGCGGGGGAATGGGGAGGGTGGGCAAGTGAAGGAAACGCAACTTAATTATGTTATAAGCAAGAAAAAGCTGCTCAAACCTGCAAATATAGAGTTAAACCAAGAGGCCCAACTTTGTCTTGGTGATGGAATAACTAATTAACCTCGGAACATGTATGAAGTAGACAATTAAAATGCCTAAAACATAAACAAGGCAACAAAACAACTCCTGTGAGCTATGGTCCTTTTGTTCTTTCATCAATTTACTGCTTGTTACTTTAATTTTCCTTGGGAGAAAATGTACTTTTGAAGAACCTATGGTATAGAACTCTGGTGACTCAATAAAACCACAAATTAAGTATTTAATTAACAGTATGTATGTATTTTTTAAGCTTCTTTTTTTACTTTCATTGGAAAGTAATAAGAAATGTTAAAAATCCAAATATGACCAATTCACACTATAGAAAATATTAAGAATAATTCTGAGAGAAACAGCAAAACAATAACAAAACACAAGTATCTACACAATGCTTTGTGTATCAGTTCCATTAAAACTTACTGACCTAAAGATTTTTATTAACCTAATACAAAGGTACTTCAAAAAGTTTGCAGAAAAATAGAATTAAAAGATAATACAGGGCCGGCCCGGTGGCTCACTCGGGAGAGTGTGGTGCTGATAACACCAAGGCCCCGGGTTCGGATCCCATATAGGGATGGCCGGTTCGCTCACTGGCTGAGCGTGGTGCTGACAACACCAAATCAAGGGTTAAGATCCCCTTACTGGTCATCTTTAAAAAAAAAAAAAGATAATACAAATCTTTCCATAGACTTTTTGTAGAGTCCTGATATTTGTTTTCTTTTTCTTTCTTTCTTTCTTTTTTTTTTTTTAAAAGATGACTGGTAAGGGGATCTTAACCCTTGACTTGGTGTTGTC